>NC_142578.1:24403888-24734166 GCF_041283825.1 Pyrus communis
GACCGAGATGGAGTAGATAGAAAGAGCTCCATGTATGTGGAAATTCAAAATGTGAAGACGCACCGCGAAATGTTGACAAACTGTATAAGAGAATGAATTTCCTATTGATAAGACGAGAAATTTTGCATGAATTTATAAGTAAGTAGGGTTACTTCTCATATTACCAATTGGTTTTATGGTAGAACATTAACTTTCTTCGTGGTATAAGAACAGGTTGTCCACGTGTGCAGCCAAACAACCACACATGCTCTACGTCACCTTATTATATATTCCACGTGTTAAGCTTGAAAAATTGTCACACCTGAAGGAGCGTCTTGAGAATGAATCTGCATTGATGAAATGAGGAACCTTACATGAGCTTATAAATAAATAGAATTATTCTCTATATTATCAATTCATTTTACGATAGAACCTCAATTTTTCTTAAAAGCACGCCAACAAAATCATCACGGTTTAGCTAGTAAACTTCTTTATTACTAAACAAGGATCCCCACTACTCAAATCATTGAGATGAGTTAATTTATTGCGTGTTTCAATTGCGTGTTTCAATTTTAAAGGTGAGTTACACGTGCAAATAGCAGGTAGCCAACTAAGGTGCTGGTCTTGTTTGCGGTTGACATGTGGTCACACACGGAGAATCTTAATTGGACCACAAAGATAAAACAAGAATAATGATATTTTTTCTACAATTTTATACTACATTTCTTAACCATCTTAGGTGACAGATGAGTTGGATAAACTACATCATTTAATTTCAATCTCTTTATTAGTTACAACACTTAAATAATCTTAGGTGGAAGATGGAGACTCTTGGATGGCAACGATTCGGTTTGGGGACGGAAATGTTATATCCATCCTCATAATCACAAAAATTAACCATATCCATAACCGTAATTTAACCATCGGGTATTATCCATAACCATACCCACCGGGTAACGGATTCCCTATCGGTTAACTGTTATACCCATCTTTGTTAATACAAAAAATATATTCGTTCAATTGACGCATGATAATTTAGTAAATATTTATTTCGTCATTAAATATTTGATGTATAAAATGATTTCATGAATGAATCTTGTGGAGCATAAAAATTAAAGCTAAACATCGATAATGTCGGCTGATCTTTGATATCTCCCATAAGTATTATTGGTCTAGATTCTCATAAATTTTGATTCATATCAAAACTTTTTAACTTGCCCACAAAATGCAACTCAGACAATGCAACTTTTGTATTCTCAAAGTAATAGATTCAGTGAATAATATATGTATATATAATTATATATAAATGCTATGAATTATATTATATATAATTTGGTTCAGATTCGGGGACGAATACGGATTGGGGATCCTATAACCATATCCAAAACCATAACCGAATATTATTCACGATTTTTCCCCATATCCAAAATATACCCGAGTTTTCATACCCAAATCCAATCTATTTAGACGGTTATCGGTTTTAACGGTTAGAATTGTCATCCCTAGTGCGGACGGGTTACGTGTCAGTGACACACTGGCAGAGTAACCAAGGTGTTTTCATTAAATGATGCATGTGGGCTGGGCCATTCCTATTCTACCATATATGTCTTTTCCATTCCGTCGAAAATCGATTTTACGGTATAGACGTTTATGACCTCCTTCTCTATGCCCTACAGTAATGATTATTATGGCAATACGACATTTACCATAACAATGTTGTCCATAGATCAAATTATTTCGGGGGAGGGAGGAAAGGAAGGGATCTGTTTTCTACAACGGAAAAAAACGGAGCCTCGCTCTCTTTGAAGGCGTAGCAGAAAGGCGTGACCTCATGCACCATAGTGTTTTTTTCGAGTCCCTTCAGCCTCAAAACCAAAGTAAATGAACTGCGACTTATCGCAATCTGGTCGCCCAAGCATCCCATCACCAACGACCGAGATTAAGTGCTCGGGACTATATAAGCCTCCCCTTGTCGTAACCCTTTCTTTCTACTTTGCATTCTCTCTCTAAACTCCAGCAAATTTGATTCGTGACTTTTTCAACAACTTGAAAACTGCCTCCTCAAGCCTTTAATTTTCATCGTCTTTCCTTTCGGTAAAATTTTCACTCTTGCACTCTTTTCGTTTGTAAATCTTCAAAAAACTTTGAACGTAGTTGTCATTTTTGTTGTGAAATTCGATTTCTCAGCCGTCGCTACCGCGTGTAAATTCCGACGAGGCTATTTTCGGCAAATCTAGAAGGTAGGATAAAGTAGGACTCCCCAACACTGGTAGACTGAGTGGCCTAAGACATCCTATAGTAACAAGCGCCTAATTATCAGAGTACTCATACCTTAATTTGTTGTGATTCTCTCCATTTACATTTCTGAGATCTCGACACTACTTGTAGATACCGAGCGCACACGATGTCAATTGCCTCAGACTCCGAAAATGACAACCGAGAAGTTCAAGACTTCGAGCAGTCAATCTGTAGCTACGTTGCTAACTCTTCTAATTCAGTTGATACTTCCAACATACTGGGAGTTGGGCATCAATTTTTCATGCCGACTACCAAATTGATCGCCAATTATAAACTTGGTGAATTCTTCCTCATCATTTATTCCTGGAAAAGATTCCACCTCTGGTTACCAAGAAGAGAACTTCGAGCACGATGCTGACTGAGCAGCTCCCATCGAGATGAGGGATGAGGACTCACCAAATGTACCCAGATGTCACGAGTTGTCAGCCCCCCAGGCATGCATCCTAAATCTAGAAGCCTCATACTAGTTTCCTTTTGGTGTAAGGTAGCTGCACTGTTGAAACCTGCATTCTGCTTCTTCTCGAGGCACGGCTTTTCCCAGGCCTGCTTTCCGCTGGCGTTACTTCTGGTAACGTGCCTCATGGCTTTCGTGCGTTGGTTGTCCATGCAAGCTATGAAGGAAAGTCAGCATTAAATGCCTGACTTGCTGGGTTTAGCATATATTTAATGCAGGAATCTAATTTAGTCCTAACTAAGAGTGTTGGCTTGCTAAGGAAAGAGGTAAACTAAGCTGGTTCTCTCTCAATGTTTGCCTATGTGAAATGAAAAATGTATGGGCTTGGATCCTTGGGCCCTTAAGTAGCCCAAAGTCTTCCATAATCCCGATTTCGTGTAGGTCCAATAACTTTCCGTAACCATCCACACCACAATTCACTTGACAAGCCCCGAGCATGTAACTTGGGCTTAGCATAAATAATAACTAGCATGAGGAAGCTTGGCATGTTGAATAGGCATGAGCATGGCGTGCTTTGCATAAATATCCGCCTTAATTACCGTAGCATGACATGTTTGTAAATATATTTCCTTTTCGATCCGCACCTTGGCATGTGTTTGGGCTTAAATGAAGGCTTACATGACAATTGGGCCTTGAGACTTGGTTGGGTTGTTGTGTGACATTTTTAGGCCTCAACAAAGAGCTTCTTGCAAGAAACACATAACTGGTGCTAAAGCGCTTTAAGTGCTTTTAGAACCCAAATTTTTTTTTTCTTACATTTCTAATCGAGGAACTTCTCTAGGAGGATCCAGTTACAAAAATGATTAAGGGTTTGATGCCGTTTAGTTCTAACATCATCCGAACACTCGCAACTTAAACCAGGTCGTGGGTGAAAGTTGAAACTATAATATTTTGGGCCTCTTGCAAATTTCAAAGCTTTGGGTCTCTGCTACTCCCTACCAAAAAGCCTAACCGACACACGAAAAAATGAACAAAGGCTAAATTCATCATTACAAAAACTGCATCCCCTGTCTATTCCAACTTCTGCACTTCACCGGCCTCCTCGCCTCTTCAGCCATTACGGTTTTCTTCCATTGAAATACTTGTTCTGCAATTTTTGTTTGTTCTTGTTAAGTGTGGCCCTTAAGATCGCCTTCCCATTTTACCCATGGAAGCGTTTTGAGTCATAGCTGCACGATGGTAAAAAACTCCGTTGGGGAGGGTGTCTTTAGGGTTTTCCTTCTGAAACCCTCCTCTCCTCCCACCTGGGTTTTCTGAGGCATTGCTCTGTTTTCCATCTCTTTTTTTTTTTTTTTTTTTTTTGAAACCCTAAGGCAGATAACTTCCATGCTGTTTGATTCTGGGTGTTTCAGTCAATTGGGGCTCTGGCTCACTGGTTAAACTGCTAAATATCTCTTGGTGGCTAACATTTTAAATTTTAATCCTTATTAGGTCTTTTTTGCAATTTTTTTTTATTTTTTATTTTTATGAATTGGTTTGAGTTAGAAGTGGGATTTGGCAAGAGTCATGATTCAATTAGATGTGTGAAAAAAGGAGAAATCTTTTTTCATGAACTCAATTATTTGAGGCATTTGGATTTGTCTGACTGCTTTCCATCATTATATCTTGTTAATTGCTGAGCTTAGTTCACTAAACCTTCAAATTAGCATAACCCCACTTGTTTGTGACTTCTTTTACTTATTTGTTTGAAATTTTGAGATTTTAGGGTTTCTATGGTTGGATTAAGAAGTTTAATTTATAATGTAGTTAGTAGAATCAAATTTACTATCTTGCAATTTAGTTTGGAAGTGGGGTTGGCAAGAGTGATGATAAAAGAGGAGAAATCCGTTTCATATAAGTCATTATAGTATAATCCGTAATCCGTTTATCTCGTTTCATGTAAGTCATTCTTCATAATCCGTAATCCGTTTATCTCGTTTCATGTAAGTCATTCTTTATAATCCGTAATCCGATTTCATCTTATGGAATTACCAGAAACATAAGCAATAGCAACATCAAAATATAGAACTTGACCTAATTACCCAGAATCAAAAATAACAAATGGGTATTATATTAAAACCCCCCCCCCCCCCCCCAATTAATCTTGGCATTAAAAAAGAACCACAATTCTTGATCAACCAAAAGCAGAAAATCGAAATTACCAAAAAATACTAGAGATTTCTGTAGAATTGTTGATCATCAATCAAGAAACCCAGTCTTGCGCCAAATCGCATTCCTAACCTGACGCAAATCCCTACCTTTCAGCGTCCTCCCCACGCCTTCCAGCACCGAGAACGTCGTCCTATCCGACACCCCCGACCCCCTCGCCACCAGCTCGTGCGGCGGCAGCATCTCATCGTCTCCTCCGTCGTCGTCGTCGTCCACCACATCAGCCAGATCGTCGTTTCTGCTGTGCTTCTCCACCGCCCGGGACAGGACCGGCACCATCATCGGCGCCGAGCTCTGGATCTTCCTCGAATTCGGCACCGACTGGGACTGTAATTGGGACGGCGAAAGTCTCGGAATTGAAGGGATGGGCTTCGACGATGACGAAATTGTCGGCTTCCGGTACAAGACTTTTGCCGATTGACCCGGTTCCGGGAGGACCGCGAGTATTCCGGAGTTGACGCGACGAGTCAGATTGAGTCGGGGGTTTGGGGTGTCGGCGGTGGGCTCGGTGAAGTCGTTGGTCCAGAAGACCTCGGCCTCGTTGAGCTCCTCGCCGACGGCGGCGGATGAGGGCGGAGAGAAGGAGAAGAGGCCGAGCAGCCGATCCGACGACGGCGATTGCTGGTTGCAGAAGCTGGTGGAATCCATGGTTAGGATTTCTTGGGGGAATAAAAAGGGGGGAAAAGGAGGAGACTTTTGGGTTTCGATGCGGCGGAGGGACGCGGAGTTTTGTGGGAAATAGAGGAGACGAGAAGAGAAGAGAAGAGAAGGGCACCAGAAAATGCTGGGGGTGGGAGTTGCTTTCGGGGTAAAAAAGGATGTGGTGGGCGATGGTTTTTGGGAGTTTGGATTTTAGTGAGTCACGTAGGCCTAAACCTTATCTTTGGATTTTAGGGAAGTTATTATATATAATTTCCCAAACGTTACGATGTTGATAAACAAAAAAGACCATTCTTGAAGATTGATCTGTTAATAAATCGGATTTAGGTTTGGTTCCGATATGGATTGCATGTGTATTTATAAAATTTCAATTCGATAATTGTTATGACATGAATAGGAGAAATCTAATCTGACTCGTTTAGTATTGGGCAATTTTTTTTTAATATAAACGATATATTTATATTAAGGGTGGGAAATTTGAGTTATGTCGTATAATGTGCAAGCGAGAATAATTTTGTATTATTATTTGACAAAAAAATAATTTGATACTATGAGAGGTAAACTTAAAACGTCTCACCTATAAGTGGATAAAAGTATAGATGGTATTATTGTTTGAGAAAAGAAACCCCCATAAAAAAATTTCACAAAATAATTTTCTACTTATATAAAATGGTTTCACTCCTAATTGCACTTAAATCTTTTGTGATAAAATCAAACACATTTTGAGTTGTGCAGATGGATAAGTTGGGACCCCATCGGTGGGACTAGTAGTGGATCGTTGACCTGGGTATGAAAACTTAACATGATAACTATTATTTTCTACACAACTTGGTCCTAATTTACTTGGCTTGAGTTTGCTTCCTTAAGTTAATAGCTCAACCGTTACAACTTCTATTATGACAGTGGTGTATCGGATCATGTTATCGTCACATTGAAAAATCTCTACACCATTTGGAGAAATTTTTCATTATGCTATAAACACAGTTTAGCATATCTAGTGTCATAATATAATTGATTCAAAAAAAAAAAAATTCAAGTTTTAAACTTATTGTATTATGACACTTGAAAAACCGCAACATATTCTCGACACACTCTCTCCACCGCTTGAGAATGGTGATAAAAAAATGTGTACAATAGATTAATAAGGAAAAATACTAATATACAAATACATTTTGTTGTTCGTATTCACCAACACCAACAAACAAGCAATTCCTTCTTCTTGCTCATTTACGCAGCAAGATATCCAACTCATCATTTCCCTGGCGTCGACCACGGCGCACTTTAGAAAATTCCACTTCCACATCCATCACTTGCACTCTGGTGGACTATCCGATTGAAATCTCGCAGAGCTCCGTTTCGCCCAGTCTTCTTCATTGACCCGACCCGACCTCCATCTCAACGCCGCCATGCTTACCACGGTAATTACGAACCTGCAACTCATCTCTTCCTCTTTGTCTTCTTCTGTTGGGTCTTTGTTTCACTGATTTGCTCGTAGTTTGAAATCTTCGTTTCTGTCGGCGTTTGATTGTGTTTGCATGGAGCAGCAGAGAAGCATATCGGGGTCGTCGCAGAGCCCTAGATCTCCGTCGTCGCAGCCGTACCTGTCGGTCTCAGTTACTGATCCTGTGAAATTGGGCAATGGCGTCCAGGCATACATCTCCTACCGAGTGATCACCAAGGTAATTTCGTCATTTCACTCTCAATATCTGCTTTTGATTGTAGGCTTTGTTTTGATTAGGGTAAGGGTCTTTGTGAATCCGTTGATCGCGTAATTAACAGTAATTGCATGGTTGGTTTATCTCAGAGTGTGCGGAAGATATAAATTCTCACTTTGTTAGGGGAATTTGATGTACTGAACCAATTCGGTTAATGTGAGAATAGGTCTTAGAAACCAAGGAAGTTGAAAAAGGGGGTTCCTCCGTACCTGGGCATCGAAAGACAGAAAATCAGAATTTGTATTAGCACGGTCATTCAAAATGCTCCGCGAAATGATAACTCTTCTAGCTTTATGTACCATAGCTTCTTCCTAGTGCTTCGTTGCTAATTAATTTGAAACAAGCTAACAAGTATCTTGCTTATTAGTGTGATGGAAAATGTGATGATTGATTGGATTGGAGCCAATGGTGCATTAATCACAAATCAGTGATTCTCGTTATAAAATGTGTGCAAACAAATGATGTTTTTCAATGGATCTTTTGAACTTGAGCATGTTTAGTGAGTTGGATGAACATGTGATCTATAAACATGCTTTTTAAATCTTGTTTTTGCATCTGTTTTGATGTTATTATAATGGTTAATTTCTATTTTTGAGTATTCACATCTATGCTATGTTTGTTTTTTCAGACAAATTTTCCTGAATACCAAGGGCCAGAGAAGATTGTTATTCGACGTTACAATGATTTTGTTTGGCTACAGGATCGTCTCTTTGAAAAGTACAAAGGAATTTTTATTCCGCCTCTTCCAGAAAAGAGTACCGTAGGTAACAACATAACTATACCCTTTTTCTTAGAATTGTTTTGTGCTTGTAAAGTAGAAAATCCTATGTTTACCTCATCATGTGCATTGTTTTGCGATGCCTAAATTTATGTACTTGCATATTCATGCATGCCTTAACTAGCTAGTTATAGATATCTTGGTTGTTGATTCAAATTGTGAATGAAGGAACTGTGATAGTGCCAAGGTGAAGGCTGTTATAGCCAACCCTAAGGATACTCTTTTTTGTGGGTTTATGATGTATGTTAGGGCAGTGGAATTAGAGTAGTTAGCAGAACCAGAAACACAGAAAACTTTAAACAAAATGAAATTAAAAGATAAACTGACTCTCTCCTGGGGCCTCACACCCGTTCTTGGTCTCACACCAAGAATTGGAATTTGGAATCACTCCAAATAAACTACTATTGTTGGAAATTTAACTAAACTTTTATTCATAAACTTTTCATTGTCTTTACTATTGGAATTACAAGGATATTTATAATGCCTTAAACCTAAATAACGCAGGAAAGTAAACCCATTATAGGAAAGAAATTCTAATCCAAAATAGAATAGGAAACGAAATCTAGCCCCAGTAAAACTGGAAAGAATCTTAAACCTTCTAAAAGTAGGAAATTAAAAGACTAGAACCCTAAATATTGACATACCAAAGCCCTAGAGATTAAAAGACTAAAACGCCCATTCATTTAGGGCAGCCTTCACTTTCGTTCCACATCAGTTTATAACCATGCTTGGAGTGATTTGGGCACTGAAAATCTTTAACCTTTGGAGTCTATGCTCGTTGCTGTACTTAGTAGTTACTGGAAAAAGAAAATGCAAGATTATGAGCACTTGTATACAGTGACTAACTTCAGTCCCTAATGCAGAGAAGTTCCGTTTCAGTGCTGAATTCATTGAGATGAGGCGTCAAGCATTGGATGTATTTGTTAACCGAATAGCTTCACATCATGAACTTCAGCAAAGTGAGGATCTGAGAACCTTCTTACAAGCAGATGAAGAGGTGGTGTTTCTAAAGTGATGCCTTGAGTCACACAGTTATTCTCGTGTTACTACTATGAAAGTCAATACTCAATAACTTATCAGGCACCTCTGTCAGACTTCAGAATAGTTGACGTGTTTATATGCTTTTTTTCAGACAATGGAGAGGTTAAGGTTTCATGAGACTGGTATCTTTAAGAAGCCAGCAGATTGGATGCAAATCTTCAAGGTAACATTGATTCTGCATGGTGTTTTTAAGACTTAACTGTCTCCCTGGATATTTCCCTTCCTAAAAAGGCATTTTTCATGAATTAGAAACGTTCAGTACCTTGTTCTGCTTATCATGGATGGATTTCTGGTTGTTATCTTTCCTTTTCTATGATATGTATTCTGTAATGGGAAGATTGAAAGGTTAAATCCTCATATGCAGGTACTGGAAATTGTAGAAAATTGTCACTATATTCAGTGTGAAAAATAGTGCACATTAGCAATTATTCTCAACCCTCTATTTTCATTATCAGGTTAATGATCTATGTTCTGGATTGTCAAGCCAAATAAAAAATGGAACACTTATCACGTGTAAATAAATGTAGGAGAATATTCAATTGCAATTGTACAATTACTATTCTTGTTAATAGGTTGAAGTTTTCTGACGTCCTTCAAGTTTATTTTTCCTTCCTTTTTTTTGTTTGTTTAAATGCTTTTAGTGTCTTGTCAAGTGCAAGCATAAGGAGCAATCCTTTCCACTGCTTCATGTCTTTTGCATTTATTGTATTTATTGAACTGAATAGGCTACTTCAACTAGTAAGTAGCTTTCCTTTTTGAGAGTTTGTCTGGTTGAATAACACGGCTCTCTATTTAACAGGATGTACAATCTAAAGTGAGCGATGTGGTTCTCGGAAAGGAAAAGCCGGTGGAAGAGTCAAATCCTGAATATGAGAAGTTGAAACACTACATTTTTGAGCTTGAAAACCACTTGGCTGAAGCCCAGAAGCATGCATACCGTCTTGTAAAGAGGCACAGAGGTAACGACGATTTGAAGGCTCGATGTTCTTTCTTTACCTTTTTCTTTTACTCTATTAGGGGCTTTTCTGCACTTCCTTATTTTGAATTCAGAATATGGTTAGAATGTGATTCTTTATAACTATATTTATGCAGAACTGGGACAGTCTCTAGCAGATTTTGGGAAATCAGCCAAGCTCCTAGGAGCTTGTGAAGGTAATGCTCTTGGAAAGGCCTTTACCGAGCTTGGGGCGAAGTCGGAGACATTATCAATTAAGCTGCAAAAGGAGGTAGGCTCTAATTGAGAATTCAGTATATCATTGGTGTTCCAGTGTCTATGGTGTGTTTGCTTGTTCTTCTTTGCATGCGTTCCTTTTGTTTTCCATTTTGTTTAGTTTTCCATTTTGTTTAACAGCTAATCATGATATGTTATGGTATTACCATATCTTTTCGTCTCTTTGTAGGCCGAACAACTGTTAATGAATTTTGAAGAACCTTTGAAAGATTACGTACGTGCCGTGCAATCTATTAAGGTGAGAAGGCTTTGACTTGACACGTGTCTTTAGATTATACTCTTTACACTAGCATTCTTCTCTTTTGGCAATGGATATAACTTTAGCTTATTAGTTCATGGACACAAATTATTATTTGAATATTTATGCTTCCCATTCTGCATTAGACTTATGGAATTTGTTTCCTACCATTCTGGGTTAATATGTAATAGAAGCTCTTCCTGGAATTGCCCTCGGTCAAAGTTTTTTCCCATTCATTGTGTCCTTCTGGTAATCTTCATTTGTCATAAAAGCTGATCCTTTTAAATATGTGTGTTGAAACAGGCCACAATAGCTGAGAGAGCAAATGCTTTCAGGCAACAGTGTGAACTTGCTGAAACAATTAAGTTGAAGGAGATAAATCTGTATGCATCTGACCAACTGTTTTATATTTCTGTGTGTGTCTGGATTTTCCGTTATGCTAGCCTGTTGTATACTGAAAACATAGATGAGTAGTAACTGTGATTATATTTAGGTTTCCAGTTAATAAATATAAAATGGTATAAGGGAAAAAAAATATTGGTGAAGGGCATAGTTGGGAACCATTTGATTCACAACTAATGTTGGATTTCACTCACCATTTTGATATAAATACTCCGGTGGTCGTTTTGCCTGTAATTGTTGATTGGCCTAATAAGTGCTGATTGGTTTGCAGTGACAAGCTCATGTTGACCAGATCAGACAGGGTGGGAGAAGCTGAGCACGAGTACAAGGAGGCAAGTCAGCTGATGCAATCGTATATGGTGTACACGTTAGATGGCATCTTCATTATTTGACTAAGATTGGTTTTGTGATGCAGTTGAAGGCTGAGGGTGAGGAAGCAACCAGAAGATTTGAAACGATAGTGCGACTGATGAGTGAAGAGATAGTTCGCTTTCAGGAACAAAAAACAAGAGACATGGGGGTTGCTTTCCATGAATTTGCCAAGGGACAGGCACGCCTGGCAAACAGTATTGCAGACGCTTGGCGAAGTCTTCTACCTAAGCTCGAATCTTGCTCCCCGGTTTAGTTGAGTGAATATAAAACCGGAGCAGTAGACTTCATTTAGTTCGTATAGATGGCAGGGCAGCTCTTGCTTCATTTAGTTTGTCCTGTTATTCCGGTGTTGTTTGCAGGGGATATGTGTACCTCACACATGGGATTTATTCTCACATTTTGATGTGCCTTCAAGTGTTTAATTTTCTGAATTGTCCATTGAAATTAGAATCTTTGTTTTCCTAATTGGTAATTAGTGCTCCCCTGTAAACAATGGCAGCTGAATGAGTGGGAAGGTTTGTTGTTAATTGTTTCTTTTGGCCTAGCCTCAGGATGGCGGTTTTCAAAATGGCTAACGAATTTTAATTTTCTCGCATTGCAACCTAAAATTTATAAATCACATCGGTTGGTCTCCTAGCTTTTTGAACTTGTTTTGGGCTTAACCTTATGCTACTTTTTCATTGAGAAATAAAAATGGACAATTGTTATTAAAACTTGAAAATAATTAGTTAAGAGCTGTTTGATAATTAGTTAGGCCAAAAGTTCAAATTATAGCCCACATTAAAAAAATCTCAAATTTCAATTCAAAAACCCAAAATCCAATCTTGATCCATCCTAAAATACCGAAAACATTTTGGGAATGCCGAAATTTCAGTTCGGGATGGGTCTTCAAATTCCCATCCTGAAAATTTTCGGCTTGGGATTCGGGATCCCATACCGAACCACCCCTAACAACATATGCACAACCATGGTAGTCTTCTCCTTTTCACCACTTGCCTATACAGTTAGACGATCCTCGAAGGTCCTTACAAACACTTTTTCGAACTTTAAGGTGGTACCAAGACCATTCGGGCCAATAAATAGATTCACCCTTGAATGTATGATTGACCTGTAAATAAAATAATCTCGACCTTTAGGATTTTTTTTTTTTTTTTTTTTAACTAATTGTGAAATCTCGAGGACATTTACACTTATTCTTAATCAACCAAAAATAATAATATTTCCAGTTAGGATGACCACAAAATATATATTTATGTTGACATTCATATTATCCTAGGAGACTATTTCTACAGGAACCATGCTTCGCTGCTGAAATCCAATCACATATGGATAAGTGTCCAATCATAGTTTTTAATTTCAATATTCAGACACGTATTCATTTGTGATTGACTTTTCAGTAGCACTTGATGCTCTACTTTTAACAATGAAGCATAATTATTCATGCAACATGTGATCGGAGAATTACTTTGCCAAGATTTTTGCTTGTAAGAAATAAAATTAGAAAAGCGTTATTCACGATCTTCTTAGTCATTTACTCTTTTTCAAATCAAGAGTGCATGACGAGTATTACGAAGTGCTAATATTCATATTATTCTTTGGGCCATGCATCATTCAAATGAAATGTTAAACTTGTTTGGCCCAAACATCTCCAATTTGGTTAGACTTGTTTGTTAAAGTGATTTTGAATGACTAAAGTGCATACTTCTTGTAACAAACACTTAGTGCTTTTAGAATCCAAATTTTTTTTTTCTCTAACATTTCTAACGAGGAACTTCTCAAGGAGGATCCAGTGACAAAAAAGAAAAAGGGTTGTTCACCAAATAAACATAGAAAAGGGGCCCAATCAACACACAAAAAATTGAGCAAAGGCTAAATTTTGTCATTACGAAAACTGCACCCCCATGTATTCCAACCTTCTGCACTTCTCCAATCTCCTCTGCCTCTTCGGCCATTAGGGTTTTCTTCCATTCAAATTCTGCAATTTTGTTTGTTCTTGTTAAGCGTGGCCCTTAAGATCACCTTCCCTTTTTACCCTTGGAAGCATTTTGAGTCATAGCTGCGCAACGGTAAAAAAAACCTCCATTGGGGAGAGTCTCTTTAGGGTTTTCCTTCTGAAACCCTCCTCTCCTCCCACCAGGGTTTTCTTAGGCATTGCTCTGTTTTCCCTTTGGATTATTGGAGCTCGTTTTTCCCTTTTTTTTTTCTTGAAACCCTAAGGCAGATAGTTTCCATGCGCTTCAATTCTGGGTTTTTCCGCAATTTTTTTTATGAATTTGGACGAGTTGGAAGTGGGATTTTGGTAGAGTGACAATTCAATTAGATGTGTGAAGAAAGGAGAAATATTTTTTCATGAACTCAATTATTTGAGGCTATTTGGGTTAATATTTAACCGTTGGGCTTTGTGTTAATAAGGTCCAAGAATGCCAAAGCAAATGGGGAAGGCTTGCCTGAAGCCCAATCGAGAAGCTTGAGGTGGAGTAAGAATGTCTCAATCGCAGCACAGGCCATGTATGTGCCTATGATTGAAGTGACAGATGACAGAGACCAGCTCCCTATCAACCAAAAAGCACTTTTTGATGGCATAGCAAGTAAATAGATGATGACTTACTGCCCCCCGAGAGCCATCGGCCAAAAAGCAAAGCCAGTTCGTACCCAAAAAGCTGAAACTTGTCCAGATTCTGTCCTTTTAGCTACAGTTCCCTTAGAAAAGCCATAGTTTGTCTAATGTAAAAGTTCTGCTACCATCCCTTAGTGTTGTAATATCGATTTCCTCATGTAAAACATGCTTACTTTCCATCTCTTTTAGCATAACAACCCTCTGTAAACCCAAAAAGAAGTGGCTACAAGAAGTTCAACCTTACCCGACATGATGAAATCTTGCCCGAGTCTCTTTGTTTGTACTTCCATTTAGTAGATCTGTCATTTAATCTACTTTCCAACATGTATTCAAATCATTTTAACTGTTTTCTACTTAAGAAGTCCCATTTACATTCGAATATGGTTAAGTTAATCAACCTGTTTTCATTAAAGTAAACTCAGATCGAGGAAATGGTTTAAAGGGCCTTGAACTCCCTTTGTTTTGGACATACAAGATTATGAACTAAAAATCCTTGTTTACAAGGCAAGAAAAAGAACCTAAGGCAGACTTAATCCATTTGTGACAATCTTTTGATGAACTAGAAGTTTGAATAACTTGGGGCATAAGTAATCAACTTAAATCACACCCAATCAACATCTGTTATACTAAGATAACAGTGGCACGCCAAATCCTTATTAGTTTTGATTGTGAGTCTCAAGGCCTACACCTAAGGCCCCACAAAGGCACCTTTCAAACTAACTATAAACTCTCCTTGCAGCACACCAAGCGTAAGGGCAAGCCCGACAACCAAACCACGTGCTACCTCCTCAGAGAGTTGTGCGAGGGGAAATCTTTGCCGGAACAAAGGCATTTGAATTTTGTCTGACTTGCTTTCTATCATTATTAATGTTCTAAAAAACAGCCTAGGCGGCCACCTAGGCGCTGGGGTGTGGTGAGCCGAAGCATTTTCTTACAAATCAGTGGGAAAAATCGGATGGGTTCTAGGCGGCCTAGGCGGATGTTTTTTTAATGAAATTAAAAAATAAAATAAAAAATCCTATCTAAGTCTAAGTGGTTTAAAATTGTGAACTTGTTGTACATGTGTCATCCTACAATACTCATCACTATGATTATATGGCATATATGCTTAATGTGTTTTTAAATTTTGGACTTGTTGGATACTGTTTTTGAATTTTATCATTCTTTTATTATCTTATCCATAAATTTCATACAAGTATAATTTTTTGTAAGTGTCAATATGCACTTATTTACAAGAAATTTACCTAAATCTGTCTAGGCCGCCTAGGTGCCCGCCTAGACCCCGCCTAGCCGCCCGACTAGTGCCTAGCGTTTTTTAGAACCTTGATCATTATATATATATATATATATATATATATATATATATATATATGTTAATTGCTGAATTTATTTCACTGAATTGAATTTGTAATATATAGTAGAATTAAATTTACAATCTTGCAATGATAGGAGGCTATAATTTGGAAGTGGGCTTGGCGAGAATGATGATTCAAACAGATGTGTGAAAAGAAAGGAGAAATCCTTTTTTTATGAACTCAATTTTTTGAGGCGTTTGGATTTGTCTCACTCACTTGCCTTCGATCATATCTCTATCTAATTCCACACTAAAATTTGTATTACTTCTCTTAATTAATTGTTTCTTTTAACTTTAGAGTTTGAAGTCCGCACAACCTTTCTCTGTTTTTTGATTCTTGCAGTTGTTGAATTTTATTTCTTGATATGAAATAAGGTGCAGAAAATGCAGCCTGTTGTGTTGCATCTGTTCTTTGTCAAGTGTTGGATTTCGATGTGAGCCAAAAACTATACGCGCAATTCCCCCTTGACTCAACCATAATTGAATTATGGAATTCTCTACCAGAGCTGCGGAATTATGGAGTTACCAACTTTACACAAATTTTCAAGTAGATAAGATCGGTCAAGTGTTCTCCTTTAGAAATGGGATTGGGCGCGTTAGTGATCATATTGATGAGCAGAATTGATGTGTTGCAGATAATAATCTTTACGTTTGTTAAGCTTTTTCATGCACTAGTTGCCCATGAAACTTAGAATCCTCCCTGAAATAGCCCTCAAACCTGCACTCTAAGCCCTCGAGAAGTTGCACTCGAACTTGCACTCTACGCCCTCGAGAAGAACACAAATAGTTTGTGTGTGTATAATGAAATGCAAGTAATGATTATCTCGTTTCATTTAAGTTATTCTTGTAAATCCGTAATTCGATTATCGCGTTTCATTTAAGTCATACTCGTATAATCTGTAATCCGATTATTCCGTTTCATGCAAGTCATTCTCCATAATCTGGAATCTGAATTCATTATGGATTTATCACAAACATAAGCGATAGCAACATCAAAATATATAACTTGACATATCAAGAATCAAAAATAACAATGGCTAAAATCATTTATTTTGGCTTTTTGACCCCATATTGTAGGGTGGATCTTGATAGATATGAAAGATCTCGTCCAAGCCGTACATACGACTTTCATCGAATACGGCTTTCCACATTGGGTATTATATTAAAAAACTCCCCGAATTAATCTTGGCATTGAAAAAACTCCACAATTCAACCAAAAGCAGAAAATCGAAATTACCAAAAAATACTAGAGATTTCTGTAGAATTGTTGATCATCAATCAAGAAACCCAGTCTTGCGCCAAATCGCATCATCTCGTCGTCTCCCCCGTCGTCGTCATCCACCACATCAACCACATCAACCAGAAGCATGCATACCGTCTTGTAAAGAGGCACAGAGGTAATGACGGTTTGAAGGCTCAATGTTCTTTCTTTACCCTTTTCTTTTCAGTTTGTCTATTAGGGGCCTTTAGGCATTAATTGAGAATTCAGTATATCATTGGCGTTCCAGTGTCTATGGTGTGTTTGCTGGTTCTTCTTTGCATGCGTTCCTTATGCGTGTTGAAAGAGGCCACAATAGCTGAGAGAGTAAGTGCTTTCAGGCAACAGTGTGAACTTGCTGAAACAATTAAGTTGAAGGAGATAAATCTGCATGCATCTGGCCAACCGTTTTATGTCTCTCTGTGTGTCTGGATTTTCCGTTACGCTAGTAGCGACTGTGATCATATTTAGGTTTCCAGTTAATAAATATAAAATGGTTTAAGAAAAAAAAAAAATTGATTTGTGAAAAAAGCATAGATGGGAACCATTTGATTCAACTAATGTTGCATTACACTCACCATTTTCATATAAATACGCTGGCGCCCGTTTTGTCCGTAATTGTTGATTGGTTTGCAGTGGCAAACTCATGTTGACCAGATCAGACAGGTTGGGAGAAGCTGAGCACGAGCGCAAGGAGGCAAGTCAGCTGATGCAATCGTATATTGTTTTTGTGATGCAGTTGAAGGCTGAGGGTGAGGAAGCAACCAGAAGATTGAAGCGACAGTACGACTGATGAATGAAGAGATAGTTCGCTTTCAGGAACAAAAAACAACGGACATGGGGGTTGCTTTCCATGAAGGTTTTGTTTTTATTTATTTCTTTTGGCCTAACCTCAACATGGTGGTTTTTAAAATGGTTAACGAATTTTAATTTTCTCGCATTGCAACCTAATATTTTGAAATCGCATCGATTTGTCTCTTAGTTTTTTGAACTTCTTTTGGGTTATCTGTATACTCCTTTGTCGAGAAATGAAAATAAAGAATTATTATTAAAACTTGAAAATAATTAGTTAAAAGTTGTTTGATCTTTTTAAAAACTGAAAATTGAAAAATGAAAACTATTCTCTTGAGTTTTTGTAATTTGGTTTTTAGATTTTAGTTTTTGGTTTTAGAATAAGGAATAGTTATCAAAAGAGTTTTTCTTTTTCAATTTAAAAATAAAAAAATTGTATATTGATATTTTTACTTTAGGAAGAGGGAGAGTTCGGCTAACCCACATAATGAGCAACCTAATTTGGTATCGAATTCGCCATCCACGAGATTCGAACCTAAAATCTCTCACTTTCAACTGAAAAGAAATACCACCAGACCGTAGTATTGAAACAATTTTTAATTCTACATTAAAAAATGGCAAAATTTGTGGCGACGGTGACCTACATTTGCTGATGTGGCATGAAAGGATTGGAAGCTTGGTCGCCAACCATTCCCGCCTCGGAAAAGGTGAACAAAGAAAGAAGCACGTCCACTAAATTCCGATTCCATCCTCCAACGAATCCCCTTCCATCTTTCCCATCAATTCTAAAACTCAGCCATGGCCATTTCTGTCGCTGTGGCGGGAGGAGTTATGAGCTCACTCTGCCGCCTCCACTTCCCACGTGTCAATTCCCACGTCCCACTCTCCCCTCCTCCGTCGGTGGCTGCTTCCTGTCCGCTAGTATTCACCACCGCCACCAGCTACGGCTTCTTTTCTAAGCTTAATTTGCACTCCGGCCATCACTACCGCCACCAAAATCAAACGCCTGTGGCCAATTCTTCTTCTCAGGAAAAGGACAGCCTTATTCCTTCCGACGACGCCGAAGATGGCGTCTTGCTCGGGCCCTCGGATACCGATCTTCCCAGATTCCAAATCTTACTATCCAGGTAACTCTATTTAGTTATTAAAGTTCATACTCCATCAACATGGCTGGAATAGCTCAGTTGGTTAGAGCGTGTGGCTGTTAACCACAAGGTCGGAGGTTCGAACCCTCCTTCTAGCGATTTTCTTCCCATTTTTCTTGGCTTAAACGCTGCGTTTTGGTCCAATGCATTAAACGCTGCGTTTGTTCAACGGTGGGCTAATTTCCCATTTTTTCTGGTCCAATATAATAAACGTTTCTTTTTGTTCAACAGCGGGCTAATAGTCCCTACCTAATATTTATTTTTCTGGTCCAATGTATTAAACGCTGCGTTTTGTTCAACAGTGGGCTAATGGTCTCTGCCAAGGAGCTAACCTGCCTCTTGATATGCCTTTGAAGGTACATAATATATTCCAATTATTTTTTTCCTTTTATTTTAGGAATTGATTTTCCGAACACCCATTTTCTGCTTCTGCACATTTCTGTTTATTTATGTTCTTTCATTTTACTCAAAGCTTGAAATCGCAAACAGGCGTTCTATTGGAAGTACTTTTATACGCAATCTCGCGCTGCATAGCTGTGATGCGTTAGTTTTTATTGCCCAGTTGCATGGACACATTGGAATATATTATGACAATGGCTTTGAGACCTAGCAATGGACTGAATATTTTCTTGTACATTGCGATGGAACAGGCGGACAAAATTGCAGGTGGGACTAGATTGGGTTTTGTTACAATTGGGAATGCGGAGGTTGAGGTCCCTGTGTACATAGACTGCTTGGTTTTTCCACCAAGTGACGGCTCCGGCCCAATTTTCCGAGCCGTCAGAAACGGACGCTTGAAGGACAAGACACCTCCCGGTGAACCAAGGATCATGAGAAATCTTATGCAGGCCCTTCAGAAGTCGGTCCAGATCGCTAGACTGTAAACTAGTTTTCTATGCATATATTTGAGTTGAGATTATGTGCACTTTCTTATGTAATGCAAATGTTCTTACTTTTTTTAAGTCCAAGAAAAGAAAGTCCTTGTTTCTTGTTCAAATTTATGCTTAGTGATCAGATGCAAGCATTTGTTTTGCTTTTACAAAGTCCAATGCAGATTTTGGTGATCTGGTCCATTTCTTGCTGCTATAGAGTTCCTAATTTCTTGTCCTCCCCATATAACGTGCAGAAGATGGATTCGTTATTAGTTGTAGACAATGGAAGTGCCACCATATTTTGCCACAACCTAAAGGAAACGAGCAAATCCAGTTCTTCTAATGGATACTCCACCGAGAGTTACTGGCTCTGGCAGCCAATGGAGGGAAATGACTTAAGTCATATTTGATCCAACAAGAAAAAAATGGCACTACCAACGCTTTATATATCCGGAGGGCGGTCTCTCCTCGTGGCTCCTCAAACATCTTGCTCATAAGCACATGAAGTTGCACCAACCAGGATTCCAGCGCGAAAGGGTAGTTGTGGAGGGTTTCGGGCATTCGGATTTGTTGATTGGAGAGATTCTTACAAGACAGTTTTTCCTCACATTTTATCTCCCATACGATTAGCTGAAAACGGAAGGAGTGGGAAGGGAAAGAGGTTCAGAAAAGAGGCATTGGATTGGGAAGCTGATGGTCTGTATGAAGGATTTGGGGAGTTTGGAACATGGTTTCCCCTTCTGTGGTTGTTGTGGTGATGTTTATGTTGTTTCCTCTGCAACTAGGGTTCTTTTAGGAGTTGTAAATCTAATCAATGTGTAACATAGAGAAATTTCTTCAAGTGCTACATATTATTGAATGATACAAGAGAGAATGAGATTGAAAATATAATACTTAACGACTAAAACACATATAACATTAAAGTCATGCCCTTAACTCAAATATGGGAGCTAAATATGAAGTTTCTTGAGGTCTGAATATGGACACGAGATCTTCTCTCTTTTGGGCCAAGATACGTGATGAGTTTATATGAAATGTTCCAACCAATTTTGATTTTAAAATTTTCAATTCAAATAAAAAAACTAGTAAAAATAAAATTAAAAACCCATTTTCCTATTCAATCAGTCTTACTCGTAGCAAAATGTTCTGACCCCATTTTTTTTATGGGAACATGGAGAAATTTTTCGTTGTGCTGAAAACGGTCCGGTACATCAAGTGTCAGATTTTTTTTTTAAGATTTTGGATGCGGTCCTTAACTATGAATATTCTTTTACTGAAACCTTGTTGATTTTTAATTTTTGATCAAAGTTCCTGAAATTAATGTGATAATTTATTTATATGTATGTTACTATATTTTTTTAAAATTAAAAATTGAAATTTATAGTTGTTTATATTAATGAGATTTTAAATAAATAAAAAACCATGATTTGTGGGATTAAAAATATTAAAATATAAATGTACTATTGTGTGTGTGTGTAAACATGGGTACATTCATCAAAATTGACCAAAAAATTATTGTACCAAAATATGGGTACATGTTTCAAAATCACCAAAAAAAAGATATTAGGCTTAATAACATTAGTAAATTTCTCCAATTAAACTTGACATGAATACATTCTCAAATCAAAGAAAGAAGAATACCCATATAAGTTTAAAAATGGATCAGAAAAAAATTGAATAGATTTTGTATAAAAAAAAAATGGTACATTTACATATAACAAATTGGTATATTTGAGAATGATTACATTTTAAAATTAAAAATTTGAAAAAAATTACATGAATGGGTACATATAAGATTAAAAAATTGAAAACATTTTTTAAAAAAGCTAATGGGTACAAACTTATTCTAATTTATTTATTTATTTTGAAAATGTTTTGAATTGAAAATTAGTTAGGAGTTTAATAAAGGTGTGAATATTAAAATTCTAAATTAATTATTAATTTTTTTTAAAAAAAATTATATAATTGACATAAAAATTTATTATTTTATTAATGTCAGAGACTTAGATCAAAATCTGAAAATTAATAAAGTTTCAGTTAATGAACATTAGTAATTAGAGACCGAATATTAATTTTTCCTTTTGTTTTTATTTAAAAAAAAATTTCAATTAATTGTTTTGTTACATTTTGTATATTTCTACGAAAGTTTGCTAACTTGGATTTTTCTGTTGTTCTTTCTTTCGTTAACCTTATAAGCGGCGCGGTAACTGCCACGGACGCAAATAACAGTTAACGGTCAAGAGAGAGAAAGAGAAGCACGTGGCAATAACCCATCAGCCTCATCCCTTCTTCTGTCTCCGTCTTCCACCAAGATGCTCACTCAAACCCTCCCAAAGATTCCTCTCTCCCCTCCTCTCCTCTGCTCTCACTCACCAAAACCCTCCTTCATCTCTCTCTCTCTCTCTCGCTCTCTCCCCTTCTCTTTCTCCCTCTCTCTGCTATTTGGCTGATGAGATGAGCAAAGCATAGAAGCTTTACAAAAATGGCTTCCTTCTCTCTCAGCTCTCATCCTCCCCCTTCCTCCAAAACCCTAATTCCCTCCTCCACCTCCGCCCATGGAATCCCTAGATGTCTCTCTCTGTCCAAATTCACCTCCCCGCGTCCCCAAATTTCCTGTTCTGCTTCCAAGGAATCCTCCCCCGCCGATAACACGCCAAGGTAATCAAGAGCCCATCGGAATTTGCTTATCTAAAAAGCACTTTTACTCATAAGCGCTTTTACTATAGACACGTTTAAAATTTTATCAAAAATCAAAGTGCCTTTAATTTTTTAACTAAAAATTCAAGTACTTTATGAAGAAGCATCAGGTGCATTTCTTCTCTGAAAAGCACTTCTATTGGCTGAAAAGCACTTCTATTGGCCGAAAGCATTTAGCCCTTTTGTCTGTCAGAAAGCGCTTTTAGCAATCCCAGACTGAAAGTTGGTCC
Source organism: Pyrus communis (assembly GCF_041283825.1). Lineage (NCBI taxonomy): Eukaryota > Viridiplantae > Streptophyta > Magnoliopsida > Rosales > Rosaceae > Pyrus > Pyrus communis. The sequence goes on from NC_142578.1 coordinate 24,426,170, forward strand.
TTGGGTTTAGTTGACGAGAAAAATGCTGAATTTTCTGTGTTATGTTTTGTTTTCTCAGCACTTTTTGTATCATAGAAGGGCCGGAGACGGTGCAGGACTTTGTGCAGATGCAACTGCAGGAAATTCAGGACAACATAAGAAGCAGGCGCAACAAGATTTTTCTTCTCATGGAAGAGGTGAAAACAGAAAACTCAAAAGGGTTTGATATATGTTTGTTCTTTTAAGTTTCAGTAGCTAGGGGATTGTGAACTTCTTTGTTTGATATATGTTTGGTTTGTGTAGCTAAGGAGATTGCGGGTGCAGCACCGGATAAGGATGGCGAAGGATATGGATGAGGCTTGTGAGGAAGAGTCAAATGAGATGCCTGACATTCCATCCACTATCCCTTTTCTCCCTCATATTGTGAGTTTAATCTACAATGTACTTAACCGCCTTAAGTTTGCCCCTTATCGACATCCTCAAACAAGTTGGGAAATTTGGATAGTTAGCTAAGACGTAAGAAGCACGGATGGGTTTATATACAAATCTAACCTTATATTTCAGGAGGGCGCATGCAGGTTGAAAACGATAATTGACAACGAATTGTGATTTTTCTTGTGAATTCTGTGGTTGTGCAAGTGCTTTGCCTTTTATTTTCAGCTGACACTGTGTGATTTGTGTTATGATGTAGACACCAAAGACGTTGAAGCAGCTCTACCTTACAAGTTTATCAATGATATCTACTGTCATTGTATTTGGAGGTCTCATTGCACCATCGGTAAGTCTGTAAGCATAGATGATTGTTTATAGTGAATATTGCCTGATGTCTACATACATGTATAATTTTGTAAAGGTGGATTCTCAATTTCTTTACCCTTTACTGCTTTTATGTTTACTGACCCTTGTAGCAACATGGTACATGTTCCTCTGTATTGAATAGGAGGAACCGTAGTTTTGACGTACATGTTTTGTGCCTATTGGTTAGACTTAAAAATTCTTTACTGTTGTTAAATGTCTCAACCTGTTCTCTTTGACAGCTGGAACTAAAATTAGGTATAGGAGGTACCTCGTATGAAGATTTCATTCGCAGCATGCATCTGCCTTTACAATTAAGGTATATACTGGACATGCTTTTTTTTCTTTTTTTTTTCTTGATTACTATTAGAAATTCAAGCAACCAGTACCGATTTTCTTACTTACTGTTCTGAAATCCCTTTTGTTTTCTGAATTCCCTTTTTTTTTCTGAATTCAGTCAGGTTGATCCTATTGTGGCATCCTTCTCCGGTGGGGCAGTGGGTGTCATTTCAGCATTGATGTTGATTGAAGCTAACAATGTTGAGCAACAAGAGAAGAAAAGGTGCAAATATTGCCGTGGAACTGGTATGTTTTAAACTGTCACAAATGCAAGTGTGCCAACTGATAAAGTTCTTTGGGGAAAAGTGGATCATTTGTTGGATGGGGTTGTCTTTAAATTTTCTTGCATTTAGTTTTCTATGAAGTTTGCTTACGCTGGTAAGTTTATGAAAATAATAAGTAAAAAATGGCTTAGGTTCTGGCTCTTACAGCGCTATTAGTTTCTTCGATTTTATGGAAGTTTTTCCTTGCCTTTCTCATCACTAGAATTCTTTTCAACTTTGTTACTTTTCTTATGTTTTCTTTTTACCTTTCTTCAATTTCTCCTTATAAATGTTATTTCTAAGGTTTTATTATTCTCGTACTTTTGTTTTAATCTGGTAATTTTGTCTGGTATTACATGGACAGGGTACTTGGCCTGTGCTAGATGTTCTGCAAGTGGTGTGTGCTTGAACATCAATCCTATATCAGCATCTAGTGCAACGGACCGCCCTTTGCGAGTGCCCACAACTGAGAGGTGCCCAAATTGCTCTGGTGCTGGAAAGGTACAAAATTTGTCGCCAAGTGGTTTATTCATGAGAAATGATTTGGCATGTCGAAGTTTGTTGGCACTGCAATTTATCACACTTATCTCTTGATGTTGTTGATCATTTGTCTCGTGGTACACTTGCTTCAAATCTTTCCACACATTCATCGTATCATGTTTGCCGATGGTTCACTCATGCTAGGCTTAAAAGGAAGAAAGAACCATAATGAGATTTACGATGATTTTTCAAACTTCCGAAAGGAATTTAGTGCAAGGCTTTAATTCCATTTGTTTCTTTTGAATCCTTGATAAGAGATTTGCAGTTTGTGTTCTTCATGCACTGTAATTCCAATCTCTCTCTCTCTCTCTCTCTCTCTCTCTCTCTCTCTAGGACTAATCATCACCTTCCATGTTCACTTAGGTCATGTGCCCGACGTGCCTGTGCACTGGGATGATGATGGCAAGCGAGCATGACCCACGGATTGATCCATTTGACTAAAGCAAACCAGATGAAAAACTTAGCAGTGTTATCTCATCGTCGATGCAGCTTGGGAATAACTTAGCGGTGTGTAACTTGTGCCAAAATGTTGGCTTGACTGCAAGATTACTTCACTTAAACTAGGAATCATCACAAATTTAAGTTCTCTGTTTGATGAAATGTGTTGCAACTTACCGTGGAGGATTGGGAACTTGGTTGTGAAGAAATGCTAATTTAGTTGAATTTGTTGCTTTTTGTTGACGTGAAAGTAGAGAAATATTCTATGAGAAATTTAGATGCAAAACCTATTAGTATTAGGTCAAGGAGGCAAATTAACCTATTGGGTAATCATTAAGACTCATTTAGTTTGATTTCACTTTACACTATCATCACAGTCTCACATCTATATTATGGTGATATCAAATTAAACGGTCCCTAACGGTTAGCTATAAACAATTCAATGTGTTGATTTGTCACCTCTAGTATCAGTTAATCGCTATTCACGTCCAAGAGCTATGATTGGGGAACTCATCGAGAAGCATGCCCTGTGCGATAGCTCTCTCACAAAGAGTCGGGGACGCATGTAGGTCCTGCAATTGGGGCCTACTCCCCGCTTCATGTGGAGGACTGCCGTTTCCGCCGAAGCTGATAGTGTCTCCATTTTTATACATTAGCTGAGAGGTTATAGAGATGATGTAAGAACCTCTGTACGATTAACACCAACAGGACAGTTTGGCCGAGTGGTCTAAGGCGCCAGATTTAGGCTCTGGTCCGAAAGGGCGTGGGTTCAAATCCCACAGCTGTCAAATTTATCTTTACTTTTAATCTTATTTTTTTCTTTCAACACTTTCCGTTGATATTCCCGCGGAAGAGTAGTAACGACGTCGGAGAGCTCATAATTTAGTCCCTTTCCTCCAACACAGGCGGAGTAGTTGACAGTTTTCGCCGTCCCCATGGCTCGGATCCTCGGAAACAAACCGGGTCTTCTCCACCTCCTTACCCGTTTCACAATCTCACGACGGCCGCTGCAAACCCGAGCCTACTAAGAGCTCAGATTCTACGAAACAAGGAGATCACGGGACATGGGCCTCTGTTGGAGCACCCCACAAAAGAAATGGAGATACCTGTTTTGCGTGCTGAGAACAGTGATCGTTGGGACCCGGATGTGGTGGTTCAACGGCTTGGAAGCCTTGCCAATCGAGAAGCCGATGGATCGGAGGGAAATGTCTCACTTCACGTTCTTCCCGAGTTCGCCCACTGGTCAATGGGTTCACATGGACAATCCGAAATGTCTTCTTGAGATTGTGGCACCTAGGATTTCATCCCTTCATACGTCAAGGTTTCTTGATTCCAGTTTCATACCTAAAGTTATGTTTTTCTTTCGGATTCATACTTCCATTTATTGAATGTTAGAAATTCCGTTAAACCGTGACATGGCAACCACGTGACATTGTGGCCCCTCGTGCATCACGAATCTTGTAGGCAGTAAAGGAGAGCTTGCTAGGCAGCAAGAGCTCATATACAGTCTCTATCAGAGGTACTTTTATAAAGAGAAATGACTTGTTTAAACCGCTGACCAGAGTACAATACCTGACTCATTCTTAGAAGTCGGCATTCTTACATTCTTGTCAAACATTTGCACGACTTTTTTTTTGTATTGGCACCGTTATTATAGTTCGTCAAATGAGGCAAAATTCCTTACAACTTGAGTTTTCCCAAAGAGAGGAAGGCGTAGAAAGATGAACTTTTAGTTAACTGAAAGGACTAAAATGAAAATTGAACAGAATTTTAAGGACCGGGATGTAAAGTGAAAATCGGAATCATCACTCCCCAAACGGAATAACGGAAAAGTGAAAATCGGATGTGTCAAAATTCCCCATGGCGCGAACCGTCGGAAGCAAACCGGGTCTTCATGCCCTCCTGACCCGATTTGTTATCTCACGACGGCCATTGCAAACGCTAGCTTACGAAGAGCTCCGACCCTTCGCCGACCCACAACCCTACCGCACCACCGCTTTCGTCCTCCACGGCCTTCTGGGCTCCGCCAGAACCTGGCGATCTTTCTCCCGCACCCTCCTCTCCAATCTCCCCGACCCATCTGGTCTCTCTCTCTCTCTCTCTCTCTCTCTCTCTCTCTCTCTCTCTCAATTCATTTCTCTATTTTCGTAAACAGAAAATTCGAATTGCAGGTTGGAGAATGGTGCTTGTGGATTTGAGGAACCATGGGAGGTCGGCGGAGCTCGAAGGTCTGAACCCGCCTCACGATTTGGTCAATTCGGCCCAAGATTTGGCTAATTTGATCCGGACTCAAGGTTGGGACTGGCCGGATGTTGTTCTCGGCCACTCCTTTGGCGGGAAGGTTGCTCTGCAATTTGCACAAAGCTGTGCTCGTGGTGACTATGGTGATTCTGCCAAGTTGCCCAAGCAGGTTATACACTTTGCCCTCTTGCTCTTTGTGCTAAAATTGCTTAGAGCTTAAATAAAATAATAGAATGATTATCTCAGGGCTCGTTTGGGTCTGCCTCTGCAGCTTTTATCATGAACAAGTCGAAATGTTTATTGAGCTCTCATGCTGAACGTAGTTAGAAGCGCTTTTGGTTAACCTTTTTAGCCATTTCAGAAGCAATCCCACACATAAGTTCTTTTTATAATGGCTAAGCACTTTAAGACAACCAAAAGCGCTTCTTGCAGCATTTGGCAGAGAAAGTTAAAGTGCTTCTGGAATATACAACTTGTAAATATTTTTCTAGAGAAGCACCTAGCACAAACTTTCTTCTAAGTACTTGTAAGGTCCAAGTCCCTTCCTAGGGAGCACTTGAATTGTTATGTAAAATGTAGTTTGCTTCTAATAAAAACGCTTTCAACAAAAGTGCCTACAAGCTGAAGTTCTTTTTGGACAAGCATTTCCAAACTGGCCTTAAAGTACTTATTCTAGCAAAGTGAATCAAAATGTGGAAGTTTTTTAGTTTACACTGATGTTGGGGAGTGCTTAAAAAGTTGTTGTATAGTGACTCAAAATGATGTCTTGTTTTCTTCTTGGGTTGGGAGTGAAGCACTACAATTTTGGTTCTGAGAGCTCTGTAGCATTTGTGAGATCCGCAAGTGGGACACCATGTATGCGACTGTGGAGCACTCTGCTTCTTCAACTTATGAATGCTGAAAGCTGTCTACCAACACTTGTATGTGTTTGTTCGTATTCGGGGTTTATATGTTGCATAAATCATGCTTAGTTTCTCTGATTAGGTTTAATGGCAAGCACTGCTTCTGCTGTGTGTTGCCGAATGCAGTTGAAACGATAGGAAGGATGATTAGACTGGTTTGGCATCCTAGCATGAATCCTTTCTGTTTTTTTCTCTGTGATCCAGAACAGCTGTGGGTGTTGGATGCCGTTCCAGGAGAAGTGAACCCTGAAAACAGAAATAGGGAAGTTGAGAAGGTTTTGCACACATTGCGGAGTCTACCTTCAGCAGTTCCATCACGAAAGTAAAACCTCTTTCTCCTTACGATGAGTTATTTGATTTTTGCGTGTACATTGGTGCTGTAGTGTGTAACTGCGTGTACTATTTATGGGTTAACAGTTCAAGAGTTGGTTTTGTGGAGTTCTAGTATATTTTTTCCGTATGCTATTTCCTTCAAAGATGGCTATATCCCGTTTAGATCTAAATTTATTCAGATGCTTTATTTCTCATACAAACGCCTTCTCTACCCTCAAATTGCTTCACACAAGCAAGAGCCTTGAATTCAGTCAATCTTTACGTTGTTAAATGTGAATCGGAGTCCAGTTAAATCCATTATAAAACCGTTGTTTTTTGCCTCAGAATTTAGTTGTATTATGGAGTTACAAAATTATCCTATGTATGATCATCGTATTTCCAATTTCTTGATGCAATAAATCTGGTTCTTCATTTAAGGTGGCTCATGAATCATTTGCTTGAGCTTGGGTTCTCAAAATCATTGTCACACTGGATAGGCAGCAACCTCAAGAAACATGGAGATCATTTGACATGGGCGTTCAATCTTGACGTTGCTATCCAGATGTTCAATTCTTTCCAGTATATATCTTACTACTTTCGAGACTAATTTGAAGTAGAAAACTATGAAAATCTGTTTCCTTCCCTCTTATCTCTCCATCTTCTATGAATGTTAAACATTGCAGGGAAAAGTCTTATTGGCCTCTGTTGGAGCACCCCCCGCAAGATATGGAGATAGCTATTGTGCGCGCTGAGGACAGTAATCGTTGGGACCAAGATGCGATTCAACAACTCGAAAACCTTGCCACTCGCGAAGCAGATGGATCAGAGGGGAAGGTTTCAGCTCATGTTCTTCCCAAGTCCGGCCATTGGGTTCACGTCGACAATCCAAAAGGTCTCCTTGAGATTGTGGGTCCTAAGCTTGCATCCCTTCGGCCTTAAACCGTATCGGGTTTAATTTATCTGCCACAGAAGATATGTTGTGCAGATAACATTGGTAATTCTTGGTGTTTCAATTGTTCACTTGTGATAAATCATTTGTGTCTTATTTGGGGTTCTCTGTTCTCGTTTTTGGATTTCATCTGGAGCTACATTATAAAATTGTATCAGTTGTTGGTTGAAGATGGCAAATTGGCAATGCAATTGATCTATTTTTCTTTTTTTAGTGTGATATGTTTTGTGGTGTTACTAATTTACGGGTAATAGTATGGTTGTAAATGCTTACAATTACGAGTGGCAATTCGTGGCCACGAGCTGGTAGTGTTGGCACATAGCAGTCAGGTCATGTTTTCAAAACTCGAACACGATACAATTATTAAAGGTGTTGCACGATAATAACGTTGTTTAAAATTCCTTATTACAAAATTATCCGTAAAATATGGTTAATATATTAATTTGTCGTTCCACATTCATTTTAAAGAGCATCTCGAATAGAAGATGCAAAACGCCAAATCTATATTTTTCATGTAAATACACTCTTTTATTTACATTTTTTTACGAAGATAAATAATTTACATTTCGTTGTCTCCATTTAAGAGCTTTCCAATAAAGAGAAAAGGGTAAAAATGATAATTTGGTATTATTCATGCACAATTTTTAGCTCTCACAGGTTGATCTTAATTTTTAGCCTCCTAATCGAATAAAATTAAAATAAATAAAAATGTGTGAGAAATAAAAAATGTATGCCAACTACCTACATGATTTTTTTTTTTTTTTTTTTGAAATAAAAAACGATAATATCTACATTAAGAACGAGGAATGTATTAAGCTTACAATGACATTATTATAATAATGTGGTTCAACTTTACTTTTAACCTAATCAAACCTAAAACATCTCATTTATGACTAAAATAGAATTCCATTAAGCTGCAGTAGGCAGTATGAAATTACAATTTGCATTTTCCGTTTTCATTGGTGCGGGGGATGTAAAAGATGTAAATAAACCCTAGCGTTTCTTTCTTGCCCCTGTTTCTTCTCTCTGTAAAACAGCTGCAACCCATCCAAAACCCCTCCAAGAAACCGTAGCATTTGGGCATTGGCCATGGGCGTCGCCCTGGACTCTTCCGTCGACCCTCCTGGCAACGACAAGCAACGGTACTCTCCCTCTCTCTCTCTCTCTCTCTCTCTCTTAAACTGGTAACTGGTTTCAGTTCAGGGTTTGGGGTTTTAGTTCGATTCCAATTTTCGATTTTTCATTTCATTTTTCGAATTAGGTTTACAAAGGGAAGGCAAGCTCCTCAGTCAGCCATTGATATGGAATTCCTCGCCGCTCCTATCAAATCCGCCAAGGACAAATTCGCGCTCGTCCCGGAATTTCTAAAGGTTTCAACTTTAAACTACTACTACCATCCACTTATTCATTTAAATTTTAATTAAAAAGTTGCTACCCTGCTTGTTCTTGTCATCATTGCTACTGTTGTTGTTTTTAGTATTTTTGATTCGTTGGAATTTAAGAAAGATGGAATTTTTATTGTACTGTAGGTGAGGGGGTTGGTAAAGCAGCACTTAGACTCGTTTAATTACTTTGTGAACACGGGAATCAAGAAAATTGTTCGTGCCAATAATCGGATTGAGTCGGAGATCGATCCAACTATTTATCTCGAGTTCAAAGATATCTATGTCGATAAGGCCTCGGTGATGTCAATGGGTAAAACTGATGATATTTCTCCCAATACATGCCGCTTATCTGATATGACGTATGCTGCACCGATAAAGGTTGATATAGTGTACATTCGAGGAAGTCATGATCGGAAGGAGAAAGTCGAGAGGAAAGGTGTGACTATTGGGAGAATGCCTATTATGTTACAGAGTTGCTGCTGTACTCTATTGGGGAAAAATGAAGCCGAGCTTGCAAAACTGGGTGAGTGCCCCCTGGATCCCGGAGGATATTTTATCATCAAAGGGAATGAGAAGGTGCTTTTGATGCAGGAACAACTCTCGAAAAACAGGATTATCATTGATATGGACAAGAAAGGGAACTTTAATGCATCTGTTACAAGCAGCTCAGAGAGAATCAAAAGTAAAACCGTTATTCAGATGGAAAATCAGAGGATCTATTTGATACTTAACCAATTTGCCAAAAAGATTCCTATTATGGTGGTCATGAAGGCTTTGGGAATGACGAGTGATCAAGAAGTTGTGCAGATGGTTGGTAGAGATCCGCGGTATGGTTCCTTGCTAATGCCATCTTTGGAGGATTGTGCAAAGGAAGGTATATACACACAAGAGCAAGCCTTGGACTACCTTGAGTCAAAGCTGAAGCGGTTTAATTTTTCTGGTTCTTCATCCGAGAAGGATAGTGCTAGAGTAATGAAACTTCTTCGAGATGTGTTTCTTGCGAACGTTATGTGTCAGAATGATTTTCGTCCTAAATGCGTATATGTTGCTGTAATGTTGAGACGCATAATGGATGCAGTTTTAAATAAAGATGCAATGGATGACAAGGATTATGTTGGTAACAAGCGGATTGAGTTGTCTGGTCAGTTAATCTCTCTTCTGTTTGAGGATCTGTTCAAGACGATGATTACTGACATTAAAAAGATAGGAGACAATATATTATCAAAGCGTAGCAGGAGTAGCGCTTTTGACTTTGCACAGCAGCTTACGAGTGATAGAATTACAAATGGGCTAGAAAGGACCTTATCCACTGGAAACTTCAACATAAAACGGTTCAAAATGGACAGTAAAGGTATGTCACAGGTCCTATTTAGGTTATCCTACATAGGGTGTCTGGGCCATATGACCAGAGTCAAGCCACAATTTGAGAAGACACGAAAAGTAAGTGGACCTAGAGCCTTGCAACCTAGCCAGTGGGGAATGCTTTGCCCTTGCGACACTCCAGAAGGCGAGCAATGTGGACTGGTTAAAAACTTGTCTTTGATGGCTCATGTGACAACTGATGAAGAGGAGGGCCCATTAATGTCTCTATGCAAGTGTTTGGGTATTGAAGGCCTGGAAATACTATCAGCCGAGGAGGTTCACTCACCGTATTCTTTTCTGGTTTTCTTCAATGGAAACATCCTTGGAAAGCATAAGAAGCCACATCACTTTGCCAACGCATTGAGAAAGTTGCGTAGAGCTGGAAAGATTGGGGAGTTTGTAAGTGTCTTCGTCAATGAGAAACAGCGTAGTGTTTACATTGCCTCTGATGGTGGTCGAGTTTGTCGTCCACTAGTTATTGCTGACAAGGGCGTACCAAGGGTCAAAGAACATCATATGCAGGAGTTGAAGGATGGAGTACGCACTTTTAATGATTTTTTAACTGATGGGCTGATTGAGTATCTTGATGTTAATGAGGAGAACAATGCTCTGATTGCTCTATATGAAAACGAGGCAACAACAGAAACAACCCATATTGAAATAGAGCCTTTCACCATCTTAGGTGTTATTGCTGGGCTAATTCCATATCCTCATCACAATCAGTCGCCTAGAAATACGTACCAGTGTGCTATGGGAAAGCAAGCAATGGGAAATATTGCTTATAATCAGCTACAAAGAATGGACATGCTTTACCTTCTGGTGTATCCTCAACGGCCATTGTTGACAACGAAGACAATTGAGTTGGTGGGCTTTGATAAACTTGGAGCCGGGCAAAATGCAACTGTTGCTGTGATGAGTTATAGTGGCTATGACATAGAGGATGCAATAGTCATGAATAAGGCATCTCTGGATCGTGGTTTTGGTCGTTGTATTCTAATGAAAAAATTTTCTGGCACGCTTCAAAAATATGAAAATGATGCACGCGACAGAATAGCAAGGCCCTATAGGGATGGACCTGATGCTGGAAGGATGCGGGCGCTGGACAACGATGGACTTGCTGCACCTGGAGAAATTATTAGAAATAATGACATTCTAATGAATAAACAGGTTCCTCAAGTCACGAGAGGGCCACAGATTTCCCCAAGCCAACTGAATATTCCATATGGAAATGCTCCGGTGTCTTACAAGGGACCTCATGGAGAATCTTGTGTGGTTGATAAAGTGACCCTCTCTTCTGATAAACATAATAATTTATGTTCCAAGTTCTTAATTCGGCATACTCGTAGACCGGAAGTTGGTGACAAGTTCAGTAGCAGACATGGGCAGAAAGGTGTTTGTGGTACCATTGTCCAGCAGGAAGATTTCCCTTTTTCTGAACGTGGCATTTGCCCCGACTTAATTATGAACCCTCATGGGTTTCCAAGTCGAATGACTGTAGGCAAGATGATAGAACTTCTTGGGAGTAAAGCAGGAGTGTCATGTGGCAGGTTTCATTATGGCAGTGCCTTTGGTGAACCAAGTGGTCATGCAGACAAGGTTGAAGATATAAGTGAAACGCTCGTGAGGATGGGGTTTAGTTACGACGGCAAGGACTTGATTTACTCAGGTATCACAGGCTGCCCTTTACAGGCCTATATATTCATGGGACCAATTTACTACCAGAAGTTAAAGCATATGGTTCTAGATAAAATGCATGCACGGGGTAGTGGTCCTCGAGTTAGTCTAACTAGGCAACCTACTGAGGGAAAAGCCCGTAATGGAGGACTACGAGTCGGAGAAATGGAGCGTGATTGTTTGATTGCTTATGGTGCTAGTATGTTGCTTTATGAGCGCCTGATGCTGTCGAGTGATCCTTTTGAAGTTCATGTTTGCAAAGAGTGTGGTTTGTTGGGATATTACAGCCATAAGCTGAAAACTGGAATTTGTTCCTCGTGCAAAACTGGGGATAAAATGTATACTGCAAAGATGCCGTATGCTTGTAAGCTCTTGATTCAAGAACTCCAGTCGATGAACATTGTTCCTCGCATAAAACCGGAAGAGCTTGAAAAGGAATGAAGTTATAGGTTATGGCTTCTCTTGACACCGCGGAGTCTGCAACGTACAAACTGCCAGTCAATCATGCGTAACTTCCTTCGACACTTATTCGAAGGTGATGGATTTTTTATTTTTTATTTTGTTAGCATATCCATTGCAAAGGAAGAACCAACTTTTCAGTATTATTTTTGTTAATTTCTTTTGTGATATTATCATCGTATCAAATAAAAACAACATGAAGTATACAGGGTATAGAGAAGTCATCCGTTTCATTTTTTAAAACTATTCATGCACTCGACGACTGTACATATGCACCAAAGTATCCATTCACATTACTCGTCATGGAGGGAGGTGGGATTGTCTTGTCATGGAAGGAGTAGGATTGTCGAAGGAGTAGGATTATCTCCCCTACTATTACAATTTCCTTCCATCATCTCCTCACATTTTTTTTTGGGTCCTATTAACTATAGTATTATTAAGAAAACCCTCTTGTCAACTTTTTTTCCCTTTTGTTTTCCTATTTTACCCTCGTTTTTTATACACGGTTGACAAAAAGGAGGGCAAAATAATAATTTTGTACTTTTTGACAAAATAACAATTATATCTCTATTTTTCTTATTTTACTCTTTTTTTAAGATAATGACAATCATATTTTTTGCAATTTTACCCTCACTTTTGATACACAATATTTACATAAAGAGGACAAAACAGTAATTATGTAATATTAAAAAAAATATGCACTTACTATAAAAAATTGTTCACACACATACAAAGTATGTGCTCTCTGCTAGTCTATATAAAAAATTCAAAACAAGATGCAGACGTAGCGTAATCGTAACCGTTTAAATAAGAGGGGATGGAAGGGAAGAGAGATTAGGAGGGGAGAGAATCTTACTTCGTTATGGAGATGGGCAATTCCAAGGATCTATGATAGACAAATGACTAGTTCCGTGATCATCGACCTGCCTCCACCTGTTAGGAAACAAAAAGTCATTATTGGCTGGCTACCGTCAAATTAATCTCTTAGCCTTTAAAAAAATTATGAAGGTCTGAACCTGTTTAGGCGCCTGGCTAGACCCGTCTAGTTCTCGACCATTACTTAAACAGAAAATAGATAATTTTTATGCCTTTTCATAACTACCATTGCCGAAATTGGTAACTAGCGTACTTTTAAAGGGCAATCATGTCATTCAACACTCGCATGCGAATTATGTACAAAGGGCAATGAAGTAATTTGAATAGCCCAGTGCGAGTACTTTAAAAAGGGCAATAAGGTCATTTTACTACCCCAAAGCAAAACCCTAGCTATAAAACTTAGCGACTGAATTACGCCGGCGGGGTTTTCTGGAAGCTCCGAGAGCCTGCCTGAGCGTCGTCGTCGTTCTGAATAATCTGAGACATCTAACCAAATTATTTACTCGCAGCCATGGTAACCCTCTCTCTCTCTATCTCCATTGTGTTTTTAGGCAGTTTACATTCTGTGGTTGCCGAGAAATTGAAAGTAAAATATGATCAGAAAATACTCTTTTTTTCCCTCCAAATTTTCTCGCCAACCAAACACATTACGAATTATTCGATTGGAGTAGACTTACACTATTTGGATTTTAGATTTATTGAAAATATTGAACTACTGTTTTATAATTTGATTTGGTGTTGATTAGATCTTTTTATTTGTATTTTTCGATTGGTATAGTCGAGGAAGAAGACCAGGGAGCCCAAGGAGGATAATGTTACTCTTGGACCTGTTCTCCGTGACGGAGAACATGCTTTCGGTGTTGCTCATATTTTTGCCTCATTTAATGATACCTTCATTGTAATACCCATATTTTTCGTTTCGAATGTAATTACCATTTTCATTGGTAGTTGAATTTATATGCGAAATTGTTGCTTTCTAATTGCAGCATGTGACTGACTTGTCCGGTAGGGAGACTCTTGTGCGCATCACCGGTATGTTTTTCGACATCTCTCAGTTGTTACTTGAAATAGTTTTCCGGTATTATTTGATTTGCAACTGCATGGTTGGATGCGCTCCACAGTAAATTCGGATATTTGTAGTTGATTGTAAAGCTATGTTACGGAAGCTTAGTGATGTTATGCATGATGGCGCATTGGCGCTCTTCTTAAACCGTTCCTTTTCCATAATTGTGATGAATAGAAGTGACCGTTTCTTGATGCTTCGGTTCTGTTTGTGGACTCTTGGCATTAGTGTCCTGTCGTACTCTGTTGGAAGATGATTTTCTTTTGATTATTCCATTGCTGTTGCTATCATTACCCATTTTTTCCCCCAATTTCAGGTGGTATGAAGGTGAAAGCTGATAGGGATGAATCATCGCCTTATGCAGCTATGCTTGCCGCTCAGGATGTTTCTCAACGCTGCAAGGTTTACCGGCCTTTTTATTTAAATGATTTTTATTTCAGACTGAGTTGTATGATTTACATCCGTCTTTGGTTTCTATTTCTGAGTTGTAATAATAGAATTAATTTGTTTTGGTGACTGATATTGTAGGAGCTTGGCATTACTGCTCTACATATAAAGCTCCGGGCTACTGGAGGGAACAAGACCAAGACTCCTGGTCCAGGCGCCCAATCAGCACTCAGAGCCCTTGCTCGTTCTGGCATGAGAATTGGTCGCATTGGTAATCTCCCTTGCCCTTTCATCTCTCTGTGGTCTTGATAAATTTACAATGTATCAACATCCTTTTTCATTTACTCCCACTCTCATATTAAATGTGTATTGTTCCATTCGTGATACCTAGACAGGCTAGACTTCAGGAGTAATGTTATTATGGAACTTCGTTTCCTTCAAGTTAAATATTTGCAGTTCTTGATTTTCTTTTTCCTGTTTTGACAGAGGATGTGACTCCAATACCCACCGACAGCACTCGTAGAAAGGGTGGTAGAAGGGGAAGAAGGTTGTGATTTCTTACTCGCCTTCAATTGTGTGGTTTTCTGCTGCTGCTGTGGTAGTTTGGGAGATATTATGATTTTGATCAAAATTTTATCATCAGCCATTCCATCAACTCGGATGTAGTTTTGAACCTAGTTAGATTATTTGCCGGAAAAAGTAGAATTTAGTTTGGTTGACGATTATCATTCGAGCTTTACACAGAACAAATGATGGTATTCTTGTTATCTATATATGGTTTAAAATCTAGGACTTCGGTTCTGTGTTTTGTTTCTGGTAGACCTGAAAAGTTTCGGTCACCATTTATCATGACATGCAGCAACTTAGTAGACGCAAGTGTTATGATACCAACTTACATGACATGTACACATGGTCATGCGTTGTCTCATGTCTTATGTATATACGGAAATTACTGAAACCCTAACTTTTTGATACATATAGACCTGAACTCGGGATGAAAGGGATGAAGATTTGGGAAGACTACAAAAACGTATATGGTGACTAGCAATATCATCTACCCAGAGCGTTGGATTGTCCGCTAACGTATATGGTGCTGGACGTGACTGAGCGCGCTCTGTGCAATGTTTTCAATTGGTGAGTGACCGGTTTTTTCAATTTTAAAGCCTAGCCTACAACGGTCAAGAGCTAAACCCTTTGTGCATCAAACAACGCATACTAATTAGAATTACCTTCTTGGAAACAATTAGTTCTGTTGGTTTGATATTATTTACCTTAAGATATGCAATAGGTTTTCATATTTTTTTGCATGTATATATTGCTTTCCGCAGCTTCAGAATATGGTAAAAAACATTAGATAGATAAGGATACAACTGTTGTCCTTATTCTTCTCGATCTTCATTGATTGCATCACAAAATCATGAACGAAAATGTATTTGTATCATAATTATATGAATGCGATCAATGAAGATCGAGGAGAATACGGACAACACTTGTCTCCTTATCTACCAAATGTTTTTTTTACTAGATTCAGCTTCGTAAAACAATATGCATATTGAGAAAAAAAAGAAATTACTATTGCATACCTTAAGTTAAATAAAATAATTAGATGCATAAAATTTGAGATTTACAATATTGTCACATCCCGGTCCGGGGTGGAACCACTTCCCAGGCCCGCTCCACCACCGTAGCACGATATTGTCCGCTTTGGGCTTACCATTCCCTCACGGTTTTGTTTTTGGGAACTCACGAGCAACTTCCTAGTGGGTCACCCATCATGGGATTGCTCTAGCCCTCTTCTCGCTTAACTTCGGAGTTCCTACGGAACCCGAAGCCAGTGAACTCCCAAAAGGCCTCGCGCTAGATAGGGATGGGAATATACATTTAAGGATCACTCTCCTGGACGATGTGGGATGTCACAATCCACCCCCCTTAGGGGCCCGACGTCCTCGTCGGCACACACGCGACCAGGGTAAGGCTCTGATACCAAATTGTCACATCCCGGCCCGGGGCGGAACCACTTCCCAGGCCCGCTCCACCACCGTAGCACGATATTGTCCGCTTTGAGCTTACCATTCCCTCACGGTTTTGTTTTTGGGAACTCACGAGCAACTTCCCAGTGGGTCACCCATCATGGGATTACTCTAGCCCTCTTCTCGCTTAACTTCGGAGTTCCTACGGAACCCGAAGCCAGTGAGCTCCCAAAAGGCCTCGCGCTAGGTAGGGATGAGAATATACATTTAAGGATCACTCCCCTGAACGATGTGGGATGTCACAAATATAGTACTACTGATGCATCTAGAATCGTTTGTTAATATGTTTGTAACTTATTATTCAGGAGACTTAAATCAATTTTACAATATATAAAATGCAAAAAAGGGTGGCACAGAAACTTAAGCAAGGCCTTTGCATCACTATTCATTTGCAAGTATATTTATTTAGGGTTTTTATATTTAAACTCTTGTAACTCTTAAACTCTAGAAAAAAAACCCACATATATTATAACTTCTAAATAAAACCTAAATTTTAAATATGATGTCATGTTGGATAAAAGATGTCCATGAATTTGTGTTTATTTACAAAATCATGACACCAAATCTCTTATACGTTTCTTTTAGCTAGACATTTAATTTGTTTAGTATATTTTTAATTTTGTGTGAACTCCTCCAATCCAAAATCTAATTAGATCAAATATATATGGACATATATTCTACGTTTATGTATACTAATACTGTCACATACCGACCCGGGCCCCATCACATTCCGGGTTCAACTCCACCGTAGCACGATATTGTTCGCTTTAGGCCCCGACCACGTCCTCACGGTTTTGCATTGATTTATATCACCTGGCTTACATGTTTTTATGTTGAGATATTCAACATGGCACATCTGTGGATTTTGCTATTCTGAGCATGGTTGTGGCATAGATATGTATTCTATTTTCTAGGAAATTATACAGGTTTTACGGCGAGGAGTTACTATCTTTGATAATTGAAATGGTTTTGAAAAGCTTTGTTTTTGCCCACTCATACTTTCTATTTTGCGCCATTCCAGGTTCTAGTTAGGAGTGCTTTTTGGTGGCTTGTGAGGAATCCACGGTATCTCTGACAGATTATCACCATTGTAGGATTACCTTTGGTGTTGTATAATTAGTATTCGTCTTGCTATACTGCACTTAGGCTACTTATGCTCTGGTTGTGAATTCACACTTAGTTTTGTCTTGCACTTATTCTTATCTAGTGCTCTAGTTAGTTTGGTTTTTATTTATTCGCATTTCTTATATTATTATTGCTTCTGCACTGTGCACATGACTATGTCACCCTCACATGACGACCAGCACGCCTTGATTTCGGTCGGGGTATGTCAAATACCATAAAAAGAAGTAGGTAAATTAATTTTGTTACAAATTTAAAAAGTAGGCACATTAATTTTCATGTAATTATATAGTAGGTAAATTATTTTCATAAAATTAAACAATAGATATTGTTTTCAAACAATTAATTTTCATAGTAGGTAAACTATTTTTGACACACCCCGATCGAGATCAGGGCATGCTGGCCGTCACTTCCACGTGACGGCCAGCATGCCCTGATCTCGATTGGGGTGTGTCAATTTGGTATCAGAGCCTAACCCTAGCCGTGGTGTGCCGACGAAGACGTCGGGCCCCTAAGGGGGGTGGATTGTGACATCCCACATCGCCCAGGGGAGTGATCCTTATATGTATATTCCCATCCCTACCTAGCGCGAGGCCTTTTGGGAGCTCACTGGCTTCGGGTTCCTTAGGAACTCCAAAGTTAAGCGAGAAGGGGGTTAGAGCAATCCCATGATGGGTGACCCACTGAGAAGTTGCTCGTGAGTTCCCAAAAACAAAACTGTGAGGGAATGGTAAGCCCAAAGTGGACAATATCGTGCTACGGTGGTAGAGCGGGCCGGGGAAGTGACAATTTTCATGTAATTATATTGTAGGTATAAAATTAAACAATAGATATTGTTTTCATAAAATTAATTTTCATAGTAGGTAAATTATTTTCATAAAATTAAACGATAGATATTGTTGAAAATAAACAGTAAATTAGGTATATTCAAATTGAAATTTATTGTCAAAATTAAAAAAAATTCCTAATTAATTCCTCCATCTAGAACCATATTTCATGGCTACAAAACTTTGCCAAATTCAATGCATGTGATCAATTAAAACAAACTTACAAGAACTTTCCTTACTGGCTTAGATGGGGTATATTAGGGATCCAAAAAATATAAAAACAGACACACAAACTTAATTTGGTAAGTTGCTTAGTTGGATCCTAGTAATTAGGTTTTATTCGAATAAATATTATATGATGGGCTAGAGGCTAGAAAAAATGAGTTTGGAGGGGGAAAGTTAAATTCTCAGATTTATTTATTCAATTTAGTCTCTATACACGAAACAAGGACCTTACCTATATTCAATATCTTATATCTCCTAGCGTCTCATCAGATATCATGATTTCTTACAAAATCAAACCTATGGTTTACTCTTCTAGACTAGCGGCTCATATAACCAATGTATATAAAATACCTAAAATTAAAAGATATGTTTTTCAAGTTGATTATGAAAATAGGATGAAGTATTAACACCATGCAATGGAAGAGAGAGAAGCAGATTGAATGCCCGATGAGAGATTTTTTAGTGTGACCGTTATACAGGGTGGTACATCATATGTCGTTATATAAATGGTGGGATATGTGTGTTAAAAAGTTAATAACTTAAAAAATAAAATTTCCCACCACTTATATACAAATTTCCCACCAATGTCTATAATTAAAAGATATGTTTTTCAAGTTGATTATGAAAATAGGATGTAGTATTCAGTGGCGGATTCAGGATTTTAAACTCAGGGGGTCCCAATTATAAAGGTCAAAAAATTTATAGACAAAAATAACATTGAAATTTTTAATATAATACATTTCATTCAAAAATCATATGCAAAACAATATTACAAATTATAAAATCATAATTCAAGCGTCCATTACGAGGTTTCATAAGTTACTAGGGAGTACCTAAGTCATTGATTATCTAATATGAATCATTAAATTTAAAGGGGTGCGCTATTCACACACCTCTTTTTGCTTTTCACACATCTTTTGTTAATTTCTGTCATTTGATATTCTTTAATTCAGTCGATCCGACGGCCGCAAATTAAGAGTGTGTGTTTGAAGTAAAAAGGGGTGTGTGGATAGCACACCCCAATTTAAAACACCGGTAAAATAAAACTCTCCCCAAACTCCCATTATCTTTCTAACCAAACACATCATTTTTCTATTTTACTAGTTTCCAAACATCCACCTTCTCTCTCACCAAGAACAAAGCTGATATACCTCCACCAACCGCCTCCCTCCCCATTCTCTTGAAGCCATGGTAGCTCCACCCCCAAATTTCACTAACCCATGACAGATCATATCTATCTTACTAACCTTATGAAGGAAATTTCACCCATAAGAAGAATTACTAAGATGGTTGAAATAATTTGGGGAAATTTGGGCTTATGTACTGCCCCCGCCAAACGACAGAGAAGGGTTGGAGGAGAAGTAGGTGGCACCGACGGATGAGACCATGGCAGAAGCAAGGAGGAGAAAGGCAGGAAGGGTCCCTATTTTCTTTCTTCTCCATGCGCGGTCATCTTCTTCGAGAAGAAGACAGCCACTGCAACCTACACAAACCTCATGCTCGAGTACGAGGGGTCCCTAGAAAATTTATAGCAACGATTTAGAATTGCCGACGGGTCCTGGGACTTCCCTGGTCCCTATGTGGATCTGTCCTTGGTAGTATTAACATCATGCAATGGAAGAGAGAGAGCGAGGGCTTGGAGAGAGAAAGGGACAGAGTGCTTCGGGAAGAAGAGGAGGGAGAAATGGTATAAGAAATGTTCTTTTTATAATAAAAAATAGGAAACCATAACATTGGATAATGATATGTGGCATTATATGAATGATCGAGAATCTTATAAAAAATCTGAGTGTATATTACTAATGGATAATAACACATGACACTACATAAATGAGTGATAATTTTAACAAAAATCTACGACGATAATGATACATGGACACATGGCATTATATAAATGGTTGAGATTTTTATCAAAAATATGAGTGGATATTAATAATGGATAACAACACATGACATTACATGAATGGTCGAGAATTTTAACGAAAATCTACGACGATAATGATACGTGGAGGTGGAGGATAAGAGGAAGAAAACATTAAAAAAAAAAATATATATATATAGGGCCCAAATAGCCACACTTTTTAACAAGCGGGCCAATTATATCGGCTCATTCCGGGTCAAGCCTTTCGCCCCAAGCGAGAAACCCCAAGAAATGAAACCCTAGAAGCTGATTATAAAACCCTAACGAAGCCATTTCCGCCTCTCACAGAGACACAGCCAAAGGAACCTAAAGATGCAGATTTTCGTGAAAACCCTAACCGGGAAGACCATCACCCTCGAGGTCGAGAGCAGCGACACCATCGACAATGTCAAGGCCAAGATCCAGGACAAGGAGGGCATTCCGCCGGACCAGCAGCGCCTCATCTTCGCCGGCAAGCAGCTCGAAGACGGCCGCACCCTGGCTGACTACAACATCCAGAAAGGTCGGTCTTTTTTTTCTTAAGGTTTTAAATTTTGGGGATTTTTCAGTTGATTGTATTTCATTGCGGAGCCTGATTCGAATTGATTGCTCTGTTTTGATTCAGAGTCGACTCTTCATCTCGTGCTGAGGCTCCGCGGAGGGATTATCGAACCTTCTCTCATGGCTTTGGCTCGCAAGTACAATCAGGAGAAGATGATTTGCAGAAAGTAATTATCATTTTTCTCTCCTTAATCTGTGAATGTTTTCTTTTTGTCTAATTTGTTGTTAATTTAGTGATTAATTTTGTGGGACAATTACTTAGCCTCCATTTCAGATAGAGTGCAATTGAGGTTATACTCGTCCCCACATAAATTCCCATTCTCTTAACTTTGTCAGCTGGGCTCAATTATTTTCAGTTGATTTTCTTGAGTGGAACATTGGTTAATTGTTGTTATGTTTGTATAGCATTTGTTATGTAAAAACACTTGCTTAATATTATTCATACACCCTAATTTAAGCGATCAGCTGACGATATTAATTATTGATGTTTCCAAGATGAAGATATTAGTAAATTTGGTTTTGAGATTTTGATTGAATGAATGAGGATTTTCTTAAGGGGCAAATGGCTAGGTGTTTTTCGTTGATTTCTTTTCTGAGCAAGTTGTACTCTGATTGTTTCCAATAAGAAATTCTGTTTAATCAACTTTCCGTTTATTTTTGTGGGTCTGGCATTGTGTTGAGGTTTTGGCTCATCCTTCATTGTTGAGACAATTACTTAGCCTCCTTTCTGTGTTAAAGTGTATTGAGGTTATGCTTGTCTCGACATTTATTTTCATCCATTAATTGTGTCAGCTGCGATCAATTGTTTTCAGTTGATGTTCATGGGTGGAACATCCTATTGTTGCTTTGTTTACTTGATAGATATTGTAGGATGTGATTGTTTTCGTTTTGATTTTAGAGCTTGACGTTGAGATAAATCTCATGTTTTCTAGTGTTTCAACATTGTCAACTAGGCTTTTCCTGTAATTGATATTAATACTCTATACAATGTTAATTGATATTGTGTTTGATGTGTATTGTTGTGGTATCCTCCTATTGTTTTTCCACTTTTATTGTTTCAACACTTGATTTTTATGTGATAATCCAAACGATAGATTGTTATGCTGACATCTAAGTGTTTCTCATCTCCCTTGTTTGTTAGGTGCTATGCTCGTCTTCATCCAAGGGCAGTGAACTGCAGGAAGAAGAAGTGTGGCCACAGCAATCAGGTACTTTCATTTTTCTTTGGACTTTTTATGGTCGCTGCTTGCTTACTGCATTTGAAATTTGATCATAGAATTCTATATGATCATGACCGGTATGCCGGTAATCACTTTATGTTCTGAGCAACTGAAACTGCGATTTTGTTGTTTTGCAGTTGAGGCCGAAGAAGAAGATCAAGTAGACTGTCATCCGAATATTTTATTACTCTTGTCTAGGCCGGAGTTTGAATTTTTGTATTTCAGTTAAAGTCATTTGCTTTGTATCGGTGTTGAATTACTGCAGTTTATATTAACATATGATGCATCGTGGGATAATTTTGATCTCTTGGTTTATGTTTGCTTCTGTTTCATCGTCCTTTTTCTGATGAACTTGTTGTAGGCCTTTGTTTGTCCCTCTGTTGCCTTATCCATTTTTTCCCTAGTTTCTCTTTTTTCGTCTTGTTTTTGCTGATCGACATCTTTTATCTCTTTGGAATTGCATTCAAAAGGTACGAATTTCGGCTGCCGAATAATGTGGTGGTCGAATATAAGCAGAAGCGGTGGTTTATACAGTAGATTCTTATGAACGCAACATGTGAGAAAAATTTATGAGTTCACGATGCCGTTTTTGAAGTGTCACTAATAAATTCTTTGATTTTTCATGTGTCACATATGAGGAGTGTCGATGAGGCTATCACTTGCATTCTAAAGTGATCGCATGAGTTTAAATCACCAGCTGGCTATAGCAAATTCGAAAGCACGTAGCAAACGAATCAAATACATATGAAAATGTATAACCAGATTGACCTCTTAAGCATGAGGTGTAAACTTACTTCAGCTGCGAGTTTCATGTTCATTTGTTTCTGTTTGATATATTCAATTGGATGATCAGAAATAAAAATAAACAAGTTAAAAAGGAATGTGAAATCAGCTCTCCATCGCAAATTGTTGGGGCTCAAAAATGTTGCACACCAATCCAACTAAGTCTTAGGGACCAATTGTCATGCAAAACCTACATTCAAGCCCAAAAACATGCCAATGCGCGGGATCAATGATGAATATATTTACAAACATGCCGTGCCACGATGATTAAGCTATATATTCACGCCATGTTCATGCCTATTTATCATGCCATGCTTCCTCATGATAGTCACTATTCATGCTAAGCTCAAGTCACATATTTGGGACTTGTCAAATGAATCGCGATATGTTTTGGTTATGGAAGGTTATCGGGCCTAAGTGGAATCAGGGTCATGGAAGACTTTGGGCTACTTGGGGGCCTAAAGATCCAAGCCCTTGTCCTTTGCATTTCACGCAGGCAACATTGAGAGAGAACTAGCTTAGTTTACCTCTTTCCCTAGCAAGTCAACCCTTTTAGTTAGAACTAAACTAGATTCATGCATTAAATGCATGCTAAACCCAGCAAGTCCGACATTTAATGCTGACTTTCACTTCCCAGCTTACACAGACAGACAACGCGCGAAAGCCATGAGGCGCGCTACTAGATGTAACGCCTGCGGAAGGTCGCTTGGAGAAAGCCGTGGCTCGGGAAGAAGCAAACTACATGTCTCAACAGTGCAGCTATCTTACACCAAAAAGGGAATAATAGGAGAGCTAGGGAGAAAGAGGGGAAGACCAAGCCACAAATGGAGATTCCCTTGAAGCCTATAGAAGAATCCTTCACTTACATAATGAGGGAGAAACTATTGGAGAAAAGGATAACACATAGAGACAGAGGAGGTAACACAGAGAAAGATAAAAGAAACGCAGGGAGAGGGAACCACCCAGGAAATAACTCCAGAGAGTTTCATTTAGTTCAGAAGCATACTTCAGGCCTCAAGCATCACCATCCATGCAACCCTAGTAATTCTCATGGCCTTCCATTAAACATCCCAGCCATCAAAAGCCTTACTATCACTCTAGGAAAGCCCAAATTATGCAGCCAAGAATGCCATGCAACATGCAAATCTCTTATCTCTCATGTAAACTGATAATCTTCTAGCTTCCACATCACGCTTCACTTAAGCAAGTCATTATCTTAATCAATCATGCTATCTTCAAGCCGTTGATATTACCAAATTGTTTCCTAAGACAAGTTAACTCTTTCGAGATATTCCGGGACTTGGTTCGATTCCGCACCAAGGGAGACAAGAGGACATTCTCAAAGCCCAAGTCCACTTCAACCTAAAAGTTCCCCAACAGTGTTAAACTTTGATAATTCAATTTGATCCTCATTAGTGTTGCAAATTGAACTAGAGCCCATTGAATATTGGAAATACATAACCAACCTTTTATTAATTATATTACAAACCTTAAAAAGCATGTTGCAAACCAGTTGCATATATATATAGATATGTAAAATATTACTAGGGGATATAATTACAAACATGGTGGAAGAGAGATTAACAACCCATCTCAATTTTTTATTGTGAGTTTATCAACCATAGACTTGCTATCTAGTCCTTTGCTGTAGAAATTTTCCCGTAATTCTTGTTCAGTGAAGTCTCGATAGATTGGTGGTTTCTCAGGTGACAAAAGCTCCGGCAGAGGTCCATAGTAGCCACCTTCTCTCCATTTGGTTTGGCTGAAAAATATCACAATAGAGATCCGAGCTTCTTTCCAAGAGTTGGCCAACACCCTGTGTTCCACACTTTTATATTCCCCGTTGGAGATTATCTAAACCCTCATCCAAAAACACAGTAATTAAAATAAATAATCGATATAAACAAAATAGAACAAATAATGCTTATGGTGCGGATTCGATCCTTGACCACTCATTTTTCTTTTAATAACTAACAATTTAACCACTAACGTTATCATAAAAAGAAAAAAATCTAACTTAGTATAATCAAATTAACTTCTTTTTATAAAACTTAAAAAAGAAGAAGATGAAAACGAAAATTAAACTCAACATTTTCCACATGAGATTAATTTTTTGTCTAAGCGAAAATAGGAAAAAATATAGTGTATCCACCGCACAAATTTGTGTTTAGGTGATGTATTAGATATTTTGTAGTGAATTGCCTTGGTAGCTAGCGATTTCCTCTTCAACCTCCTGTGTTTCGGGTTTAAACATCCCTCCACCTCTTTAGGGTAGATTAATTGATATGGATTGTATTAAAAAAAATGTATTAGATGCAAAGAATGCACTTTTTATATGGTAGAAAGTAAATCAAGAGTATTTCACCGGATTCATATAGTTGGACGACAAATTGTTCAACCAAGAGAAAATATGAACATGATATCATGTTGGATTTACCTGTAGCATGTCTCCAACATTAATAATCAAACCTCCAGGCACAGGTTCCACATCCAGCCACTCGTTCTCATGCTTAACTTGCAACCCAGGAACATGGTTCCGCAACAGAACCGTCAGAATCGAACCATCAGTATGCCCCTTAATCCCCACCGTCCGATCTGGTTCGGGACAATAAGGATAGCAATGCCCCACCAGCAACCTTTGATCTGAAAACGTTAAACTCCTTAAACCTCCTTCGCTCCAACCCTAACCCTTCCGAAAGCAACTCCAGCACGTCATCCGCCACCTTAGTTGCATGCAAATCCCATCCAACCACCCCTTCCCGACACACCTCAGGTATCTCCTCCGCCTTCGACCTCTCCGGGGCCATCCACACTTGTAGTGAGTCACACCAGCTTGCGGCCGATGTGCGGTACAAGTCGGTATTGGTAGCATACATGACCCCCTTTCCTTCATTTCTCTTGTAGTACTTGGCTCTGTCTTCATGGGGCTGCTCATGGAACGCTTTGACAGTGTTGACCGTTTCATCCAAAACGGAGACAGGCACACCGTGGTTAATGACATGGAAGAAGCCAAAGGTTTTAGCGGCGGATTTCACTTGGTCAACGATTTTGTGGCGGTGAGCGGGGGAGTTGATGTGAGAAAGGTCGATGGTGGGGATGGGGGTTGTGGTGTTTTTGGATGAGGGTTTGGGGTCGGATAAGGTTTGAGGGTCGTGGACGAAAATATGAGGGATGGTCATGATGCCAGAATCAGAGAGGCCCTTGACTCCCATCTTCGACTCGTCGAATTCTTTCACTTCCTTCATACGGTCGTATGATCCCAAAGTTGCATCAATTTTGGCTGCCATTTTAGAATTGATAGACTTAGAGCATTCATTTCAATCCTATCTAAGTATATATGTATGCGTCTCCCTTTTATAATTTAATCTAGAGCATTTTTGCTCACCGTCTAGTTATATGTCACGTGTTCTTTTACTTTGATTGTTTTTTTTTTCAAAATTGAAAAGGTAACATTTAATTTGAAAGTTTACTAGAGTTAGGTGAAAAGATACATGACAAATGATTAAGTGTATGATGAGCGTACACTATAGTTATGGCATAAATGCTCTCCTAAGGTCCTCATTTTGAGGACCTGTGAGGTCTTATTTCATTTCAACCCTTAAGATTAATTTGACTGTGAAATAATCCAAAATATGATATTATCTCTGTTACAACATAACAAAATAATAATGTTGTAACAGGGATAATAACAAAATATGAAATTATCCCTGTTACAGCATACCAGATATATGACATTCACGCCTGAAACTCTTTTTTTTTTTCTTCTCTTTTTTTTTTTATCAAAATTATTATTTTGTTATGTTGTAACAGGAATAATATCATATTTTGGATTATTTCACAGTTAGATTAGTTTTAAGGGTTGAAATGAAATAGGACCTCACAGGTCCTCAAAATGAGGACCTTAAGAGAGCATTCCTCTTAGTTATGGTAGTGAAGTTGTTAATCATGACTTGTTGACATTTTCATTTCACTTCGCATCAAGGTTGGAGCCAGGATTTTTTATCTTGGGTGGGCTAGCTGAAATTAGTACCATAAAATTAGGGATGTGATATCCACACACCTTTTTAGATTTAAGCCATCAGATCGGATGAATTGAAGAAGATCAACGGACACAAATTAACAAAGGGTGTGTGAGAAGTAAAAAGAGGTGTGTGGATAGCACACCCCTAAAATTATATGTTTATTTTTCTTTTTTGCCTTTATAAAAGTGTATCAACATGAAACAACAACAATGGAATATAGTCTATTCTCAAAATCAGAACCCTAATCAACAAATTCAAATACCATATAAATAATTAATCTACTAATTAAATCAAGAATAAGTAAATAAAAGGATTATAAACTTACCAAACGAGACATTGATAAAAAAATCTCAAACCAAACCTAACCAAACCTAACCAAACCAAACCAAACCTTGAAAAAGTATAAAGTTCCAAATTAATTATTATGGATGACTTTCCTTAGTTCCTTCACAACTTTATTGACCTTTGTGCGTTCTTCACCTTTATAAAAGAAGGTAAGATTTGGTCTGAGGTCTCGATCACCTATGTTTGATTGGAATGATGATCCTCTTGAATCATTTAATTGTATCTGTTCATCGTAAATTATGCGGTTAGTTTTTGTCAGGTACTATTTGTGTTCAATTTTAAATAAAATTTTTAAAATAATTTCTGACTGAACAATGTACGATAAATGAACACAATTGAAGGATCTTCGAATTTCTCACAAAGAGGTTCCGAATAGGATCCTCATTGGCTTTATTGAAAAATAGACAAGAAGTTTAAACGTTTTTTTTTCTTTTTCTTTTGAAATTAATTCTTTTAAAATATAATATAAAAGAGAGAAAAAGGGGTGGGACTAGATATAAGATGAGAGTTGGGAGAGAGAAGATAAGTGAACGGGAGAGAGAGAGGCGGACGGAGAAGAGATGTGAAAGAGAAAGAAAAGGATAGGGGGTGGGACTAGGTGGAAAAAGGAGTGGAAGATAAAAAATGGCAGTTGAGCTATTCTATTAGGCTGTTTAATGTTGGGTTTTGTTTAATCATTAAATAAAGTTATTATGGTTATCGACATCATGCATCGATTACGTCTGAGTAGCATAGCAGGTTAACCCACAATATTGAATGCATAAATGCGAACTCATTGCCCTATGTGGTAAAAGTCTTGGAGAGCAATGTTGGAAGAGACGAGGTAGGAGGTGTTGTATGAGTTGTCGGTTAATATTGTCAACTTACATTCATACTTAAAAAATATATATACAAATATTAATAATTTAATACTATTTTAATTTTTAATTTTTTTTTTATATTTGCACCCGAACAATAATGTTGAGAACCTTGATGCAATATGGATCACATACCTGGCACTCTAGTGGAAGAGCGACCTCCACAAATGTTATAAGACTTTTATAGATTCAGAGATCGCTCGCGAAGAAGGCTACCCTCAGGAGTTGGTAAAGAGCCCGGTATATTAGGAGTGGCTGTGTAGGCATTTTCAGGACCCAAAATATGTGGTAAATATAATAATATTTTAATGATATTCTACTTATTTTTTATTAATTAAAAAAATATACGTAGTAATACGTACATTTTGTGTTTAACAGAAGAGAACTAAGGCAAACAAGATCAACAGGTCGGAGAAGAAACTTCTCCACCACTCTAGTTCGAGGCCCTTCTTCTATAAATTATAGAAGCGATGACAAGTAAAAGTATATTATTTTTAAATTGTAATTATAATTAATAATAAATTCTTAACACTTTTTTAAGGACAGCGTTAAGTTCTTGACAATCGACATGTTTAAGGAAGTTTATGTTTGACCTGGCGATGAGACAACCAAGTAGCTCCATGTAAGTTTATGTTTTAGAAATATTATAATATTAACTAAATATTAATATGTGTTTTCTTATTATTATAGGCTACTATGGTGGAGAAGAGCAATCCAAGAAGTAGTATCGCAGCTTCCTAAACACCCTTATCGAGGACATGACGCCAACCCAGGATGCGGGCTTTTAGATCATGACTGATACCCTAGATCAGAGCCTCGATCGTGGGCCTGGTAAGGTTTATCGGGGGATGGCGAACGCATGACACTGTGACACTACTGCCTCCTCTTCTTCTAGATAGATCACAGGAAGTTGAGGACCTGTAGCGCCACGTTGATGCCTAAGTTAATGTGTAATATATTGCAGAAATATACCAATTATTTATATGATCAAATATATCAAATCAAATGTATAATCACAATCAGACTTATGAAAATTAAATTAGGAAAAAAGAATAAGAAAATCTGGCATGTGAACCAAAGATAGGTGCGATGTCGCTGCCCTAAAGCCGTAGACACCTCCCTATGTGCAGGTTATGGCGGTGCCTACAACTCCAAGATACAACCCAAAGCCTCATAAGATATCTGATCCATTATGCACGCCAACGACAGACAAGATTGCTAAGTAGTGATCAATTGCTCAAGAATTTTAAAGTAGGAATGTAGATTGAGTGAAAACTGAGGCAAACAGAAAAGTTTTAGCGTATTATGTTTTCTATTTGAGGTTTCTTATTTAAAGAACTTCTCATACCCTTTTAAAAGGAATATGACTCTTCAAATAAAACACAACTCTTAAATATTATAAATAAATAAAATAAAATAATAATAAGTTTTGAATCTTTAAAATAAAATATCATTAAAATATTTAAGATAACTAACAATCCCCCACAAGATTCAAAACTCTATGAGGAATAAAAAAGACACAATTGAAGAAACGGAAGTTTGGGCAATTTGTATACCATGCAATGGGTGTAGGTGTCTTTTGGACTTGAACCTACATTTAGTATTCATAGTTTTCATTTGAAGGAATCATAGTGAACTAAGTCTTGAACTAGATTCCTCTAATTTAGATTACAACATATTACACACATAGTATTGATCAAAAACTTGGCGCGGGTTAGTACTATTAATGGCCATGCGCTTAATCTTGATTCTCATGAGTGTTTTTAAAGAACAACCCAATTCTCACAGTCACGGCCTCACGAATACTCTCACTTAGGTGAGTCCTCCAAGAGTACATGTGCCTTGCACTCTGCGGGAGATTGCCCGCCTTGGAACTTATTCAGGACAATGTCCTTCATTAACATCACATATCATCAACACAAATGTCATAGGGATGAGTATGAGATTTTATTTCAAATCTCCTATTTTAGAGTGCTGGAATATAGGTCACGCAATATGGATTGTTTCTACCCATTGAACCTTCTACATAGAATCTCCAATCACAAAGGTTGAGTTTCTTCCCTAGGTGACTTCCTTATGGGTTTAAGCTCATCCCCCTCGACAAATCTAGGACTCCATTCCTAGATAGACCTTTGGTCAATTGATCAACAATGTGTTTTTCCGACTTCACATAGTCCAAAGAAACAACTTCTTTATTTAACAAGCTTCTCACAAATTTGTATCTAACATTAATATGTCTATTTAATTTCTTATTTGTATGTGTCTGCCTCACTAAATCTATCACAGCCTTATTATCACAATGTATGGAGATGGCTGGTATAGGCTTGCTCACCAATGGGATATCAAGCAAAAAATTCTTAATCCATTCAGCCTCTATACATGCAGTATCAAGAGTTATGAGTTTAGATTCCATTGTACTTCTAGAAATTGTTGTTTGTTTCTTAGATCCCCAAGATATAGTTGCTCCCCCTAATAAAAATACATAACCTGAAGTAGATTTCACTTCGGAGCTATCAATGATCCAATTTGCATCATTATGCCCTTCTACTACATAAGGAAATCCTTTATAATGTATAGAATAATCCATAGTTCCTCTTAGATACTTAAACACTTGCCTTAAAGCATTCCAATGTTCTTTACTTGGATTATGAGTGTATCTACTTAGCCTTCCAACCGCATAAGCTATATCAGGTCTGGTTTTATTTACTATATACGTCAAAGACCCAATCATTTGAGAATACTGGAGTTGACACACAGGTTCACCACTATTTTTAAGTAAGCACACACTTTGTTCATATGGTATCGAGACAGGATTGCAATTGAAAAAATTGAACTTCTTAAGCATTTTCTCAATTGAAGTAGCCTGGTTTATAATAAAACCTACTTGTGTTCTTTCTACTTTCATTCCCAAAATAATATTGGCTTCTCCTAGATCTTTCATATCAAATCTCTTTGATAGATAAGACTTAACATCTTTCACAATTTCCAAACTTGTTCCAAATAATAATATATCATCAACGTAAAGACATAAAATTACACACTGTCCATTGCATTCCTTATAGTAGACACACTTTTCATGCTCATTAATTTCAAAATCATATTCTAAAATGACTTTATCAAACTTCTCATGCCATTGCTTAGGAGATTGCTTGAGTCCATATAACGATTTAACCAACTTACACACTTTATGTTCTTGGCCTTTCACTATAAATCTTTCGGGCTGCTCCATGTAAATTTCTTCATCTAGGTCTCCATTCAAAAATGTTGTTTTAACATCCATTTGATGAACTACTAAATTGTGTATAGAAGCTAATGCTATGAGGATCCTAATTGTGGTAATCCTAGACACAGGATTGTAAGTGTCAAAATAATCAACTCCTTTCTTTTGAGTGAATCCCTTAGCTACTAGCCTAACTTTGCACTTGTCTATACTTCCATCAGGCTTCAGTTTCTTCCTAAATACCCACTTACAACCAATTAGTGTAGTACTGGGTGGTAAATTCGTTAACTCCCAAGTGTTGTTTTGTAAAATAGACTCAACTTCACTGTTTATAGCTTCTTTCCAAAATGGAGCATCGATAGAGATCATGGCTACCTTATATGTTGTTGGATCACCTTCAATTAAAAAGGTATAAAAATCATCACCAAAGTTATTTTCCACTCTAAGTCTCATACTCCTTCTAAGTTCTGCTAGAGGTTCTTCTTCATTTATAACTTGATGGCTAATACTTGTGAAGGCTTTGTCATTACTGGTGCATGATCCATCCACCACTTGCTTTTGCATTCTAGTCTTGAAATGAAATATGTCTTCAAAACATGTTGCATCCCTAGACTCCAATATAGTGTTATTCGAAATTTCATTTATTTCAGAGTTGATAACTAGAAATCTAGTGGCACTGCTATTATGAGCATAACCTAAGAAAACAGTATCCACAATTTTAGGTCCTATCTTCTTTCTCTTAGGTTCTGGGATTGCAACTTTAGCCAAACACCCCTACACTTTCAAGACTTGGAGATTTGGTGGTCTCTTTTTCCACATTTCATATGGAGTAGTAGTGTTGTCTTCAATGATTACTCTATTTAATATAAAACATGCAGTCAAAATTGCTTCCCCCCACAAATTTTTCAGTAATCCAGAACTCAAAAGCATTGCATTCACCATGTTCAATAAGGTCCTGTTCTTCCTTTCTGCAACTCCATTTGATTGTGAAGAATAGGGTGCTGTTACTTCATGTATAATACCATGCTCTTCACAAAAAACACTACGTTTGGTAAGAGTGTACTCACCACCTCTATTAGACCTAAGTCTCTTTATCCTTTTCTCTAATTGAATTTACCAAATACTTCATTCTTGGTCTTTATCAAATAAATATAACAATACTTCGAACAATCATCCATAAATGTGACAAAATATTTATTACCAGCTCTAGTAGGTAATCTATTTGAGTCACAAACATCACTATGTATAAGCTCTAAAATTTGGGTATTCCTTTCCACGGAATTAAAAGGTTTCTCGGATTGTTTTGCTTGGTCACAAATTTCACACTTATGCTCAAGATTCATATTTGACTTTGGGACTAGGTCCAAATCCATCATTTTCTTAGTTTTGAACAAGTTTACATGTCCCAAACGTCCATGCCAAGCATTTCTAGATTCAACATTGAGAACTTTTGAAAGATTACTACACTCGGAAGAAACACTTAACTTAAACAATCCTTCACTGATAAAACCTTTTCCAATAAATACATTATTCTTAGTTATTACAACCTTATCCGATTCCATTACAACTTTATAGCCTTGCTTTACTAAACATGATCCACTAATTAAATTTCTTCTAATATTAGGTACATGTCGCACGTCCTTCAAAATTAAGACCTTTCCGGACGTCATCTTCAGTTCTATATCTCCAATTCCAAGCACTTGCGACATTGAGTCATTTCCTAGAGTTACACGTCCTCCACCTGATTTCTGGTAGGTTTTAAAAAATTCACAATCAAAACAGACATGTACATTAGCTCTAGAATCTATCCACCAATCCTTATTTTCATAAGTAAAATTGACAAGGGAATCATACTTAAAATGTGTTTGAGAAGATTGTTACCCCATCAGCATATTCACTTGGGCTTTTGGACCATTATGATTTGACCTAGACTTGAATATAATAGTGTAGTGTGTGTGTGTGTGTGTGTGTGTGTGTGTGTGTATGTATATGTATATGTATATGTATGTATTTGTATATCCATTATTCACCGAACCATTACCTTGAAAATACAAAAGTTGCATTTTGTAGGAAAGTAAAGTTTTGAATCAAAATCAATGCAAACTCAATGGTGCTTATAGGATATATCAAAGACAAGCCAACATCATCAGTGTTTTAATTTTTATACTCAACAAGATCCATTCACTGGATCATTTTATACATCAAATGTTTAATGACGAAATTAATATCTACTAACTTATAATGTCTCAACTGAACAAATATATTTTTTGTATTGACGAAGATGGATATACCCGTTAACCGATAGGGAATCTGTTACCCAGTGGGTATGGTTATGGATAATACCCGATGGTTAATTTGCGGTTATGGATATGGTTAATTTTTGTTGTTATGCGGATGAATATATCATTTCTGTCCCTAAACTGAACTATTGTCATCTCTAAAAAAAATAAAAAGAGATGGTTAATTTGAGTCTTTTTTATTGTTTTGTGCAGTTTTGAGTTTTATTAGCTTAGTTTGAGTCATATAAGTCTAGTTAAGAGTCTTTAAGTCTAGTTAAGTGTTTTCAAGCCTAGTTTTGTGTTTTTGAGTCAGTTTTAAGTAGATTAGCAATCCCTCCTAATCCTCGGCCTAGAACGGTCTCTACTTACATCTTTACTACAATTATCAATAAGAAGGTTTAATTTGAGTGCAATTTTATATCACACCAAGTTTTTGGCGCCATTGTCGGGGATTAGCAATTTTGCTAATCCCCCCTGTTTTCTTTTGTTTTTGTGTCTTTTAATTTTGGTTATTGATTTTATTTTGTTTTATTTTGTTTAGGTACTAGTTTATGACTCGAAGTTCTCAACCTATTCGTGCACATATCTTGGAGTTTGACGACGATTTTGAATGAACTTTGAGAAGGAAGAGGAAGGAGCCAGAACTTAGTCCACCTAGTTCTAGCTCAGAATCTGAAGTAGAAGAGGAAGAAGAGGCCACGACTCAAGAAGAAGAGGAAGAACCAATCATAGATAATCGAACAATCAAGGAACTTTTAGCCTTGGGATTGGACAATGTCGTACCCCTATGCATTCAATATCCTAGGGTAGCTCAAGACAAGACCGATAAGTTCGAATTGAAGTCTAGCTTACTGCATCACATTCCAAAGTACCATGGGCTGTCCATGGAGGATCCAAACAAGCACCTGAAGGAATTTGAAGTGGTTTGTTCAAGCATGACCCCAATCAACATGGATGGCAACATTTTGAAGATGAAAGCTTTTCCATTCTCTCTTTTGGAAAAGGCTAAAGATTGGCTCTATGAATTAGCACCTGGAACTGTCACATCTTGGGAAAGCATGAAGAAAGCATTCTTAGAGAAATTCTTCCCTACTTCAAGAGTCATTCTTTTGAAGAAGAAAATTAGTGGCATTCAACAAAACCAATGAGAGTCATTTCTAGCGTATTATGAGCGTTTCAAGACTCTAGTTGCATCATGCCCTCAACATCAAATGAAAGAAGAGCTTCTAATTCAATATTTCTATAAAGGACTTCTTCCAATTGAGAGACAAATGCTAGATGCATTAGCGTGAGGAGCTTTGGTTGACAAAACACTAATTGATGCCAAGACCTTAATTGCAAATCGAGCCTTGAATGCACAACAATACGAGGGAGTTGGACAAAGGGACATCCCACGGCAGCAACCACAAGTGAATGAGGTAAGTGCAATTTCTGAAATTCAATTTCAATTGACTAATCTTACTGTTCTTATGTCACAGGTTGTTGATGGATCCAAAGTGCAAAAAACAAGTGTATGTGGCGTGTGCACCATGCAATGACACCCCTCTAGGCAATGTCCTCAATTGATAGAGAATGAAGGATGGGAAAGTGCCCATGTCGTGGGATTTCAAGGCCAAAATCAGCCCAAATATGATCCATATGCAAACACTTACAATCTGGGATGAATAGATCATCCAAACATGAAATGGAGGGAACCTCAACAACCTCAACAACAAGGAGGATTTTGTCCACCACCCCTTGGCATATTTCAAATGCCATTCACACCAATGCAACCTCAACCACCTCTGGTTTAACCAAATTTAGGTATGTTTTTGGATAATGATAAAGTTATTCAATTACTCACCACTTTGACGCATAGAGTGCAAAATCAAGCTAAGGAGGTGGATGAATTGAAGAAGCAAATGGGGCAAATGGCAGAATTCATGGGCCAATTTAGAGAGCAAGGAAAACTGCCTAGTTCAACCATTATGAATCCAAGAGGAGGATTTGAAACCGCCAATGCTATCACGTTAAGAAGTGGCAAGGAAGTTGGAATCACCCCACTACCACCCAAATCAAGCCAAAATGAGGATGAAAAGCTGCTGCAAGAGGAGGACGACAAAGGCAAAGCCACGGCAAGGGTGAAGCAACCCTTGCCGTAGCCACTCAATGCCCCTAAGCCGTCCACCAAAGGTAAGGTAGGTCCAAATTCAATTGTTTCTAATGTTATTCCACCAAATGCGCCTTTCCCTCGCAAATTTTTGCAATCAAAGAAAGAAGAGAGTGACAAGGACATTCTTGAGACATTTAGAAAGGTGCAAGTCAATATCCCTCTCCTTGATGCAATCAAACAAGTTCCAAAGTATGCCAAATTCTTGAAAGAACTTTGCACAACAAGGAAAATGATTTCGAACAAGGAAATGGTGCATGTAAGTGAAAATGTCTCTGCAATGTTACAAAGGAAATTGCCTCCTAAATGTAAAGATCCAGGTAGTTTCACTATCCCTTGTGTAATTGGTAATACAAGTTTGAACATGTTACCATGTTTCTACCACATAAAAACAAAACCTAATTAGTTTAAGAGTCCTTTTGGAAAAGAACATGGGGGACCTTTTGGAGAACGCAACAGATGCTGCTTTGGTGCTCTCCTTATTTTGTGTAACCTCAATTTCAAATTTTACTAATTTGAAATAATCTATCTCATTCAAAAGGTTTATTCATTTATGTTTTTGTTTGAGCAATCACTCTTATATTGGTGCTACTAAAGCTTTTGGAGATAATTTTGTTATGTATTTTCGTCTTCACACAAACCGATAACCGACCCAAACCAACCTGCAATTGTCGGTTAACCGACTTGATCGGTTTTAGACGCAACTTGGTTGGTTTCGGTTTGCAATTTTGACCCAACCAACTAGATCGGTTTAATTTCGGTTTTGGCCCAAAATCGATCCAACCCAACCCGTGCCCACCCATAATTTTAAGAATGAGACCGCATGGGATTTAATATCAACGGCAATATCAATCTTCCACCTAACTTTTTTCATTTTAAAATTAATTAGTCCTAATAAAAATTTGAAAAAGAGAGATATCTTGAAATTAAATAAATCAAGAGAAAATAAGGGAACAAAAACAAAATAGAATTTGCAAAAGGAGAAAAAAAGAGTTTGAGGGAATCATTGACCGAACAAAATATGGACAACATTCCTTGTTTTTCTCATGTGAACATTTACTTTCGTCCAAGAAAAAATAGGAAAAGTAATTGTACGTATCCAAGACACATTACTGTGTGGACTGTGCGGACGATGGAGTGGTGAATTCGATTAATTATCAGTTTGGTTGAAAGTGGTTTCAAAATAGTTGAAAGCGTTTTTTATGAAAATATTCTGGAAATTAATTTTTAGTAAAAAAAAATACAAATGAATTGTAGAACAATATTTGAAATTCTTCTTACAAGAAAACACATAATTGTAGAAAATACTTTAAAGGCTTTTGAAACTTAAAAATATTTCCTCTAAAAGTGATTCTAGATATACTCTTGTTGGACGAGAAATGGTACATGCAAGAAAAAATATGAACATGCTATTGTCAAAGTTGGATTTACTTGAAGCAAGTCTCCAACGTTAATAATTAAACCTCCAGGCATGGGCTTAACATCCAACCACTCGTTCCCATGCCTAACTTGCAACCCAGGCACATGATTCTGCAACAAAACAGTTATAATCCCAGGATCAGTATGTGCAGTAATCCCCACCGTTCGATCAGGCTGGGGACAATAAGGATAGCAATGCGCCACAAGCATCCTCGTATCCGAAAAGGTGAGCTCCTTAAACCTCCTTCCCTCCAACCCTAACCCTTCTGAAAGCAACTCCATCACGCCCGTTGCCACCTTGGTTGCATTAAAATCCCATGCAACCACCTCTTCCCTACAAGTCTCAGGTATCTCCTCCACCTCCGGCCTCTCTGGACTCATCCACACTTGTAAAGAGTCGTGCCAGCTGGCAGCCGTCTTGCGGTACAAGTCGTTGTTGCTAGCATACATGACCCCCTTTCCCTCCTCTCGCTTGTAGTACTTGGCTTTGACCTCATGGGGCTGGTCGTGGAACGCTTTGATCGCGTTGACCGTTTCGCCCAAAACAGAAACGGGCACCCCGTGGTTGGTTACTAGGAGGAAACCGAAGTTTTTGGTGGCCGATTTCACTTGGTCAAAGTTTTTGGGGCGGTGGGCAGCGGAGTTGATGTGGGCAAGGTCGATCATGGGGATGTTGGTGGTGGTGTTTTTGCTTGAGGGTTTGAGATCGGACAAAGTTTGAGGGTCGTGGTTGAAAAATTGAGGGATGGGAAGTGATGCCAGAATCGGAGAGGCCCTTGACTCCCATCTTTGACTCGTCGAATTCTTTCACTTCCTTCATGTGGTCGTACAAAGTGGCATCAATATTTATGGCTGCCATTTTCTTAGCACAACTGCTAGAATCAGAACATTCAATCCAATATAACTATATATTTGTGCGTGTCCAATTATTTAATCTAACAACATATAAAGGCGGGGATGCGTTTGGTGCTCTTTATTTTTAATCGTTGTCATGAGCTCACTGAAAGTTCTATTTTACTTGAGAGCAGTTCCACTGTTGCTAGGTTTATTGGGTAATCGGCAATTTAATCCCTCAAGTGAATAGTAATTGTCTTCAATAAATAGTAATTGTTCAAGTGCATCTTCATCCCATAAACTGAATAGCTCATGCAATTTGTATTAAAATATTATTATTTTTTATAAAATAATAAATAGTTATTTTATTTTTAAATTCGGATAATAATAAAAGATTGGTTGAAAATATTGAAATATAGTGTGAGGTGGAAGAACATGATTAAGTATTTATAGAAAAAAATTATATTTTTTGTATTTTTAATTTAATTTTTTAATAGTGATTGATGTCATCATGACATCACATAACCCAGGGCCTAGGTTAGGCAATTCTGGACTAGACAAGACTAATAAGAAAGGGCGTTCTTAGCAATTTCATGGTTCAACGCCAGACTAGTTTGGATGATCTAACGAGGCCCAGAGTCCCACACGAGTTCGAGCTAGTCTCATTTAAGTCTAAACATACCAAACATGGGATAATAATCCTAGCTAGTCCAATCCCATTTAAGAACGTGAAATAAACACACCCATAAGGTTTTCCACAGAAAAGGAAAGACGTAGAAAGCATGATAAAACATTAGATAGAAATTGTAATTCTTTGTTGCAGTGTTAACGTGTAATATATATGATAAATTTTGAGTACTCACTTTTTGATTTTGTGCAATGATATTATAATACATGTTTTATTGTTTTAAAAAGTAATGGATATGTTATTTAATTTTTCTTGGACTTTAGAATCGTCTAAAGTCCACGAGTGAGATTCCAATTATTATCCATATATGTAATGTTAGAAGGATTAAATTTGTAAACTAAATTTTATACATAGAAGTTGATGATTGGATTATCAATTGGATCATAAATAAATGAATCTATGATTAAATTTATAATATTCGAAAGATTAAATTTGTACACTAAATTTTATACATAGAAGTTGATGATTGGATTATCAACGTGTAATCTCAATTCTCTAAAACATCTCCTCTTCATTTTATGCCTTCTAATTTTTAATTTGTGTTTATTGGATCATAAATAAATGAATCTGTTAGGAATCTCTGACAGGTGGCAAGATTAGTTTAGAATTAGTGGGAATTAGTTGGGAATTGGGTGAAAGGAAGGTTGGTTAGTTAGAAATTAGTACAACTCGTATAAATAGTGAGAATGTAAACGAAGGAAGCAATAAATGGAATATTGTTTGTTACCCCTTCCTATTACTTCTCTCTGTGCAAGAAGAAGACGTCGAGTAAGATCGTAACATAATCTATGATTGAATAACATGAGTTGATCTTGTGGAATTCGTCGAGCTCGTCATAATCCACATCCCAAAACGCGCTAAATGCATCAGTTGCCGTATCAATCATTGGCCTCCGGCTTCTCCAGTGGCAGCAGAGATGGAGTTGCTTTCTCTACCGATTTCGCTTCTTATTCTTTCGGCTTGGATTCTTTGATTGTTGAGAAACTCAAACTCTTCGTTGTTGTCGTTGCATCACCTATGTTGTTAGACGTGGGATACTCGGGATGGTGGTACAAGTGCAGAAGGATGGTCGCGGTCTTGCTTCCATTTCACTCATACGGATATAATCGTTTTTGAAAGAAAAAAAAAAGTTTTTAATAATCAAAATATTATTTAAATAATTGAAAAAATAGAATGGAAGAACATGATATAGAAGAAGAAATCAAGCAACATGAAGTCATGGATGTGATCGGATTTTGGGCTTTGCATGGGCAAGGGAAGGGGGAGTTGTGATGGTGAGCAATGTCAAAGGTATTCTTCTTATTTTTTTATGGTGGGTGTGCATATATGGTGTGTGGGAATATAGTAGAGTGCTCCTTTTATTTTTTATGGTGGGTGTGAATATATGGTAGGTGGAAAAAGAAGACAAAGAGATGGGCATAATCTCTCTCTAAAATTATATAATAAATACCTTGAAAACAAATTTATTAATTTCTTTCCTCATATACCCCTCTTATTAGGAAAGATTTTTCAATGTGACCATCACACGAGGTGGTACATCACATGTTGCTATATAAATTGTGGAATATGTGTGTTAAAAGGTTAATAACTTAAAATTTTAAATTTTTCATCATTTATATAAAAATACATGATGCACCATCTGCACAATTAAAAATTTCTCTCTCATCAGTTATCAACTGTTTCTTCTTTTCTTTTATTAATAATTTTGTTTTGTTCAAAAACCCTCGACTCACCAACTCCACCTTCCCTCACCAGCCCTCTTTCCACCAGCCCGATAAGCACCCATGGCATCCATCATCACCAACCTGCTCCCAATGGTTCCCGTTCCCTGATCATGCTCCCAGACCCCACCCCTTGATATGCCAACCCATCTAACGATTATCCCTCTAACTTTAGAGATGGGATAATACTATGAAACTAAGGTTTTAAACAAAATTTACAAATTAAATAATATATTATTAATAGAAAATAAATACGTTAATCAATAATTAAATAATAATTCAGTCATCAATAACAATATAATTTAATTTAAAATTTTGGTATCTCGCATTATTCTAAAAAAGAGCACGGGCATGATGTCACAACCTCTCGACGTCAAATTGATGTGCTCTCTCTCTCTGCTGAAATTATCCCTACCCCACACACACACTGACACAACCACCCAACCCCCGCTTCCCAAATTGATATGCCTGCCCTTTCATTTTCATACGTTCTCTATGCTTTTCTGTTTATGTGATCACGGTTAAGCCACATCAATATTTTATATTCTTATTATTTTTTATTTTATTATTTCTATAAAATATTGACGTAGCTTAATTATGACCATACATCACAGAAGGATATGAAGAGAGTATGAAAATGAGAGCTCAAACAATCCACCTCCAATTGATGTAACTTTAGAGAGGGCGGAGGCATGAAAACTTACTTATCCCTTACATTAACTCAAAGACTTAATGCACCTAATTTAAAACATTTTTATTCATTGACTTCATATTTAAACTGTAATTATTCAATCAAAATTGGGATTCAAATATCACAATGTATGGTGAGGAAAGCCAAGCTTGGCTAAAGCCTATATTTGGCTAACGAGTGTGTGATACCCCGTTTTTCTCCCTAGATTACTATAAGAGCCTGACAGCTTAACCAAGCATACATTTCCCTTAATATTTAGATCAGAACTCCAAGTTTTGGTTCATTTGCTTAGGAGCATTCATACTCCATGCGGCGAGGGTTTGTACAGTAACAGGCTCAGTCCCATTGTTGAACACAAACAATTGAGCATCATCCTTAATAGCTAAGGTGGGATAAACCCTGGATAAGATGCATGTTTTTCCACCAGCTGCAAAACTTTCAACAACTGAATGATCAATCTGCAATTAGAAATCGCGAAAAAATGATATTAGTTTTGGGTTCTTAATTAATTAATGACTTATAGAAAATGATCAGTATTTAAACTGACAAAGGAAGAGTTCAAGTTATGCGTACCAAACTTCTTAGAGAAATCTTCTTCTCAGCAGCTAAATCGACATCTACATAGCCAGCAAATGATGGTCTATACTGTTTGATGTCAAACGGCCTCAAAGTAGAACTGCCCCATCCAAATATTTTAAGGGTTAAATATATTTAGTAAACATAATCCTAGATCAAAGTTAGAATAGTAGTTTATTAATAAGAAAGGTAGATAGGACTAGGGCAAAAGACAAACCTTTTTGCATCAGAGCACATGAGAACCTTATGCTTATTCTCTTTAGTTTTGAAAACCCTAAAGAACACCGGAGTAAACTCCTCTAGGTTTTGTGACGCCAACGTCGCAAGCCCAAACGGACCAACCCCACCTGGATTGTTCGAACGTTTTAGGGCACAGACTGATTCTGCATCTAGCTTCTCCCAATTAGGATCAAACTCCTCGGCTTTGTCCAAGCTCCCTAATGTGAATGTAACATCAACATCGGCCTGAGCAGCAGTTATTCCTTTAACTTGAACAAGTTTTCCCTGCTTCATATTTTTTATGTCGTTCAAGTCGACCTTTTGTCCCCTCAGAGTTTCTAATTCTTCAACTGGCCATTGCAGCACTTGTTTCCCACTCGGGTCCAGCCACAAAGTCCTTGGAATTGCCTACGAAATTATACCACCCATGAAAAGAAAACATTAAGGGATCTCCATGCAGTTCTACATATAATTATATTGCTATTTAATTATAGAAAACAATAACTTGTTTGGGCTACATTGTAGATCATATTGATACAGGTATGTAGGATCCATTGGTTTATAGATAACATACACATTTGTTGGCACTCTCTCTGATACATGTTGACCCCGTATACAATAAAATTCTCATTTTTATTAGAGAATGAGTCAGCATATGTGTCTAAATAACATTATTGTCACTAATATTGTGGTCATTGTGATTCTTCCAAAACTTTATTAGAGAGTGATCGTGTCAATATGTCAGCTATTTTTATTTAAGAGTGCATAAATAAATACGTCAGTTTTGTGCATCTCAATAACGTTATGCCAGTAATGTGGCCTAACATTGTGACCCTTCTAAAACTAGTGAGAGGGAAAAGAAATATTAGGCCTAGAACAAATTACCTGAATTCCAGCCCATCCCTTAGCCGTATCATCATCAGCTGAATCAGACTCATTAGCCCAACCCCACAGGATCCTCCTGTTCTTTGAAGAATCAAAAAAAGTCTTTGAAGCATAAAAATTCCCATAATCGAATCTCAATCCCTCCCTGCCGTCGACCGAAGTTTTATCCGGCTCATAGATTTCAGTCTCAGGCTCATATTGCCCAACAGTGTAGTACTCATACCTAGTTTCATCAAGACTCACTTTAAACACATGCTTCACATCGTTGCCAACTCTCGACGTGTCCAATCCATTCTTGCCGTGCAAGGCAACGGGAAAAAAATCGGGGCACTCCCACATACCGGTTAGGGGAGCAGAGTGAAGAGGGTGCTTGGCCTTGATCCAATGCTTAAAGTCAATGCTTCTGTACAACCAGGCCATCCCTGATTTCTTTCTTTTGCCACCCACCAACATCCTCCAGTGACCGTTATGCCACCATGCAGTCGTGGGATCACGAAATTGGCTCGCATTCATGTCCGAGCTAGGGAGGACTAAGGGGTTGTCATCGGGTCTGTCCCATTCGATAAGGTAGGGGTCGGAAATGTTCACTGGAACTGCGTAGCTCTGGATCTGACGCTTGTCATTGTCGAGGCCAGTGTAGAGGATGATCGGCCTGTTGCCGGGAAGAATGGTGGTGGAGCCAGACCACGTGCCGTTTATGTCAAAGGATTTTGAGGGGAATATGGCGTTTGGTAGGGCTTCCCAGTTGATGAGGTCTTTAGAGACTGAGTGTGCCCACACTATGTTTCCCCACACTGAACCCTTGGGATTGTATTG
Source organism: Pyrus communis (assembly GCF_041283825.1). Classification (NCBI taxonomy): domain Eukaryota; kingdom Viridiplantae; phylum Streptophyta; class Magnoliopsida; order Rosales; family Rosaceae; genus Pyrus; species Pyrus communis. The sequence goes on from NC_142578.1 coordinate 24,469,523, forward strand.
GTAGAATAAGTGGTAGAAACCATTGAAGAACATGGGTCCTGTTCAATTTGTATGTCAAAGCGGAAAAGATTAAAATTAACAGGTAATTAAGGGATTAACTAAAAAGCGCTTCTATTTGGACCCCATTTACCACATTGCTTACCAACTCTCTAATATTTATACGTGAGTTTCATACACACAAGTGGAGTCCACCTCTATTAAAGAGGTAGTCAGCAATGTCGTCAAAATGTGATACAAATAACATTATTCCTACGGTACTCACCATTTGGGTCTGTCGATAGAGAATTGTTCGATTATTGGCCACCATGGAAATTGGAAGCAAAACAAAAGAGTCAGTGAAATAATGTGATCTTTAAAAGATTTAGGAATGAACGTAGAATAATTATTAGTACTGCTATGGTGACTATGATGATGTATTAGGGGAAGTAACAAGCAATTAAGAAATCTCACATGCCCAATAGTGCCTATGTAAATATCAAACCAAAAAATAACCAGTTACTTGTCAATTATTTTTCACTAATTTTCGTATAGCTTAAGAAAAAGTAGAAGAAACCTCCAGGTTCATTAAGAATGTTGCCAACATATACAATTATATCGAGGGCACAAATTACGTGCATGCTTGCCATTTATTCATGAATTATCTGTTAGGGCAATGATGGCTTCTTCCTTCATGCAGATCGGGATTAAACTGTCAGCTGATACAAAACTTATGAACAATTCCTATCTATAAACTTCTATTTACAATTTATGAACCCTGGATCAGAAAACCAAGCATGATGATTTGGAAAAATACCGTTAATCCAGTGCTTTGGAGGTTGGAAGTGGTAGGCGGTTCTGTGGACTTGGTTCACCTCGCCGGCAGGAACATTCTGAAGCCTAGAGTAAATCCTATGCGACCCTTCTACTCCATTGTTGTTTGTGATCAGAAAAACACATGAAGCGAATAAAAAAACTGGAGCTAACTTTCTTAAGATATCCATATTTAGAACGTGCAATGAGAAAGATAAGAGAGGAGCTATTGGATAAATAGGGATTGAGTTATCTATATATAGATCTAGGCTCAGCGAGACACAAGGTGGTATTCGTCACGGCGGTCAATACGGAGAAGAATTTTTCTTGCACTTGTATGAGGCCGTCTTTCATGCACATTCATGATCACGCCTTACTCCTATTAATATAGTAAATGTGAGACACTTGTTTCACGCAAAGGTGGTTGATGTCGAGCATAATAATATGAGACACTTCTAACTGCATTAATAGACATAGTAACAACTTTTTTAAGAAAAACAATGCAAAGGGTATCTAAAATTATACTTTTGATTTCAATCATTTTCGTGCAGTTTCGGTTTTGACAATTTTCAACTTCTAGTGCAACACATCCGGTAGCGCTATGTCAGATTTCTGTCTTGATAATTAACAGGGTTATCGATGTGGATTGGACTCAAAAGTGTTGAGAGTAGTTCGTCAAAACAAAAACATAAAAAAAAAAAAAAAACAAACAAACAAAATTGCAGGTTCCTGGTCTATCGTACTGAAAAGCTTCGAGGCCATCGTCTATTTTTCCTCATCCGGCATTTCTTTCAAGTGGTTTGCCCAGCTAAGATTTATTCGCTCTTCACATGCTTGTCCTCTTTTGACATTGATGAAGTAATGGAATCCTGTATTGTCTTAAAAAAGATTCAATATATATGACTGTAGACATCGAAATTTTGGTGAAATAAATGTTCACCAACGCAATTAAAGTTTCGACATGTCAGGTACGTGGCATACGCCATGTGTCTACCGAAATTTCGATGTCCACACTAACTTCGAATCCAAACTATCACCTTAGGCACTCTGACATTAGGCTAAATCTCTTCTCTGTATCGTTAAACATACAAGTACCAGTAGCCAGTAGGTATTCCTTTAACAGGATAACAGGCTTCTGACCCGGGAGAATAGTGCAAAATTTTGAATATGAAATTAGGAACCTTTCAATGCATTCCAATTTTTCGAAAAATATTCAGATTCAAAAAATTTACCATCTGGAACACCATTCCTTTTCTACTCATGAGTTCTTAACCGTCCATGGTTTAGGGAGCAAAATACAATCCTGTAAATTTTATTTCTATAGTTTGCATTCACTGGTAATGAGAGAATTCGAGAAGAGAGGAAGAGGAAGAGATTGGTGGCACCGGCGGTGATCGTGAAATCCTGGTCGGCGTGGAAGGAGATAACGAAATCAACGTAAAAGCGAAAAGAAAAAAAAAACTTGCAAAGAAAGGCAAATGTGGTTGAACAAAACAGCATTGATGGAATAAAAATTAAACAGATGTAGGTTTTTTCTGCCTCTAATATACATCCCTATATATATTGAGCTACACTGCTAAATCCAAAGACTGGATTTATTGGTACACTGACTGCACCAGGAACAAACAATACACCCCAACTTCCACTACATTCTGCTACATATATTCCTCAAAAGCAAGAAAAAGTGTATAATAATGATACAAATACAAACTTCATTTCATGCAGGTAATCGAGCGATGATGATCGCGCCACATTTAGTTCAGTTGTGTAAGCGGAGAGCGAGGTATAAGCGATGGTTTCAACTCCTTCACATTCAATGACTCGTAGGAATGGTTTTCCCGAAACTCCTCAACAAGAGCTTCCATAGGCATGGCTCGAAGTGACTCAATGGTGCCCTTGCTTGGAACTTCCGGCTCAGACTTTTCCGGTGTAGATCCACTAGGTTCATAGTCCTACATAAATCAAAACAGAAATCATGATTCGTGAACTGATATCGGTACAAAAGTAGGAGAATGTGTTCAAGCACAAAGTATGTCCGCTTCTGAAGATAGTCATGACTGATGAGTGCACCATAATAAGTTGTGTGGAAAAGCTCACCAAATAATGGTTCTGGAAGGTATCCCGTGCTGTCTCCTCAATTGATACAGCTTTCCCAGAGTGGTCCTCCCGCAAAGTCTCCAGGGTATTTGAATGAGCCTTGATAGTCTCCAAGATTTTAGATATAGATTCCTGCTCCTGCTCATGCATACCTGTAGGCAATTTTGATAAAATCTTATGCTTAGGGAATCCGCATGGATCTTAAACAACCAAAATCAGCTGAAACACGGATACAAAACCACTATACCGCACATAGTCAGATCTCTAATGTTTAACCTTTGCCTACATTTCATTATAGCACTCCAATTTCATTTTTCAAATTCAAATGCTTGAAACAGTGATTCAGTTGGATGTTATCTGTCTAACAACCAGTTTCGAAATGAAAAGGTTTTGATGTGCATACTACAGCATGTACTTGCTTACCAATTAAATCATGCTCACATTTCATATGCACAATAAAAATTTTATTGCTTTAACTCATCACTGCTAGAGTGAGATTCAGAATATATGGACAATCACCGGTAGAGATATATTAGAATAACACAACAAAAAACTTACAATCAACATGCTGAAGGACATCCTCACTATTCTTTGCCACATCTTGCTCAACTGCAGCCCTCACTGAATTGATCTCAACATCATGCTGCTCGTTACTATCAGAAGCAATCCTGCATCACGATATTTCTAAAGGATTAATCTACAGTTTTAAAAGAACTGCAAACATCTCCCCAGTACATATTTTTGTAAAGAACACTAAAGTGGTTGCCCACACGAAACTTAGGCAAAAGAAACAAATTTCCTAATGAACCTGATAAGTGACGCCATAGCTGAAACATGTTTATTTCCCATATCATTCACAGACTCCTGTGTCTTTTTCCAGTGCTCCAATGCTGAATCAGCAGTACTTGCACTAGAAAAATAAAATAACAGAACAAACATCAGCATTCAAGAAAAAAGAATATGGATCAAGCCTTGGCATGAAACATGATAGACCAACTTACCTTTTTTGTAGAAGAACCTCCATGCGACAATGCTTAGCAGCAGAATAGTCAGCACCATCCTTAGCATCATTTTCTGCTTGCATTGAAAATTCCAGCCATTTTCTTTTCGCTTCTGTGGTAATACCCTCCATGGAGGAAACATGACCGTCCATGAAAGACTTGTCTGCAATAGCACTTTCTTTGAAACCAACAAGCTTGGCATCCACCTGTCAGTTCAACAGTCATTTGTTTCAGAATTAGATTGAACAAAAATCTCAATTTGGAGAAAATTATAATAAATCAATAACAGAAACAAACCATCTCTTTCTGACGGCACATGTGAGAGGAGACTAAACTAGAGATATCAGCAATAAGCTTCTCTGCCTCAGATTTTGATTGCTCCTGTGACACACGTCCACTTGGTTCTCAGAAATTTTGTAGAAGACATATATCAATGAAGATTTATCCGTGCAGGAATTGTGTATACCTCATAAGCCTTCTGAAATTCAGCAATGCTATTTAGTGTAATATCATTGGTCTGTCCCACATGATCTTCAAGCCTCTTTGATTCTTCCAAAAGCTTGTGTAGGAATCCTTGAGAGTACTCAGAAATGTCTTGTGTTTGCTTAATAGTTGAATTGAATCTCTGTTATACAGAAAGAAAAAAAAGTTGGCAAGAAACCAAATAAGATGTTGAAAAGCAAAGTTACCTTTTCTCTATGCTATGCAAAATAATTGATGCTCTACAAACTTAATTTTCATAGATTAAATTATAGAACTTTCAAAGCTACCAAAATTTGAATGTAATAAGGTAGATGTCAGACCTGTTTCAATTCCTTAGCAAAAGCTGTCATTTCACCCTGCTGTGTTGAGAGACTGCTCTGAAGATCCTCAAATATTGTAGCTGCTTCACCAGCCTCTGAAGCTAGAAACTGAATCCAAGAAAATAAATATATAAAGTTGGTATAAACAGTTAGCAAAAACAGAAATCTTCATGGTACAAAACTGCAACAAGGAAACTCCATTATTGCTACCTACTTCTTCAACAGACTGCACATTAGAAGAAGCCAAAAATGAAATTTCCTCTAGACCAGCATTAGAGCTCGCCTTGTGCAAACGCACAACATTTTGCACTGCCTCAATATGAGAAACATACAAAGCCCTTGAAGATGTCAATTTATTCTTCATGTCCACAATCGCCTAAAATCAGGAAGTCCAAAAGGCAGGATAACATCATTGAAAAAGGATCCAAACATAGATGAACCTCAGTAAAGGGAAAAGCAAGGAAAAGTGTCAAATGATACCTTAACGTGTGCACTTAAAAAAGAATGACAGAGGTTCTCAACACACTGAAGGTGTTCATTCTGATGAGACATCGATGTTGCCACCATCTTGCAAAGAGAACCAACTTGTTTGGCAAGATCTTCCTGGTAATTATTCACTACCAACCTATTATCAGCACTCAGCTTGTCCTCTCTACCTGCATAGTATCACATCATGAATAAAAAACTTAGTAAAGTTGTTTGACAACTAAAACAATGTCAAAGTTAATTGGTTGTTGAAGGCTACAAACCAATTTTTTGAAACAAGGATGCATTATCATGAAGTGCTTTCTCCAAGTCAGATTGCAAATTGCATGCTTCCTGAGCCAGAGCATTTTCTGCCATGCGTTCAACAATATCAAAACAAACACATATGCAGAAAACAACCAAGTTCCAGAAGTCAAGGATTCAGACAGACCAGCTTTCTTCTGCTCAGAAATGATAAAATCCCTCTCCTTCAAAGCATATCGGCATTTCATCAATTCTTCCTCAGTGGTAGAGAGTAACTTAGTGGTATGGTTCAAAGTTTTCTGCAACATTGGTTTAGAATGAGTTTTTTTTAGCAAAAAATGTCCATACCCGAAATACCATAAAAATGAGTATATGAAGATAGCTCACCTCAGTTGAGTCAAGCTTGATACTCAAATCATAACACTGTCGAACCTGGAGATTATATTTATTCTGCAACTCCTCAAATTGCTGTTTGTAACATTCCACATAAAAACTGAAGTTAGATATCGCATAAAACCAGAAATGAGTCAACAACTTGTATATGAAAAAAAAAAAAAAAATTCATATGAACAAACCTTCTGATGGTTTTCTAGCATAACCCCCATGCTCTCAATCTGGTCAGCCATGGACTACACACAAGAAAAACAGGCATAATTATATAGCAAAACAAAATTAACAAGACCCATAATCAGCTAATCAAGAAAGGTACAATGGGAATGCCTTTTAAAATATATAGAATGAGGTGTCTTTGTAAAGCCATAATAGCTGCCCACCACACCCACCACAAACAAAGAATGGAGGAAAGAAAAGTTAAGTTTCTCAAAGCCAAAAGGTAATGAAGTGCGGCCTTCAAGAAAGCAGCAAACACATTGTATTCATAGAAATGGAATCAGAAGTACAACAATACCTCAAAAAAGCTATCAAACAGATACAGACACACAAATAATATCACTAAAAAGCTAAAGGAAAATAAGGAAAATATTACACCTTCCTTTCACTTTCTTCCTGATAGTATCGCTCCTTTGGGATATAAACACCATTCTTCTCACGTGCAGCATACACCTCTGAACCAAATCAAAATATTAGAAACAAACACCAAATGAGGTTAGAGAGACAACTTTACTTAACTGGAATGCAAAGTGTCTAACCTGCCTTAAGCCGTTCAATTTCACCATAGAGATCCTTGATAAGAGTTGATTTCATCATTTTTTGATTCACCTACAATTGATTGAAAAAACGGTCATCATCATTTTATGAAACATTATAAAATACAAAAGGTTTCAACACTAACACAGATCACATACGACAATACCATTGTGCAATTAAACACAAAATAATGAAAATTACAAACATGAATTGTGAGGCTTGTAGGCCCGTCAAAACTATAGTCTTCACAGAAGAAAGGCAGATTACTTGTCAAACCAACAGTAATCACTCCTATTTGTAACTATGTACAAATTTACTGAGAAGACGAATTCATTATTGTATTTCTTCCAAAAACAAAAGAACCTATAGTCTTCTATGAGCCAACAACAAACTTCCCTTAGGCCATTGTTGTAGATTTGATGGAAAAAAAAAAAAAAAAAAAAAAAAAAAAAAAAACACATTGTAGAAACATATCAGATAAAGATACTATTAGTATCAATATAGAATAACAAACCTCAGGCTTATTTTTTATATTTTTCGCCCTGTGTGCATAATCCAGTGTACTTAAAGTTTCCTCAAGACAGTGCACAGCAGGAGAAACTGTAGCTATGATGCAGGTCTTTGTTCTTCCTCCAAGTGAATCCCGAAGTAACCGTGTTAGCTTACTATCCCTGATTTCAAATATGACTCTATTATTAGAATTGGAAAGAACAAGGAGTATAGGCATAGAGATAACAGCAAACAAGCACTAAGCAAACCTGTATGGGATATGCCCAAGATGTTCCACCAGGGCATTGATTACTCGCCCTAAAGTCAGTAAACTTTTGTTGATTTCTCCGGCTTCCCTTGCGCGACCCTAATAATTGTGAGAGCGCAAAATTAATTTAAAAGAGCAATTCCTATCACTACAAACAAATTTGAACAGTCAAACTAAATTGCACCTCTCGTGCACCCGAACGGGAGATATTTTCTGAGCCGGCCAAATCAACCAGATTCAACTTTCCACATTTGATCAATTCTTCACCTTCTGGGGTTGCTTCCTTAATGTGTATGGTGATGGAAAAGAGAGAATGTGATCGACTGAAATTGAAAAAGTAAAATACCATGAATAAAAGTTGTCACTGAACATGAAGCCAGTCAAAGAAGTATTTGCATTACCTTGACTGCTTGTTCAATAAAGTTTCAGCAGTACGACGTTTAGAAGACCCTCTTTCGAGTAGAGTGAAAATCTCATTCGCACTCGTCACAATTTCCTCCTCCAAACCTCTTACAAGAACTCCACCTTTGCCATCCTCCATTAGAGGCAACTGCTTTTTCTGCTTATCTTCCAAAGAAGCTCTAGAAAGTTCCTCTGGAGCAAGAAGATCAGTAATCTCTTCGTTGTAAAGCTCTAAGAAGGTGACTTTCACACTGTACTCTGCATTCTGGCCCTCAAGGGTATCGAAAATCTGCTGGACAGCCCTTGGAATAACTCCAGCCCCAGGAGGCAATTCTCCATTAGGTCCAGTCTGTTTAAATATCCCATGACATCAACAGATTTAAATGACAAACACCTGGACAACATCACCACAAAACTGATTACGAGACTGAAACACCATACCTTTGCCCTTTTGCATTCACCCTCCATTGTGTATGTCTTACCTGTACCCGTTTGCCCATACGCAAAAATGGTACAGTTGAAGCCTTCCAAAACTTCGTGCACTATTGGAATCACAGCTTGCTCATAAAGATCTCTTTGCTCAGCATTAGGACCAAAAACCTACCGGTAAAAGCCCCAAAAATGAAAATTTTGAGCATATCATACCAATTTCAAAATTTCGAAAACCCGAAAATATCAAGATTAAAAAAAACAATACTTGGGTTGAAGAAAAAGACCTTATCGAAAGTGAAAACCCTATCGATGTGCTTGCCGGCAATGTTCTGAGACACTGCAACTTCTCTCTGGTACTCATTGCAAGTAATAACCTGCGGGGCATTGCTCCGCAACTCATCCTCACTAAACGGCCTAAATCAACAATTTAATTAACAAATTAACAAAATCGCTAAGCAATTAGGGATTTCAAAAATTCAAAATGTTGCCGCATAGCTCAGTAACAATTTTCAAAAACCCTAACCCTAGAGAGAAATGGAGTGCGGGGAATGGTAAATACCTGCAACGGAGAAGGACCTGGACGTTGACGCCCTTCTCTTTCTCGTGGCGGCCGGACATTCTGATGCGGTGGCGAGAAGGGGACGGAGACTCGCACGCACCTATGATGGGATCTCTTGTAGTAGATCGGGATCCCTAAATACTTCTCTCTCTCCCCTCTCTCTCTCTCTACTGGTCTCAAATGGGAGGAGAGCGGGATGAGAGTGAGATTTGAAATTTCGAGGGGCGGTCTCTCTCTCTAATTATATTTACGGCTCCACTTCAAAGTTCAGAGAATGTAAGATCGGACGGTGACGAGTTGTTCGATTTCAATTTGAATTTCGGTCGGGCCGAGTGGACTGTATTACCCTTCCTATTTGCCTCAAATAACAGGTTGACCTGGCACTTTCTGTTTTTGGGCTCTGGCGGTGGCGCAGTATTTCAGGTGGTATGGGCCGTACAGGAGGTCGGCCTTTGACATGGCAGAACATTCCAAGTTTTGCAGGAAGATTAAGGCTTGGTTTGGTACTGAGGTGATTCTGAAAAAATCTAGTATCAAAAAAAGCTGGGAGCTGTTTTTGTGTTTGGTAAACATTCAGCTTCAGCTTTTTTTCACAGTTTTGGGTGAAAAAAAGCCAAAAACAAGAAGCTGCAAAACCTAGCTTTGAAAAACCAGCTTTTTTTCACATCTGTTTTACATAAAAGTTTACCAAACACTATAATACTGTTTTTTTTTTTTTTCAAAAACACTTTTACAAAAAAGTTTACCAAACACTCTACTGCTTTATTTCACAGCTGCTTATTCTCACAGCATAGCAGAAGCAACTTTTTCTCAAAGCACAACAATACCAAACCAGCCCTAATAACCATGATCTTCTTTTTTTGGTACAAATCTATGTGTGTTTTTTGTTCTTAGAAAAATCAGTCATCAGGAGTGGCTGAATTATCTTCCCGACCCTTGAAATAGTAGATTATCATAACAAAGTCATCAGCTAGCCTGTTTTTCAAAAGGAATTATAGATTTATTTTGAGTTGTACAATTACTTTTTTATGGAAGCACTCTAGACCAATTGAGATCATAAAATTTGAGTAATTTGTATTTATACAAGCAATATTGAAAGCGAGGTAGTCGTACTTGGCACTTCGAGTGCAAGAAAGAATGTTAATATAACCAAATGAGTTATAAACTTGTTCAAATTTTGTTGCCGATGAATTGGATCGTATAGGTTTATCATGCTATTTGAGTTCAATATTTTATGAGTAAGTTCCTTCAACTCGTCGATGTCTTCTAGTTGCTGATATAGCAGGAGCTTGGCCTCATGACATCCTAATGTATTTTCTTTTTTGAGCCTTAAGCCCTTTTTCTTTTTTCTTTTATTTTTTTGAGCAAACGATATTATCTACACTATAGGGGTGGAAAAGTGGGCTAAGCCACAATGAGCTAGCAATAATATGGTTCAAATTCGTCTTTCCCGAAAATCGAACCTAAAACCTCTCACTTACAAGTGAAACGAATACTAAATGGCTTAAGCCCTTTTGTCAACCAAGAAATAGATAAATAACTCGCTGCTCTACTAAATTTCTTAAGGAGATGAGAGTTGGAGGATATGAATTGCCAAGTGCTGAAATTTCAAACTCGGGATGTGCTATTTCAACCATTATTGATGTCAATACGCGTACACCCTGGATTTTGAAGTATACATGTATCTAATTAAGACCAAACATCAACCCTATAATTTGACTTTTGAATCATTCAACAAGACTTGTTCCAAATGAGATATAAATGCAGTATGTGCATATTCAAAAGGGTTCATTTTAGCTCACTACTCTTAAGTAGTGGAGAAATTTTGTATTATGTTGGGAACACGATCTAATATATCAAGTATGATAATACAATTGGTTAAAACCTTGAAAAAAAAAACAAATCCAACCAATTGTAAATGACACTTGGTATACTGGATCGTGTTTCTGACACACTGAAAATTTTTCCTTAGAAGGGACTCCATATGCCATGTAATCACAATTTCAATTCCCAATACACTGATTAACCGACCATTTAGGTTGGAGTCGTCAACTTTCAGGAGGGCACCAAATTTAACTACAGTAGTGGGGTACATGAAGAGCAACTTATAAGAAACAGGGTCATCATAATCGTGACTTCTCAATGCATTTTCAAGTAGAAAATAATTTGTCTGATCATGCATTATTGGACCGGTACATTATGTGACTAAATTTTATCTAGTACTCTTTTAATTATTAACAATCTAAGTGAAAATTGGTTACCACTAGAACAAATATTCATTGAGAAACATTAATTAACTGACACCAAATGTAGCCCATCTCATTACTACATTTTGCGCATAGCTCAATCAATAGGAAATATTTTTATTCACCACCCTTAAGTGATGATGATGTTCATCATCTTACTTATCATAGTTATATGAATTTGAATTTCAAGATCTATGGATAGACACAAATTTTAAAAGTTAAAGTCATACAATAACAATAAGTAGGAGGATGAGCATTACCAACACTTGAAGAAAATTTTCAGTGCGCCAGAAACAACGGCCCGGTACAAATTGTCATAATATGCTAGTTGAAATTTTTTTTTTTTTTTATCAATTCTCTAACCACTTGTATTATAACACTTGTTGTACCAAACCGTACTCTTGGCACACTAAAAAATATATTCCTTATCCTATCAAAATGTTGAAAACTTCAAACCATGGAACTTTGACTCTGCGTCTGGTCACTAACAAGTCGAAGTCCATACTGAATTTCATCTTACCAATCCGTCACCGTGATTGATGCATGCAATCTAACATAATTTCATTTTAGTGTAATTTTAAAGAGGAGTAATGCTAGGGAAACTAAATTTGCAGACTAAATTTTGAAAACTAAAGAACATAAAAATTGATGATTGGTTTATTATTTAAACGTTGATAAACGTGCTTATTTCTATTGGTAACATATCATTTAGTTTGCAAATTTTATCTACAAATTTTATCTTTTTAGCATTACTCTTTAAAAGGGTAATGATAGGGAGATTAATTCTGTAACTTACTTTGCAAACTAAATGATGTGGCACCTATAGGAATGAACACGTTTATCAACGTTTAAATAATAATCACATCATTAACTTGTATGTCATTTAGTTTACACAATTTTACCTACAAACTTTGTCTTCCTAGCATACCCAACTTAAAATAATAATACCGCATAATTAGTATCACTTATAATAATAATAAAATTATTATTATTGTGTCACGGACAAAGAAAAGTGGTTTTACGTCGTCATCCCGTGACAAAGCGAAAATTGGGGACTTTCGAAGTTAGTCAAGTTTCTCTATGGAAGAATTCAAAACTTAGAGAAAGACAAATGTGGAAAATTTGGGGAAGAATTAGACTATTCACTTGACTCCCCCATCTAAGACGGCAATGACTTGAGTGCTTCCTATATACGACACTCTTACGAAGAAAATGACAATGTCCAAATCTTCCCATGATATGATATACTTGTAAACCAATTCTTCTGGCTCTCCTACTACTTCCCCCTCTTCATACCATGTTTCATCTTGATCAGCGTCACAACAGCCCTAAAAATCACCTCTATCGAACCCACCATGTTCGTAGCAGCGCCAATCGTGATAGCGCAGAAGAAAACGATTTTGATTTTTGGAAACAAGCACATACCGATGAAGACTTTGGCTGTTACTCACCGGTAACATGGGAAACTAACACGTTGAGATCAAACATGAAAGACGACGAGTCTTCTCCTTTGCTCCCATACAACCATCATTATAGCATTCCTTGTCCAACGCCGTCAAGAGAAGCAATAATTCTTCAAAGTAGGAAGGACCTTATGGAAATGATCGAAGACGTACCCGAGTCATGTTACGAAATTTCTCTAAAAGATTTTCTCGATGAGCAACAAAGTTCTCAGGGAGTTAAAGAAGAAACCGATGTCCAAGAGACGAGTTTTGATTTTCAAGTTGAACCCCAAGTCAGGAAGCAAAAGAGAAAAACGCAGAAAAGCTATAACACGACGCGCCAGATATCAAGGTCTTCAAGCATGGAGAGTGAAATTTTCTTGATTAAGGTGTTCTTTCCAACTTTTCTAGGTTCAAGGAAGAAAAAAAAAGCACCTGAGAATCGCTCGAAAGTTTCCCCAAGGCCGTCAGCTGGGGGGCCTGAGAACCACAATGATTGGTCTAAGATCCGTAAGTTTTTCCTAAATAAAAAGAGTGGCACAAGTTGCAGTAGCGGGAGTACTAGTAGTAGCAGCAACGGCAGCACAAGAAGGTATCGAATTATTTTTTTTATGAACTTCCATCATTACATTTTATTGTCCATTTGCACACCATGTTTGTTTTTGTCTGTTGATTGCCCTTACTCCATACGATCTAAAAGTAAAAAAATAAGCGGAGGTTGTGCACAACTCGGAGTTCAGTGTTTTATTCATTCAATCTGATCAACAAAATACGACTTAGGGATTCTGTTACATGCAGGTCTGTGACATGCAAGTCTTCCGGTAGCAATATCTTAACTGGTTGCTGGTTCTTCTGCAGCAAGAAAAGCAAAAGCAAGAGACAAAGGGGATTAATTATGTGAAGATTAATTATGCTAGCTAGAAAAATCTACTAATTTCACCTACTAAGGTATCGTAGTGCTAGAATAATATTGTAAATTTTACAAGAAGTCAAAACCATGTGGCTGAGAAGTGAGTCCAAGTCATTAAATTCTCGAACAATTCAATTAAGATGTATAAATATAAGTTGTGTACTCATATGATAGTGTGTGTTCAAGTTAAAAAAACCAGTTTCATTTTAATTATATTTTATTGCAAGTGATTCAAAGCTATATATCTGTCAACATTCACTTTGAGATTTACATTTGTTTCGCAAGTAATTTAGAGCTTACACTTATTAATTTTTTGTCCCTTCGGAACATCGGATAAAATTCGTATGATACTTTTTAACTTTTCAAATATAATTTCTTTTGAACTATGTGCACAAGCCTACTCGGGTAAAACTTCTGTCACGTCCATTAGTGTCAAGTATTTTATCGCCAAATGCGCCGAAGCTGGAAACCTGAGGGACATTTCTGGTATGACATACACTACACCAAATCTTTTGCACATGAGAGACATCATATCAACACAGCAGCAGAAGGAGGCTACCTACAATATCTAAATGACCCGGTCCCATTCTTGTCAAGTCGTTATTTTGAGAGAAGATTTTTTTATCCAAAAACTAAATTACATTGTCAAATGTTTTGGGCTAAAGAACGATGAGCCATACATTGTACGTACCATGCCTTATGTGTGTCGTATATATCAAGGCGAAGATCTTGAAAAAGATTGGTGTGGGCCAACCCATAAGTTTAGGACTGATTTGGTATTACTGTGCTTTGAAAAAAAACTACTTCTGTTGTGCTGTGAGAATAAGCAGCTGTGAAATAAAACAGCAGAGTGTTTGATAAACTTTTTTGTACAAGTGCTTTTAAAAAAAAAAAAAAAAAAAAAAAAGCAGTATTAGAGTGTTTGGTAAACTTTTATGTAAAACAGATGTGAAAAAAAACTAGTTTTTCAAAGCTGGGTTTTGCAGCTTCTTGTTTTGGCTTTTTTTCACCCAAAACTGTAAAAAAAAAGCTGAAGCTGAATGTTTACCAAACACAAAAACAGCTCCCAGCTTTTTTTTATACCAGTTTTTTTCAGAATCATCTCAGTACCAAATCAGACCTTAATCATTCACTTATGCAGGGATGGGCATTTGGGCAAAATATGTGGGTTCGGACCAACCATACCCATTAAATAATACATAACATTTTGTAATTCATTGTGCTAACTGGGTACCCACAACTCAGTGGGTTGGATTTGGTTCACCTATCTAATGAGAGGGGATGGATGCCCATTAACCATGATAACGATGTAGAGTAACATTTACCTGCAAAACGTAGACCCCTCTATGCAACATGGAATGATATGAAAATTCTTTTGAATCGGGATGACTCGGCGTCGTATCATTGTCATGGGATGATACAGTGACAATGTACTTGTGATATTTAAGTTGTTATCTTAAGTTTTGATTGGATGACCTATATAATTTGAGGTGTGATATTCACACACTCCTAACTACTTTTCTCACACCCTTCTTATTTTTTAATACTTAATTGGTATTCTACAATTTAATCTTCCATACATACTCTTTCTACTTTTTAACCTTTGGAATTTTAGAATACTTTTGTTATTTTATTTTAAACATTTTTTTTTAAACACACAAGCATATATGCCCATTTGTAACTCTTTAAGTTCCACTACCTAACCTGAGAGATCCCAAAACAAGTATAAAACACCTATTATAAAAATAAAAATAAAGTTTCAGCAATATATAAATAAAAATAAAACGATTACCTAATGATACAACATATATGCATAAGTTACATGAATTGTACAAAATACTAGTAAGCAATCCACATACACTTTAATTCCCATAATAGTAGCCTCATGCCCCAAAAAATATATCAGATATCATTACAAGCTTTCACATCCTGCCTACACTATGTTTGGCCTTTAATCTTGTGTTCAAAGGGAGATGTCAATGTTACCAAAAAGATATGAAACTCATGCACTCCAATACAGGAAAATAAAAACATGTCAACAAAAGGAAGAAAATTACAAACTTGATTAGTATTTTTATGGGGGAAAATCAACAAAAATATATGTACTTTCATGTGTTCTTTACACATCTAAGCTATTATTAACAAAAAGTTTCTTTGGCAAATCATTATGCTCCTCACACCTATAAACAATGAACATTAAGTTATACGTATATATAAATAATCATGACCATAGTAGACAATTTTAAAAGATAAATATAAAAAAATGACATACCTATCGAGCACGTTTCTGAGCCTTCTCCACTATTTCAAACTTTGAAGGACCATGCTTTGTAGAGCTTGCTTCTTTTCTATTTTTAGACCCCATTGGATGACCTTTGTGAGGTTTAACATTAAGCTCAAGAGTTAATGGAAGAGCATTTTATCGGGCTCATCAAGTGTTGGTTGACTTCCTATATATCACAAACAAACACATTTATATATGTAGAATATATACTTTGGTTTTATCAATGTGTTAGACATTTGATTATCAAATTTATACCAAAGCATTGTATGCATTATATCAAGTTTACACCAAAACATTGTATGTATCAAACTTAACTTTAACATTGTAGGTATTTACTGGCAGCAGACTCGAAATTTAAGCTGCAAAGCAGCTCTATACATCGATTTTTGCACATTGAGATTAGGCTCCCAATAATTCCATATGGTCATGGAGCCTAGGTAAAACCATTTAAACCTAATACCAATTTACCATTAAGTTAAAGTGTATTGGGGACCAATACAAACAGCATTCCAATAGAAAATTAATTTCCCCAAAACCAACACAAATCAATTTTTAATTTTCTGATCCATGATTTGAAAAATCTTCTTTAAAAATTAAAACTACACCAGTATTCATTCATTCGATTGACATTTGAACCACAAATTAGGGAAAGAAAAAAATAACCCTAAAAAACAAATTGAGATAAAAACCTTACGCAAGAGGAGAACAAAAACCCTAAATTCCAAAATCAATCTTAATAATTTGAGAAAATACTTTAGAAACTTACCATCAAAAGTGTTAAGAGGAGATTTTGAAATTTCCTCCATGCCATCCTCCTTGCATGCCATATCTAATATGTTCTGCAACTCAATGTCCATATGGAGCTCTTCATCTGTTATTATCAGGTCATCATTGTGGTTTTTCACAAGAAGTAATAAAGAAGGGTAATAGATTGGCTTTTTGTGGAAGGTATGAATGGAAGCAAAGAGGATAGGGGAACGGAGGCACAGAGGAAGGGGAGAAGTCTGGGAGTTTATCTTGAGTGTTGGTTCTTTCTAAGTGAAAAAATCAAAAATAAAAAGCAACTTTCAAAAGTAAAAAATTAGGAAGGGTATATGTGGAAAATTAAATTGTAGGATACCAATTAAGTATTAAAAAATAGTAAAAGTGTGGGAAAAGTAGTTAGGGGGTCTGTGAATATGCAGATAGAAGCGAATGATTTTTTTAACTTCAGTCGATTGCAAGGTATTAGACATGACGGAAACTTGTCTCTTCTGAACCTACCATTGTGGGATTGGAATGGAGAAGTTTCTTCATGGGTATTTCATCTTTCACCTTTAAGTTGGACAAAATTTCTTCAATTTTCCTCCGACATAATTTGTATATACTTCCTCAAACTCCAATCCAATCCCAAGCACCAAACGAGGCTATTATATTTGAAAAGATAATGCTAGAGAGATCAAATTTTGTAAAACATATGAGGTAGATGTTGATGATTGAATTATTACTTAAATGTCGATTAACGTGTTCATTTCCTATTAGTGACATATTATTTAATTTGTAAATTTAGTTTAAAATTTGTCCACTGTAACATTGTTCCATTTGAAAACATGTGGAGTGGGGGAAAGTTCCCCACCAAGTCAAACAACTTCCTTCGGCATTTAAACGTGGGGCCTTTATATTCAATGTGATCGAAAATCCGCAGTCAATTATGCATTGGATTCCGTATAATAATCTTCTTTTTTCTTCTGCATGACTTGTATTTCATCCCAGCCTTATTAAGGACTGATTTGGTTTGTTCGGTTGGATTGGAATAGATACCTCTCTAATTTCAAGGCATATTGAAGGTAGAAGTGAATGATTTTTCATCAAGAGGAAATTAGAAGATAATTCGACATGAAGAAACTCATCTTTTCTAATCCTACCATTTTGAAGAGGATTGGAATAGATAAGTCTCATTTATGAGTAATCAAGCTTTTACCCTCAAATTGGACATAATTTGCTCATATCTCCCCTCAACATATCTCCGAATTAGAGAGTTATTCATTCCAATTCAGTCTTACATACCAAACGAGGCCCAAGGCCCAAGTGATCTTTGTGCATCTCAAAAGGACAAGGTAAAGTTTTGAGGCACACACTTTGATGATCTATGTGAAGTTTCGCATTCACTATTCTACTAACCTCATGAAAAATTTGTCACTCTAAGCGATGAGACAACTAATGAAGCAAAAGGAAATTATTTCCACAACTCCTTTCTATTTCTTACATTTTTGTTCTTACTTAGCCACATGATTGAATAAATCAATGCACAAAAACAAACGAAGATGGCAGGAAGATGAAATGAAAGTGCAAAAATAATTTCCCTTGAGCAAATACCTTGAAAACATCACTTTATGATATACATATAAATCATGTTCTAAATAAATTTATAAAAAAAATAAAAATTAAAAAAAAGGAATTTTAACGAAAAGCTCCCGGTACTTTTCACTTTAACGAAAAACCACATTTTTACACTTAAAAGTCAATCATGATACTATTCACTTTACCCTTTATTTTATCCTTATCATTAAAACTCAAAGTTTTCAAGCCATTTTCATTAGTTTTCCTTAAAAAAAATTGGGGCCTAATTTGCCTTCACCTTTTCAACAAGGAAAGTTTAACGAAAAGCTCCTGGTACTGTTCACTTTAACGAAAAACCACATTTTTACACTAAAAAGTTAATCCTGGAATTATACATTTTACCATTTATTTTATTATTTTCGTTAAAACTCAAAGTTTTCAAGCCCTTTTCATTAGTTTTTCCTTTCAACAAAGCAATGTTGCCTTGTCACCAAAGCCGTTGAGGCAAATTGTCTTAGAACGTCTACAAATAAGATGTCAAATTCTAAGTGGAATGTCATGTAATCAAATTTGAAGGTAGGAGCAAGCTCTGACCGATACATCAATCCTATGTGGATTGACATATGACAAAAGGTGATGCCATATCATTTTTAATTATTTTATTGTGTGGATCCCATTAATGCATCAATTATAGATCTTGAAAATTCATTTTAATTGATATTTTTTTAAAATAGATCCTACAAATATAATTTATAAAAAAAAATCATATTGGTTGGAAAAATAGAAAATTTGACATTATCACGTTAACTATAAATTTAATATTTAGCATTTATTTTTTAACATCTCCATTGAATATGCTCTTGAACGCTACATTTATCCAATGGAATGACGTGGGAGGAAAATTAGGTTTGCCACGTCAATTGCCTTGTCCCGTGAAGACCACTATTTGAAGGTCAAATTGCAGAAGTTGAACTAAAAATTTCAATTTAATTGTACTACAAAAGAATATTGGAATCTAGAGAACCAAACTGACCAAAAGTAGCTTCACCTTTTTTGAAGAGCTGAGCAATATTTTAATATGAAATATGAACATGTTCTAGTACATAAATGGAATTATAAACCCATAATCACTAAGCTAAACACTTTCGCTAATCAAAAACATCTAAACACAACATTCTACTTGAAGGATCGTAGCTCAATTTGGTTAAGAGCATTCATCTTCTGCATCAAAGCCTTTTTGACTCGGCCTCACCAGTCACCCTATGCGACTAACGCTTGAGGTCCAGATTTCGATTCATCTCTCTCTCTCTCTCTCTCTGTTGCTTGCGCAAAAAGAAAATATATCTGGTGACTCAGGAAATAAACTCCTCAACAAGTTCACCAAAATCAAACTTGCCATTGCTGCATTCCACAGCATTCAAAACCTCTTCAAAAGCTGAGACGCTGCAGGGCACCACAAGGCCATTTCTCTGCTGAAAGCCGTACTCATTGTAAGCCTTCTCCAGCAACATCTTGAAGAGTGGATGAGAAAGGGAGCTTGTTGGCACCACAAACCTCTGGAGCTCCTCCCCTACATACAAGGCCAGAAACCCGATCGGGGTTTTCGACGGCGGAGAGCCTCCTTGCTCTGAATCTCTGATCAGCAGACACTCATGGTATGATGGCTCCCTCTCAGCTCCTCCCATAACCTTCACTTTCTTTGCTAGCTTTTTGAAACTCACCATCCTTTTTCCCAGCATTTTGGTTTGGTTTTTTGAGGTTTAGAGAGAAAAAGAGAGGAGAGGAGAGAGAGAGGTGGGTGGAAATTGAAGGTGGTGGACGTTAAGAAAGGCTAAGGAGGAGGGAGTGGCTTGATGATTTTGGTTAGTGGAGATTGGGAAATGGTGGTGGGTGGGGAGGGGATTTTATTTGAGATTTTTGGAAGTGGGGGGAATGTCTCAGAAAGGGTCTCCTCTGACTTTTTAAATTGTTAATCTATGGCCATAATAATGACTCTCTTTGTCCCCATTTGTTTCTGACTTCTTAACAGTTTAGAGCAATTAATTGATCCAAACATAACAGTTTAGAACAATTAATCTCAAAGCAAGATGTTGTAAAGTTATGGCAAATGTGAGTTAGGCCAGTTAGTTAATGTAGTGTGCTCATTCTTTTGTATCCAAGTCTAAATCCCTTCCCCGTTTATTATAGTGTGAAATGTATTCTCCTCTTGGTATGATACGTGCACTAAAAATGATCATTACATAACTAATTTCAATGTGAAATGCACTTACGTTTTCTTTCTTTGTGTATTAGTAAGTGCATGAAATTTCAACTCAAAATGATACTCATATTTTACATATTCATTTTCTGGTAAGTAGCATTAGAGGTTTTATCATTATTATCCTTGCGAACATGTTCCTCTAATGACATGTTTACTTTCTTAGAAAGAGGGAAATTATGAATCCAAAAAAAGAAAAAGAATGGAGATGGGATCAACTACTCTACTCTAGTTGACCTAGACTTGTTTTTCCGGTAACAAATTATAGATTTCAATGTAGAACCCACACTTTTTTCGATTATGTATGCATTAAGAAACATACGAGAAGCAAAAAAAAATTGAAACGATTCTAATACTTATATTTTAATAAACGCGTGAAGTAAGAATTTCCTTAATTCAACAAAAGTGGGAACATCTAATGAGCCACTTTGGCATTTGACAAAAATTGTTAGAGGGTTTAGCACCAGATTTGTTGGTGCACAATGCTTGTTGTATAATTTGGAATTTGGGTCAACCCAAGGGTTCCATAAATGAGACAAAAAGTATTTGATGGTGGTAAAGAGAAAACAAATTGAAGTGTAATTATTGGGCATGTAAAATGTTGAATTCCCATAAACAATGATGGAATGGCACTAACTATATATACTTTAAAATCCCTAACCACCATGGAATCATTTGTCAGTTTGAACCAAATTGCATGCCAACCACAATTTTTCTTTTTTGGTAAATAATACCAACCACATTTTATCATTACAATTTTTATAGTGCTTTGATTAACTTTATGGGGAACGAGTGGAATCTCAATTCATTAGCTGGAAAGTTAAAAAAACAAATAGTTGGTTTGTTATTATCTTTCCATACAAGAATCAACCACCGTATATAGTATAGGGCTTGCCTAATCAAACTTGAAAAAAGAACTAAGAACTACCTATGCACCAAACAAACAAACACACTCTTGCATGCCCTCTTTAGTTTTCCATTGGATAAGAAGAGTTTGGCTTCCTTGACATGTCTATTCCTACATAGTTCTCGATCATTAAGGCCGACCCCTTATCGTAAATACAAAGATAAGTGATATATTTAAGTACTTGTTCTCAATCGTCCATTGATAGTTTTCAATGATTATAATCGAACTCTTGTTGTAAATACATAGATAACTTCTCTAAGTCTACTCTTGAGTAGTCCTCAATCATTAGAGACGAACTCTTATCTATTGAATTTTTGTGAGGCTTAGCCCACTTCCCTACTCCTTTAGTGTAAATAATATCGTTTGTTCAAAAACAAAATCCAATACTAATCAACTTTTAAGTGGTCTACAATTCAATCAAATGAAATAATAGACATTAATACTAAGATTGTTCTTTGACCCCTTTATATCAGCCTAATTGAATCCTTGATAAACATGTAATTATAATACCTAACTAGTAGGTTAAGAAAGTGGGATTTGAGATTCTCTTATGGATGGAACCGTAATGCCTTCGCCAATATAAATACTAAGGTCTCTGCAAACCCTAAAAAAACAACATGAACTTCTCATTAAGTACTTGTATTCGGCTAGATGCTTAGTAGAAGACTTTGGTATTGCTATGGCCTTCATCCTCTCATGTTTGATTTTCATGGCTACCGCTTCAATCAGGTTAGCCACTCCTACAAAGAAGTGGTGAATGGGAGTGTTGCTAGAAACTATTGAACTTGACATTGACATTTGACGTAATGAAGAGAGGGATGCCCTAACTATTACAATTGTCAAATTTGATTGAAACGTGTGAGGAGCAAAGAATAAAGAAAGTCTTAAGTTATAGGCAAACAAAAAATAAGAAAGCATGGCCGGCATTGCCTCTAAGAAAAGAAAAGCGCAGTTGACATGGAAGTTATGGTGCAACTCCACTCACTAGGAGACATGACAAATGGGACATAGGGTGGGCCGGACATATGGAACAAGATCCTTTGACTAGGCCTAAGAGTCATAGGTCAAGACTTTGAGTTGTTTATTTGGGCCATGAGATCCATTTGTATCTAAAATATGTACTCCATTGACGGATATCAACCAAAGAAATTTATTAATTCACAAGTGTCTGTGTCGAATAATTGAGAAATTCTTGTGTCTGACAGCAAAATAATATGAACTATTTAACTCACTTACAAAGAAATGAGTTTTAATGTATTTAGGTATAATTTGGACCAATACAAATATGACCTCCGAATACAAGAATTTCTCTAAGTTGTGGACAACTAAGAAGATGAATATATCTATGTGGACAACTAAGAAACTTTCAAAGCTATGGTATTCAATTTTGACTTTTTTGAAAGTCTTAGTTCAATTATCACAATTGACAAATAGTGAATAGAATAAAAGTGCTCGTTCGTGTCAAGTTCAATTTTTTATTTTTTATTTTTTTTTGGGTGGGGACAAAAATGTAGGGTAAACGCGGTTGTCAATTTGCTTTCACCCCAAGTCTTCTAGTTCAAATAGGCTTATCGGAGACCTAGGCTTGTTGATTTGCTTTCACCCATTTGCATTGATATTGAAAGTAACGCAACAACTATTGGGTTCAGAATCCTTCATTTGATCCTCAACTCAAAATATTAAGGGAAACTCTGCCTACATAAGTTTATCTTACATAGTTGGTTTCAAGCCCAGATAAAAGAGAAAGATAGTACAACGGCTACGAGGGGGACTGGCCACCCCAATCTCTCTTTTGATCTTGTAAATGGCATATACGTAGATGATTGGATCGACGGCTGACACGACGACTATGAGATTGAGGGATGGGCAAGATGAGTAGATACAAAGGGCAATACAGGCAAGGACTGAAGCATGTTTATGGGGTTTGTGGAGTGAGAGATTCAGAGCGCAGACTTGCTCCAATGGTAGTTGCTTTGTTGGGTAGTTGAAGACGATGAGAGATTCAGAGCGCATACTTGCTCCAATGGCAGTTGCTTTGTTGGGTAGTTGAAGACAATAGAGGAGATGAAAATGAAGAAGGCAGAGAAAATGAAAAAGATGAAGGCGGAGAAAATAAGGGAGGGAAACGTCCAGAGGAAGATTATTAATCTATCTATATATAAAGCCATTTGAAAAGTGAATAGTGATTTTGATGTCACCAAGCTTCAACAAAAATATTTGGACAAAAATGCCCCCAAGACAAAAAACTTCAAAGGCATCCCAAAATAATGTATCAAAGGAATTGGCATTGTCGTCATTTAACAGTGTTTTTTTTTTAAAATTATTTTTTTTTAGTTAGTGCCTTACAATAGGCACAAAAATATTTGGACAAAAATGCCCCCAAGACGAAAAAACTTCAAAGGCATCCCAAAATAATGCATCAAATAAGGTAGGGGCATTTTCATCATTTTAATAGTATTTTTTTAATAATTAATTTTTTGTGGGTTTTTTTTTTATTTAGTACCTTACAATAGGCTAGCAATAATATGATTCAATTTCTCCATTTTTAAACACGTTCAAAACATTTTAAGAGGCGTGTAATACCAGTTATAAAGAAGTTTCTTCATTGGTATTTCATCTTTTACTTTTAAGTTGGACATAATTTCTTCAATTTTCCTCCAACATAATTTGTATATACTTCCTCCAACTCCAATCCAATCCCAAGCACCAAACGAGGCTATTATATTTGAAAAGATAATGATAGAGAGATCAAATTTTGTAAACCATATGAGGTAGATGTTGATGATTGAATTATTACTTAAGTATCGATTAACGTGTTCATTTCCTATTAGTCACACATTATTTAATTTGCAAATTTAATTTAAAATTTGGCCATTGTAACATTGTTCTATTTGAAAACATGTGTAGTGGGGGAAAGTTCCCCACCAAGTCAAACAACTTCCTTCTGCATTTAAACGTGGGGCCTTTATATTCAATGTGATCGAAAATCTGCAGTCAATTATGCATTGGATTCCATATAACATGAATTATCAATAATCTTCTTTTTTCTTCTGCATGACTTGTATTTCATCCCAGCCTTATTAAGGACTGATTTGGTTTGTTCAGTTGGATTGAAATAGATACCTCTCTAATTTCAAGGCATATTGAAGGTAGAAGTGAATGATTTTTCATCAAGAGGAAATTAGAAGATAATTCGACATGAAGAAACTCATCTTTTCTAATCCTACCATTTTGAAGAGGATTGGAATAGATAAGTCTCATTTATGAGTAATCAATCTTTTACCCTCAAATTGGACATAATTTTCTCATATCTCCCCTCAACATATCTCTGAATTAGAGAGTTATTCATTCCAATTCAGTCTTACATACCAAACGAGGCTCAAGGCCCAAGTGATCTTTGTGCATCTCGAAGGGACAAGGTAAAGTTTTGAGGCACACGTACTTTGATGATCTATGTGAAGTTTCGCATTCAATATTCTACTAACCTTATGAAAAATTTGTCACTCTAAGTGATGAGACAACTAATGATGCAAAAGGAAATTATTTCCACAACTCCTTTCTATTTCTTACATTTTTGTTCTTACTTAGCCACATGATTGAATAAATCAATGCACAAAAACAAACGAAGAATGCAGGAAGATGAAATGAAAGTGCGAAAATCATTTCCCTTGAGCAAATACCCTGAAAACATCACTTTATGATATACATATAAATCATGTTCTAAATAAATTTATAAAATAAAAAATAAAAAATAAAAAAAATGAACTTTAACGAAAAGCTCCATGTACTATTCACTTTAACGAAAAACCACATTTTTACACTTAAAAGTCAATCCTGATACTATTCACTTTACCCTTTATTTTGTCAAATATCGTTAAAACTAAAAGTTTTCAAGCCATTTTCTTTAGTTTTTCTTAAAAAAAAATTGGGGCCTAATTTGCCTTCACCTTTTCAATAAGGGAACTTTAATGAAAAGCTTCGGGTACTGTTCACTTTAACGAAAAACCACATTTTTACACTACAAAGTCAATCCTAGTACTATACATTTTACCATTTATTTTATTATTTTCATTAAAACTCAAAGTTTTTAAGCCCTTTTCATTAGTTTTCCCTTTCAACAAAGCAATGTTGCCTTGTCACCAAAGCCGTTGAGGCAAATTGCCTTAGACCATCTCCAAATAAGATGTCAAATCCTAAGTGGAATGTCATGTAATCAAATTTGAAGGTAGGAGCAAATTCCAATCGATATATCAATCCTATGTGGATTGACATATGACAAAAGGTGATGCCATATCATTTTTAATTATTTTATTGTGTGGATCCCATTAATGCACTAATTATAGACCTTGAAAATTCATTTTAATTGATTTTTTTTTAAATAGATCATACAAATATAATTTATAACAAAAAAACATATCGGTTGGAAAAAGAGAAAATTTGATATTGTCACGTTAGCTTTAAAATTAACATTTGATATTTATCTTTTGACATCTATATTAAAGATGCTCTTGATCGCTACATTCATCCAATGGAATGATGTGGAAGGAAAATTAGGTTTGCCACTTCAATTGCCTTGTCCCGTGAAGACCACTATTTGAAGGTCAAATTGCAGAAGTTGAACTGAAAATTTCAATTTAATTGTACTACAAAAGAATATTGGAATCTAGAGAACCAAATTGACCAAAAGTAGCTTGACCTTTTTTGAAGAGCTGAGCAATATTTTAATATGAAATATGAACATGTTCTAGTACATACATGGAATTATAAACCCAAATTATAAACCCATAATCACTAAGCTAAACACTTTCACAAACATCTAAACACAACATTCTACTTGAAGTGGTGAATGGGATTGTTGCTAGAAACTATTGAACTTGACATTGACATTTGACGTAATGAAGAGAGGGATGCCCTAACTATTACAATTGTCAAATTTGATTGAAACGTGTGAGGAGCAAAGAATAAAGAAAGTCTTAAGTTATAGGCAATCAAAAAATAAGAAAGCATGGCGGGCATTGCCTCTAAGAAAAGAAAGGCGTAGTTGACATGGAAGTTATGGTGCAACTCCACTCACTAGGAAACATGAGAAATGGGACATAGGGTGGGCCGGACAATATATGGAACAAGATCCTTTGACTAGGCCTAAGAGTCATACGTCAAGATTTTGAGTTGTTTGTTTGGGTCATGAGATCCATTTGTACCTAAAATATGTACTCCATTGACAGATATCTTCTAGAAATTTAAATTCAACCAAAAGAATTTATTAATCCGCAAGTGTCTGTGTCGAATAATTGAAAAATTCTTGTGTCCAACAGCAAAATAATATGAACTATTTAACTTACTTACAAAGAAATGAGTTTTAATGTATTTAGTTATAATTTGGACCAATACAAATATGACCTCCGAATACAAGAATTTCTCTAAGTCGTGGAGAGATGCTTGATGCTTGCAGATGATTGGATAAATCACTTTTTCTTAGTCACAAGTGATATAAGAAGATGAATATATCTGTGTGGACAACTAAGAAACTTTCAAAGCTATGGTATTCAATTTTGACTTTTTTAAAAGTCTTAGTTCAATTATCACAATTGACAAATAGTGAATAGTATAAAAGTGCTTGTTCGTGTCAAGTTCAATTTTTTATTTTTTATTTTTTTTTGGGTGGGAACAAAAATATAGGGTAAACACGGCTGTCGATTTGCTTTCACCCATTTGCATTGATATTGAAAGTAACACAACAACTGTTGGGTTCAGAATCCTTCATTTGATCCTCAACTCAAAATATTAAGGGAAACTCTGCCTACGTAAGTTTATCTAACGAAGTTGGTTTCAAGCCCGGATAAAAGAGAAAGATAGTCCATTGGCTACGAGGGGGACTGGCCACCCCACTCTTTTGATCTCGTAAATGGCATACACGTGGGGGATTGGATCGATGACTGACAGGACGACCATGAGATTGAGGGATGGGCAAGAGGAGCAGATACAAAGGGCAATACAAGCAAGGACTGAGGCATGGTTATGGGGTTTGCGGAGCGAGAGATTTGTATGCAAGGTAGTAGTGCAATGGGCAGAGCCACGACGTCAGAGCGCAGACTTCCTCCAATGGCAGTTGCTTTGCTGGGTAGTTGAAAACGATAGAGGAGATGAAAATGAAGAAGGCAGAGAAAATGAAAAAGATCAAGGCGGAGAAAATGAGGGAGGGAAACGTCCAGAGGGAGATTATTAATCTATCTATATGTAAAGACATTTGAAAAGTGAATAGTGATTTTGATGTGCTTCAACAAAATATTTGGATAAAAATGCCCTCAAGATAAAAAAACTTCAAAAGCAAAAAACTTCAAAATGCCCTCAAGATAAAAATGCCCTATGGAAGATGAAGCTTCCATAGGATCCTCTGAAGCTTCCTTTTTTTTTTTTGCTTGTATACCCTATAACCATAAAAATGTTGAAATGGAAGCCGTGTTTATGCACCCGTAATCAGAATAAAAATAAGAAATCCAATGACGGTTACAGATCATTCTTCTGTTTACTAAAAGGAATCAAGAATATTCGGGCCCATATAAAAATGGAATTCAACTCCTATTTTTGAAGGAATCGGATTCCTTGGTGCAATTGAATTCCGGTGCAATCAGGAATTCATGATTTTGACTCATTATACCTCACAAATTTTATAACATATGAAGTTTGCCTAGGGTGTATTTATAGCAGAGAAACGCTTAATTGCAGATTGATATTGCAACGAAATATGTCTTTTTTTGAAAGGTAAAAAAAGAGGTTTTAAAAAGGTGAGAAAGAGGGAAAAATTATGGATTATTTTATCAAGAGGTAGAAAGTTTCTATATTTTATAAATATATATTGATATGGAAATTAAAGTTATAACCTAGCACATAAATTAATTATTTAGAACATAGACGGTTTGGTGATTACAATGGTTTTAATTCTGATTCAAAGGTGTTTGGTAAATAATTTTATGGAATCAACATCGTTCTTACTCTAATTTCAGATAGTTTAGTAAACAACTTTCATAAGAATTCGATTCTAATTCATCTTCAATTCAATTCCTCACAATCTGAATATGAATTAGTAAATGTGACAGGGTAACAATAAGTTTTCCTTTAAACTAGGTTATGCGTTTTGGTTGGGGAGGGGACTCCTCACGCCGTGTCTATAGTTTGGACATAGATGGAGCATGACTCCATGAGGGTTAGACTTACCCTTTGGTAAACCCTGAACCCAACCAGGAAATGGTTTGAACGTATAAAAGAGAGAGACAAGAAATAAAAGGCAGGACTTAGGGTTGCAGCGATCAAATTACGAAAGTGAATTGGGACGACAGCGATGGCATCAAAATTGGCAACAGTAATCGTAAAGAGACAGAGACAGAGACAGAGGGACCCGCCGATCTTACTGCAGGTGGGTTTGGCTCGACCAAATTTCAATAGCTCTAGTAGCAGCTCATTGAGGACTTTGTGGTACGTTATTGAAGAGAAACCATGGGCAGAAGAAGTAGACAATGGGGTCAGAAGAATGGCTCTTCCCACATCGGCTTCAGGGAGAGGAAGCGAATTTTCACGTGCCGTGATACTATCCGACGATTGCCGCTTCGCGGAGTGCGTTACCGCTTCAAACATCCGAGCGGCATTCTCTATTCCAACTCCCACCTATACTTCGTGGGTGGAGAGTTCAAAGAGTTGCTAAAATTTGGTTACTAACGACCCAAATCGGGTGTATTCAGATTTAGGCAGTTAGACTTGGAAGCCCAATGGGAAAAGCAGTGGCGGCGGCAGGACGGTAATGGTTACTATTTGGTTGACCGGATATCGTCACAGCCGCTCGCGACGACGGTTGGTTTTATGTGGCGACAGATCAGGCTTGGTTTGGTATTGCTGTGCTTTGAAAAAAAGCTGCTGTGAGAATAAGCGGCTGTGCTGTGAGAATAAGCGGCTGTGAAATAAAGCCAGCAAACTGTTTGGTAAACTTTTCTGTAAAAGTGCTTTTAGAAAAAAAAAGCAGTATCATAGTGTTTGGTAAACTTTTTTGTAAAACAGCTGTGACTGTGTGAAATGACCAAAAAGGGTATATTACTATATGTGCTATTAATTTAATTTTCTTAACAAATAAAAGTGAATTACTAAATATATTTTATTTTTAGAAGAAAAATATTTATATACTATAAAATGTGCTATTAATTTCATATACTATAAAATGTTTTCATGCTTTACTGACTATCTTTCAGGATAATTTTCATTTAATGAACCAGCAACCAGCAAAGAATGCATGATTTATGCACAAAAGAGATGCAAACAAAAGGGAGATGCAACGATTTATATGATATTATCAACTCCGTCAAGAACAAAGCACAAAACAAGGAACATTTCAGCAAAAGAGGGCTTGTATGCAAATGATTAAACATCTTTCTCTAAAATCTCTATTCCCTTTTTCTTTGGATCCCCTTTTTTCCAACCAGTTCTTATTAGCAAAAGTCTACTTGTTTTCTCTCATCATGAATCTCCCAAGTTTGCACAATTCTGTTTTCCTTTTAATCTTTTAAATTTCTACAAATTCAAAACTATTGGATCCTCAAATTCTCAATCATTCAATGTAATTATGTAACTGTTTGGGCCCAAAATATCTTGGGCAGGCCGAGTAGTCATATGTGCTCGGCCCAAGGTAATAACAGATGCTGTGGGCCGGATAATAAAACCCGGGCCAGCTGGCAGGGTCAGCCGAATCCTATCTCAAGAGGTCCAGATAAATAGGAAGGATTGAGGAAATCCTGGTGCGACCAGGATTCTCGACCAGCAAGAAATAAAGCCTCAAAGGGAGGAAGATTCAGAATCCCAGTGGGAGTAGGTTTGTTCGAACCAGAATCGAAATGGGACAAGGACTCCCAATCCAAATCAGAGGAGATTTCAAGGAATGGGGTACTATAAATACACGAGATCATGCAACATTCAAGGGACCTTAGACTCAGCATACAATTGCCCTGCGCAAAACCTCTCAATCACCTTGAGATTTTTCCTTTTCTTTTTCCTGCCGACACACCTTCAGTTTGGATAAACAGCACTGTGGAAGCAACCGGCGAGCACCTTCAGTTTGGATAAACAGCACTGCTGCCGCAGAATCAGCCGACCAAGAAGCATCTTCAGTTTGGATAAACAGCACTGCGTCGAGGTCGACCGATTATCTATCCAAGTCTCGGTCGAAGAAGGTTTTCGAACCTTTGTTGGCAGAGGTCACCTTACTAAGCTTTCCCGGCATAGTTAGGTGTTACGAATTACATTGCTCGGCGTACTGGTCGCCGAGTGGTTTTATGATTGGATACTCACAGGTGAGTTTCAGGGTTCGGCATTCCGACGGCCGAACTACGTTTACCATCAAGACATATATCACGTTCGAGTACCTGTGCCCATACACCTTGGTCTCGATTCGACGTGCTTATACTCTCACGAATATAATCACAGTGACCGAATCGGGCTCGGACGATTTGTGAACTCCGCAGAATTAGCAGCCTTGTCTTCAGGCTGTAGAACCCAGAGACCGAGAGTGTTCCTTCCTCGGTCGCGATCGCAAGTTAAAGAAGTCAGCAACGCGCTCAAAGCTACATCAACAGATTCTACTCCTCGGCCAGGCTCGGCCGACGAGTTGGCACGCCCCGCATTCGACCGAAGGACGTAGTTAGCTTATTAGTTACTCGGCCTGCGCGCCACGTAGGTTTTGTAATTTTTAGGATCAACATTTTGGCACGCCCAGTGGGACCATTGTGCTAAACCTTCGGAGTTCATGACCATTGAGACACGGTCTACGAAGCAGAAAACAACCATGGGAAAGTCAACAACTGACTTGCCAGTGCAAGGCCTTGGGCAGGATTTGCATTCTACAAAAAATCCGATCATAATTGCGCCGCCCGAGGCCACTAGTATAACACGCCGGGAGAGTGAAGTCTGTCTCGGCGGACAACCTTACAACCCCACAGTCCCGAATCAAACAGCTGGAATGTTCATGGAAGGGATTGTAGAAGATTGTGATGACGATGGTGGAGAAGGTTCCGATCCACCAACTAGGACATTCCTTCGGAGACGACTGGATGAACAATATCGTCAGGTCGAGCAGTCGATTGGTCAGAAGATGAATGATTTGCTAGACGCAATACGTAGTAATAGCGATACACAGACCAGAATGCTTGAACTACTAGTCAGTAAAGCTTTCGAAGATGGCCAGGTCGGCCAACCGCGGCAGCTCCCGACGAATGTGCCCATACCAGCCGAGAGAGGGTCCGCTCGGCCACAACTAGTCCCCTTAGAAAGAAGAGGACCAGGGAATAGAGCCGAGGGACCAAGCCAGGGAGAAGAAGTCGCCTCCATAAACGTGACCGAAGTCCAGAGAATGATTGATTCGGCCCTAAAAAAAGGGCCGAAGTTTCCAAAATTCATTCACCCGTACCCGGCTTATGTGGAAAGGTTTGAATACCCACGAGGATTTAAGATCCCCGATTTCAGCCTCTTCGCCGGGGAATCATCATTATCCTCACTAGAACATGTGGCTCGGTTCACAGCGCAGTGTGGGGACGTCAATAGTGATTTTTACAAACTACGACTGTTTAACTTTTCACTGACAGGCTCAGCTTTCGCCTGGTACATTAATCTTCCACCCAACTCCGTGCAGAGTTGGGAAGAGTTGGTCGAAAAGTTCCATGAACAATTTTATCGGCCAGGGATGGAGATGTCCGTATCCTCCTTGGCCAGGATGGCTCAAGCATCTGATGAATCTCCAATGGAATACCTAACAAGGTTTAAATCGGCCAGGAATTGGTGCCGAGTGCCACTCCCCGAAGTAGAATTCGTCAGGATCGCCCTCAACGGATTAGACGTGGAATACAAAAAGAAGTTTCTGGGGGCAAATATTCGAGATATGTACGAACTTGCTCAACACGTCGAACAATATGAGTATCTGCTCCGAGAAGAGAAGATATCAAAGTCACCATCCCGGGGGACGTTGTATAAGAACCCCACGGTGAACTATGCATCGGCCGAAAGTGAAGACCCTCAGTACGCTAGCGTGGATGCAGCCGAAATAATAATAGACAAACCCTATGTTTGCAAGGCTTTGGCACAAGTAAATACCAAAGACGCCAAAACACGTTTGACCGCCGAGGAAACGGCTAAGTCATCAAAAGTATACACTTTTGATATCACCAAAGCTGACGCAATTTTCGATCAATTATTGGCAGCAAAAATCATCAAGCTTCGGCCGGGGCATACTATCCCTAAGGTCGATGAATTAAAAGGAAAGATATACTGCAAATATCATAATTCTAATAAGCATGCAACCAATAATTGTGTTGTGTTCCGGGACACAATTCAAAGCTGGATTGAAAAAGGAAAGTTGAAATTTCCGGAAAAGATGGCGGTCGACGTTAATCCTTTCCCTTCAACAACGATTGGTATGGTGGATGCTCACCTTCCCAAAAACAAAGGGAAGGCCGAATATGTCCCGGTGCAGCATATCCGTCGACCAAATGGTCAAACAAGACTAAAGCTTGATATCTTTTCAAATGCACCACCAACGGAACAATCGGCGCAACCCGCCGATGAGCCGATGACAAGGTCAAAATCTGACGGAACTTGTGGATCGAAGGTGTTATGCGACCATTGTAAAACACCAGTGGAGCCTGGAAGGAAGATATCTTCAACACCACCTGCGGCCCCTACAACATCGTCGACAGGGTTAAGTCCACGACATCAAGTGTTTGATCGACTCGGCCCACAAGTACGGCCGAAAGACCAGACCTCGGTCAGGCGGCGTCTGGATTTCGACGCACCTTTCTACAATGAGGATTATTACTCGCGCAATGCTAATAGTTCGGCCTCACCGGCCAATCGCAAAACTTTCAAACCACCAAGGACATCGGATCAACGCTGGTACAGTTACAATTCTCCGACTGGTTTGTATACGGCACTGTCCAAATCCCAAAAACGTCGTCGTCAACGGATAGATTGCATGGCTCGGCGACGAGGAGCGCAGGCCAGCCCGGCCAATCAATGGCAACCAAAACAGGCCGTGGAAGATAGTAGCGAACGGCCAACCCCGACTATCATGACCGAGTTAGCCGAAGGGAAGAAAGTAGCGGAGGCCGATTTCGAAACCACCATTGAGGAGGCTGAGAAACGAATTAAGATCCTTCTCCGGCCTGGGGAAACGAGAGCTCGTCTAGAGTACTTTACAAAAGAGGCCGAAAGGAAACTTTCTCCGTTACCACCGCGCGAGCCGCTTATCAAAATACGGCGCAACTTACACCCTCCGTTCCTCGGTGCATCCATGGAATACATGCGAGAATTTCATAAGAAGTACTCCGCAAATGACTTGTACGGACTCCCCAAGGCATGTCAGGAAGCCCTCGACTTGGCGCTAACTTGCCCTGATGCCGAGCAAATTATCCAGAAAACTTCTGATCCAGCCATTAAAGCTAGGTTTCAACATATCCGGGAGGCTCGGGTCCTTGGTTTTGAGGTCGATCCTTATACAGATATCGACGCCGTCGAATTACCCTTTTCGCTCGAAGACCTTCAGCACTTACGATATCATTTCGAAGTCTTCTCGGCTGTATCGCTCTTCGGCCTCACGGCCGACGAGGAAAAACGGATAGCACGATTGGATACCTATTTAGACACAAGAAACGCCCGTATTGCATATGAAGAACGAGCCCGTGTAACAAAGGACCAACGAAAATCTTCGGCAGTACACATCGCCGAAGGAAATGGCTCACCCGCACTCGATTTGGTTCCCACGTCTCGGATACCGGCTTTTACCGAGGAACTCAAAAGTTTGATCGAAGATTTTCCGCCGACAGCTACAGAGGATAGTTCTCCGGAAGACGACGACCATGACCCCATGGGCCCCTCGGTCCTCGAACATATGGAGATCAGTATGGTCCACGTCCTACCGGCTGAATTCCAACCGAGTACCCACCAGTCAAGTTTCTTGGACGGGGACGTAGTTGCCGAGGAAGCAACACAAGTAGACTTCGTCGCAAACGACGACGATAGAGAAAACCAGAGCGGGGACAACCTTAAAGCCGTTTTGGCCGAGCTATTTCCCCGCTCCCCCTCGGTTAATCTCCAACACCTGAAGCCGTTGTACGTCACGGCTCACATCGAAGGATTTCCCATTTCTAAAGTGTTTGTCGACTGTGGAGCCACAGTCAACATTATGCCGATATCCGTCATGAAGGCCTTACGTCGTTCTGATAATGAACTCATTCCATCAGGAATCACTATGAGCAGCTTTGTTGGTGACAAATCTCAGACCAAAGGGGTGCTCCCGTTGGAAGTTAGCATTGCCGGCCGTCAACACATGACGGCATTCTTTATCATTGATTCCAAGACCGATTATAACGCATTACTTGGCCGCGACTGGATCCACCAAACCAGTTGCATTCCTTCCTCACTATACCAAGTCCTCATCTTTTGGGATGGCAAATCGGTCGTAGTCCACCCAGCCGATAACCAACCATTTGAAACCAACATGATTCAGGCTCGCTATTATGATGATCACGTCGGCTACATCACCCTCCAAGGTCTTAACGAGGATGGGCGGCCGACGAGAATTTCGGTACAAAAAGTGATTGAGGTCGGCGCCGAGACTGTCCAACAGGATTCGGCGAGACTTGGCTTGGCGAACTTGGTCATCAGTGCCGATGATTGAGCACACCACGCAAGAACGGCGTCAGGCCGCGGTTTCATCTACAATGGAACGTCTGCTGGCCCATTGGTACGCCATTACCAAGCAACCACATTCTGGCATCAATTTGATCGAATTTCTGGCCGAAGCAGATAACGGCCCCGTTCTATCGTTCGATAAAGTTCAGGCTGCGCCGGCCGAACTCGAAGACCATCGACCTCAAGTCAAGGACCCGTTAGAGGAAGTTAACGTAGGCACGGCCGAGGATCCTCGAACATTATTTATTAGTGCGTTACTCCCACCGTCCATGAAGGTCGAACTCCGTAAGCTACTCCATGAGTTTAAAGATTGCTTTGCGTGGAGTTATCATGAAATGCCTGGCCTCGACCGAAACCTTGTAGAACATGAGCTACGCATCAAGGAGGGGTGTAAGCCTTTTCGACAACCTCCTCGCCGATTTTCAAACGAAGTACAACTCGGCATTAAGGAAGAATTAGTTCGGCTTCTGAAAGCCGGGTTTATTAGGACCGCTCGGTATGTCGAATGGTTGGCCAATATCGTTCCCGTTTTAAAGAAAAACGGTGCCCTTCGCATTTGCATCGATTTCCGTAATCTAAATCTGGCTACTCCCAAGGATGAATATACGATGCCGATTTCAGATTTATTAATTGATGCCGCAGCTAATCATGAACTGCTATCTTTTATGGACGGTCATGCGGGTTACAACCAGATTTTCATCGCCGAAGCTGACGTCCACAAGACGGCTTTCCGTTGCCCGGGGGCACTTGGTACTTACGAATGGGTAGTCATGCCTTTCGGCCTCAAGAATGCCGGCGCCACATACCAACGAGCCATGAATATGATCTTCCACGACTTAATCGGTACAATCGTCGAAGTTTATATCGATGATGTGGTCGTAAAATCCAAACGTCGTCAAACACACCTGGACGACCTAAGGCAAGCGTTCCTTCGCATGCGCAAAAACAACCTCAAGATGAACCCGGCCAAGTGTGCTTTTGGTGTTTCGGCCGGTAATTTCCTAGGATTTTTGGTACACCATCGTGGCATCGAGGTCGATGACAATAAAGCCCGCGCCATCATCAGCGCCCCACCTCCGACGACAAAGAAACAGCTCCAGTCGTTACTCGGGCAGATAAATTTCCTCCGGCGTTTCATCGCCAATTCGGCCGGTAAAATGAAGGCATTCTCTACGCTCCTTAAACTGAAGGAGACCGACCGATTTGAATGGCGCGAAGAGCATCAAACTGCGTTTACGCAGATCAAGGTGGCCCTTTCCACTCCACCAGTGCTCGTTCCACCTTGTCGCAACAAACCCCTTAAGTTATACATTTCGGCAGCCGACGAATCCATTGGTTGCCTCCTCGCGCAAGATAATAATGTCGGGCGTGAACAAGCTATCTTTTACCTTAGCCGAAACCTGAATTCCCCAGAGATTAATTATGCACCTGTCGAAAAACTTTGCTTGGCGCTGTTTTTTGCCGCATCCAAACTTCGGCATTACATGCTCCCCACAGTTACGCAGGTCATCGCCCAAACCGACGTAATTCGTTACATGCTGACTCGGCCTATGGTCAAAGGCCGAATCGGGAAATGGACACTCGCCTTATCCGAGTTCAGCCTTCAGTATGTACCACAAAAGGCCGTCAAGGGACAAGCCCTCGCCGACTTCCTGGCACAACACCCATCCCCTTATGGTTTTGAGGGGGGCGACGTCGACATCGGTTTCGTCACCACACGCGATAACCATTGGACTATGCATTTTGATGGTTCCAGTACTTCGACCTCGGCCGGGGTCGGTATCGCAATTCAGTCGCCGGACCACTGCCGATGGTATTTTTCTCTCAAGTTAGATTTCAGCTGCACCAATAATCAGGCCGAGTATGAAGCCCTCATTATCGGCCTCCATGTTTTACACGATCTGCGGGCCCCCCGCATTCTCGTCCTTGGTGATTCTGAGCTTGTGATTAACCAGCTGAACGGCGTGTTTCGCTGCATGAGTTGTACTTTAGCTCCCTATCACATGGTCGCCACCTACCTGGCCGAGTCATTCGAACGAATCACATTTGAACACATTTCACGTATTCACAATACTGACGCCGACGAACTCGCCCAGATCGCCTCCGGAGCACAACTCATGGGGGGCAAACTAGGTCGAATTGTGGGAATTGCGACCACGGGTCAACGATCGTACCCCGCCTTGATCAATCAGCAAACTCTCCAACGCGCGCACGTAATACGTACAAGGGTAATGTCGCTCCCATCCCTACTAGAACGAGGAGATCCCATGGAAGTATGTGCCGTCGAAGTAGAACCAGATGATTGGAGAAAGACGATGTTACGGTACCTCGATAACCCCAATGGGAAACACGACCGAAGAACGAAGGTGCTCGCCACGAATTATGTGTCGTATCAAAATGAATTATATCGCAAGGGCGATGATGGTTTACTACTATTGTGCCTCGGCCCACACGAGGCTGCCCAAGTAATGGCCGAGGTACATGAAGGAATTTGCGGAGCACACCAATCTGGACGAAAGATGCGCTGGTTGCTCCGACGACACGGTTATTTTTGGCCCAATATATTAAAGGATTGCATCGAATATGCACGGAGATGCGTATCATGCCAAATTCATGGACCCG
The DNA here is from genome assembly GCF_041283825.1 of Pyrus communis. Taxonomy (NCBI): domain Eukaryota; kingdom Viridiplantae; phylum Streptophyta; class Magnoliopsida; order Rosales; family Rosaceae; genus Pyrus; species Pyrus communis. Next base: position 24,506,944 of record NC_142578.1, read on the forward strand.
TGCAAAGAGCCCCGGCCGTATTGCTACACTCGGTTACTAAACCATGGCCGTTCAGGGGTTGGGCAATGGATGTAATTGGCAAAATCACGCCGTCATCAGGGGCAGCGAAGCACGCATGGATAATTGTAGCAACCGACTATTTCACTAAGTGGGTCGAGGCAAGGTCATACGCCGAATTAACTGCTAAAGAGGTATGCAACTTCGTAGAGGAGAATATTGTGACCAGATTCGGCGTGCCGGAAACAATCATAACTGATAATGGCACTATATTCACGGCCGATAGACTTAGGGAATACGCGGCAAGTTTGAATATCCGACTCGAGCAATCTACGCCGTACTACCCACAGGCAAACGGACAGGCCGAGGCAAGCAACAAAGTGTTGATCGGCATCCTTGAAAAAATGGTAAAAGAGAAACCTGGTTTGTGGCATTTAAAGTTATATGAAGCATTATGGGCATACCGAACTTCACCCCGGTCGGCCACTGGAACCACTCCTTATGCGTTAACTTATGGACACGATGCTATGTTACCGGTCGAGTTGAGTATAAGCTCGTTGCGAGTAATCAAGCAGAATGATTTGTGCAGTATTGAATACAGTCAAGCGATGCGACAAGAGTTGGAAGACTTAGAAGAAAGTCGAATCGACGCAGGTAACTTGTTGATTGCGCAAAAGAAAATTGCCGAACGAGCATATAACCAGCGTGTAAGACAAAAAACGTTCGGCGAAGGAGAATTGGTTTGGCAAACTGTGTTGCCTGTTGGAATCAAAGACCCCAGGTTTGGTAAGTGGTCGCCAAATTGGGAAGGGCCATTCATCGTTCACAAAGTCCTCGGCAAGGGGGCATATCATTTACGAGATCGGACGGGTTCAGTTCACAAATTGCCGATTAATGGAAAGTTTTTAAAGAAGTACTACCCAATTACATGGGAAATGCAAGAGTAAGTCCATTATACTGACAGCAAAACGACCATTGTATTAATGGCAAAATAACCATTGTATTGATAACAAAAGATTCATTACAAGAGAACAAATACAATGATTAAATTCCTAAGGGGTCGAAGGGAGGAAGGTCTCGAGGGCAGCTTTTAGCTCCAGCCACTTGGCTTCGCTCAAAATTATCTCAGCCTGCCGGGTCTTCTTGTTGCATTGCAGTTGCTGGATACGCCGTGCACCGGCAGCGAAGGCCGTTAGCCGAGTCTTGTTGGCCTCAAAGTCCTTCTCAAGCTCAGAGGCAGCGGCCGACCTTTGCCGTTGAAGGTCAGAAATCTGACGTTGGAGGTCAGAGATCTGGCGATCGAACTCGGACAGCTTGGCTTTCTTCGCCTTGAGTGCCTCCATCTCCACTCGACCGGCCTCATGCGCGACCTTGGCCACCTTCAAGTCGTCCTCGGCCTGCAAGGCTCGCTCGAAGACAAGAAAGTGTTGCCGAGTTCGCTCCAAGAGGTCGGTAAGGAAAGAGATACCCTCCGGGCTCAGATGACCACCGCTGGCGAGGTCATTGAGACACTCTCCAACAGAGTCGAGGCCTTTGCACCGGAGAGCTTGAGAAGCAGTCAGAGACAAGACTTCGTGCAGCTTCACGAAGACTTCGGCGGGCGTGGCTCCCACCGATTCTGCCGGAGCAGCAGAAGAGCCGGCCTCACCGGTCGTGCTCTGGAGTAGAGCGTCAAGCTCCATTTCCCAGGACGGCTGCACATAAGAGGAAAATTTGGTGAACAGTAAAGACGTGATGTAGTGCATAAAGGAAAGGAGAATGTTTGAGACCTGCCGAGAAGAGACTTCGGCCATGCCCTCTGGGTCATTGCTCGAACCCAGGGAACTTAATGGCCGAGCCCAGTGCCTCAGACCGCTACGCAACTCACGCGGCCGATGGAGGTCATCTACATTTGATGGCCACAATGGCGGCCAGGAAATATAAACAACGCCCCTCGGCGCATAAAATTGCCGGTGAAATGAATGTTCGGGCACCTGACATGTAATGGTCTTAAAAACATGTATCAAAAGAGAATCAACACAAAAGAAGAAAGACTTACAAAGGCCGAAGAGACTTCCTGCGGAGGAATGGGGAGATCTGCATCCTGCGGATGAATCGGCGACTCGGCCGTGGCCTCAGGGTCGACCATGGGTCTCTTGCCACGATCCGCCACTGGAGGAGTCGGTCGAGTGGCCGCCTCCACAACCGGAGAATGACAGACGGGAGGAGAACTGACTGGTCGGCGACGACGTTCCAGGGGGACCTCTTCGCTCTCGCTCTCGACATCCTGGACAAAAAGAGATTATTTTACGACCAAGAAACCTGAAGGAACAAGAGTAGAAGCAGAATTATACCTCCAAAACGACCGTTGGAGTCGGGGGTGTTTCGGCAGGAGCAGCCGATTTCCCCATTTTGGGCGCCACGACCGGCTCTGAAGTATGAGCAGACGCGGGTGCGACGATTGGGTCGGCCTGAGAGACGGCTGGAGGATTCGAGGTTGGAGGTGCCTGGGCAGCCGGCACAGATGGAGAGCCGGCAGGAGCGGGCGTCCCAGTAGTGTCACTGGGGACGACATGAATCTCCCGGTCGCCTTTCTTCGCCAATTTCTTGACGCGCTTAGAAGGACGAGGGGCCTCTTCCGCCGGCTCGGCCCCTTGGTGGGGGCGTTTGGCAGGGATCGACCGCTCGGTGACAAGGGTCCTCTTCATAGGCGCTTTCTTCGCCTTTGCCACCGCGGCGACCACCTCCACCGTCCTCGGCACGCGAACCCCTGAAAAGCGAAGTAATTAGCAACGAGGATCAAGTTGTAAAACAAAGGAGGAAAGAAGAACGAAAAGACTACCTTGGGTCGACTCCTTAGGCTGTGTCGAGGATGTTGACCTAGGGCGGTCGCCGAAGATCTTCATCGCCAGCTCTTCGGCCGGGGCGCCGAAGAAGTTGCCGGTGTACTCCTCCCACCAGTCCCCGAAGGTATCAGTTCCCAGAGATTCAGGGACCGCCGGCCGAATCCTGAATTTCCTGCACTTCTCTTGGAACTCCTGGTCGGACGTCTTGCACTCCCTCTCAGAGGAACCGGTAAGACGCCCCCGACTTAGGAGTGACCGAGAAGCGAGCAGGGGGACGGGGCTGCCTTGAATATAGCCGAGCTGCCGGGCGACAAAATGGGGGTGGTAGACCTCCCAGCCAGCTCGGCGGGCATCGCAACCCAGTGGAAGGTCGCGAGCCAAAACAAACGACCCCCAGCGCTGACGAATGTCCGCATCCTCAGACGCGGCCCACGCGGCCGTAGGAAGCTTGAGCGAGGAAGGGTACTCCTGGCGCCGGCACACCAGGAACTCGTCATCCGAAAGGACATCTAGGCCGAGGAAGTGTTTGAAAACCTCGTCGGCCCGGTGAGGTGGAGCCGGTCGAGATGCCAGTTGAAGACCGAGGGCGGCCGTTCGCTGGAAGGCAGGGACCTCCGGTCGAAGAGTAGAGAAGTAAACCTGCAACCAGAGTTGGAACACCCAGAGGGGTCCGTTCTGATGCGGGTCGATCTTGCCAATGGTCGCCTCGGCCAGGCAACGGTAGAGATTGGCGAGTATGGCTGGACTGAGCGCCAGCAAGCGACCATTAGCCAGTGCCTGGGCCACCGGCATGTTCTCCACCAGGCATTTGTTCGACCGAGTACAACAAATGAATTTGTTGTACCAGTAGAAGAGGAAGGCCTCGTGCTCTCCCTTCCTAAGGCTTTCCTCGCCTCGGCCGGCGAAATGAAGAATGAGAGTGTTATAGTTGAAGAAGTTCTTGTGGAGCTTTTGAACTTCTTCCCTTGAGGGCTCCCGATCACCCCGGCTTAGCGTCTCGACAGCCCTTTCGTCGAATAGTGCCTTCAGGTCGAGAGGAGAAGGGTATCCGGAAAGGGCGGCGTCAATAGGAAGGCCGATCGAGGAAGTCCCAAGGATGGCCGAGACGTCGAGGATGGTGGGGCCGAGAGGGCCGAAAGGCAGGACCATGGTGTTGGTGGCCGAACACCATAAACTCAGGGCCGCCATGAGCAGCTCCTTATCCATGGCAATCTCCATGGTTGACAGAATAATGGCATCGTAGATGCCGAGAGCCTTCCACTCCTTGGAGAAGAAGGAGCTCATTCGGTCGACCCAGGCGGCCCAGGCCGTGGTGGTCGAGGGCCAAGCTCCTTGAGGACGAGCCAAACACCATTTCGACCAGTCAAACCCTTGAAGAAGGGGGGTTAGACATTGCTCCTTGAGCAAGTTGGTGACAGACGACGGCACTGCGTCTTTGAAGAGAGGACCCAGAATCTGGTGGGTGGTGGCCATATCCTCTTGAAATCGCAGCGTCTTGACGGCACTGCGATCGATGAATGACTTGCACTTATTGATCTCATCGGAAAGCTTCGAAATAAAGGAGGCCATTTGCAGAAGAAAGAACTAAAAAATTGCAGAAGGTCTGGAAGGTTTGATTTGAGCAAACAAAGATGAGAAATTAGAGATTCTGGAGTTTCTGAGGGCGTAAGAGGCGAATGGCAGAAATGTGGGTATTTATAGGCTTTTCAGAATGAATATCAAACGTCTGGAATTCAAAAGCGCTGGTTCAGATTGGGGGGAAATGTAACCGGGAAAGTCTGCAATCATTTCGGATATTTTGGGAACCTGCGAAAATGGGATCGAGGAGTCGAAAATCCAGGACGCACGATGGCGTGTGGCGACAGGTTCAATGCATTTAATAAGGATGAGACGGTTCAATTAGTTCACGGTTTCGAGGCCCATGAGTGAAGCTTTTAAGAACGGCGGAGAATCGACACGTGGCCACGCGTTGGGGGCGACGAGGAAAGTGCAATCATGTCTCATAAATATGCAGGAATAATGATCATTAAGGGAGTAAAATTCAAAAAAGCAATAAATGTCTTCGCTTCTTCAAGGTCGAGGCCCGACCAAGAGGTGACAGTCGGCGACCTCAGAAGCGAGGGGGCAATGTTTGGGCCCAAAATATCTTGGGCAGGCCGAGTAGTCATATGTGCTCGGCCCAAGGTAATAACAGATGCTGTGGGCCGGATAATAAAACCCGGGCCAGCTGGCAGGGTCAGCCGAATCCTATCTCAAGAGGTCCAGATAAATAGGAAGGATTGAGGAAATCCTGGTGCGACCAGGATTCTCGACCAGCAAGAAATAAAGCCTCAAAGGGAGGAAGATTCAGAATCCCAGTGGGAGTAGGTTTGTTCGAACCAGAATCGAAATGGGACAAGGACTCCCAATCCAAATCAGAGGAGATTTCAAGGAATGGGGTACTATAAATACACGAGATCATGCAACATTCAAGGGACCTTAGACTCAGCATACAATTGCCCTGCGCAAAACCTCTCAATCACCTTGAGATTTTTCCTTTTCTTTTTCCTGCCGACACACCTTCAGTTTGGATAAACAGCACTGTGGAAGCAACCGGCGAGCACCTTCAGTTTGGATAAACAGCACTGCTGCCGCAGAATCAGCCGACCAAGAAGCATCTTCAGTTTGGATAAACAGCACTGCGTCGAGGTCGACCGATTATCTATCCAAGTCTCGGTCGAAGAAGGTTTTCGAACCTTTGTTGGCAGAGGTCACCTTACTAAGCTTTCCCGGCATAGTTAGGTGTTACGAATTACATTGCTCGGCGTACTGGTCGCCGAGTGGTTTTATGATTGGATACTCACAGGTGAGTTTCAGGGTTCGGCATTCCGACGGCCGAACTACGTTTACCATCAAGACATATATCACGTTCGAGTACCTGTGCCCATACACCTTGGTCTCGATTCGACGTGCTTATACTCTCACGAATATAATCACAGTGACCGAATCGGGCTCGGACGATTTGTGAACTCCGCAGAATTAGCAGCCTTGTCTTCAGGCTGTAGAACCCAGAGACCGAGAGTGTTCCTTCCTCGGTCGCGATCGCAAGTTAAAGAAGTCAGCAACGCGCTCAAAGCTACATCAACAGATTCTACTCCTCGGCCAGGCTCGGCCGACGAGTTGGCACGCCCCGCATTCGACCGAAGGACGTAGTTAGCTTATTAGTTACTCGGCCTGCGCGCCACGTAGGTTTTGTAATTTTTAGGATCAACAGTAACACTTCCACATTAGAGAGCAAAATAACGAAGGGATAAATATTACTCGATTTTGATCCAAACACAATCCAAGAGTCAACAGATCCAAACTTTAAACAAAATTGAAACCCTAACAACATCAACTCTGCGAAAATTTACAGAGCAAAGCGAAAACAAAGCATTCGTGTCATTGAATTACCGATTAAGCTCCGAATCCGAACCCGATCCGAACCAGGACTCAGAACTCAAGCTCCGCCACCAGATCGGTGGAGGTACAGCTTGCCAAACACATGAAGAGCCGTGACGAAGCCTATGAAGCAGAGGCTCATGACGAGGACAACAGTCGGGGTGATCTTCAAGCCAGGAGCGTCGTCCGTGTAGAACCTCATCATGTTGTTTCCGGCACCTGATCTGCCTCCTCCTCCGCCGATGCTTCCGGAGCCGGTGGAGCCTCCGACACGACGGCGACGCATTCCAGCCGTCGCGGCGGGCGAGCCCCGCGGAGCCATGACGCCGGGGCGCGCAGTCGCAGAGGACGACGACGACGTTTGGGTTATTCATATTTCATTTACACTGTTCACCCGTGTGTGGGTGAAAATAAGCTGCTTTTGGAAGCTGCAAATTGCAGCTTCTTGTCATCTCCTGGTTTTGGGCTTTTTTTCACCCTCAACTTTGAAACAAAGCTGTTTTTCAAAGTTTACCAAACACCAAAAATTTTCATAGCTTTTTTTCATAGTAGCTTTTTTTTTAATCACCTCAATCCCAAACAGGCCCTAACACTTTCTGCTCGTCCATCCTCCCACCGGCCGGTACGAGGAGTTGCCTTCCATACCAAAGAGGTTTTTCTCTACTTTCCCTAGTCTTTTGGGCGTTGCTCAAAACAAGCTTTTTGCCTATGTTGGTCATGACATTCTTTGTTATGAATTTGTTCTAAAAATCTCCATCTGGTGCCGTCTAGGTCCCGTCTAGGCGCTAAGTGATTGGTTACCGTTTCGGTTAATACCCATGTGTTGAAGCATCTGCCTAGACCGCCTAGGCACCCACCTAAGTTGCAACTCACTTGGAAGAAAATAGATAATTTTCATTTGCATTTTATTTTTTTCAATAAACTGTAAGAAACTTGTTGAATACTTAAATAAACACACATTATACGCTTGTTCCTCGTGTATTCATTATGTTTTAATACTTCATAATATATATGTCATTCTATTTATTAGTTTTTAATGAAATTACATATATTTTAAGTATGAACAAACACTTATTTACATGAAATATAGTAGATTTACTTAAATCCATTTAGGCGCTAGGTCCCAACCTGCCGTCCGACTAACACCTAGCGTCTTTTAGAACCTTACGATCCAGAATCTCGCACGTGGGAGGCTGTTGAGGGCGGCCGCAGGATTTGTAGTGTGTGGTCCTGGAGCGGCGTGGTCCTTTATAAAGACCGCTACTTTTTTGTGGATTCGAGTTGTAATCCCATAAACGAGGACGAGGACGAGGATGTTCCTGGGATTTATGTTTTTGACATTGAGGTTGGCGAATGGTTGCCAAGCCGAGTTGAGGGGATTGATGAGAATGATGAGTATGTGATTACCATATGCGATAGTCATAAACAGCCGCCGTTCTTGTTCAAAATCGGAACCGACGACGGTAACAATCCCAAGCTGGCTTTGGTTTGGCAACCTTCGGTGCGTGGGGCTTCTTTTGGACCAACAGTTCGCTGGTCCAAATTCACAATTCACCCCATTGTTAACACCTATCCCTCTGGTTCTGGGCAACTCTAGGCTTCCGGGCTCAATTGGTGTCAAATGGAGAGCATAAACTTTCCAAGAAGTAGTAGCACAAAAGAATATGTGAATCAGGTAGTTGTTTCTTTCGACGTGATTTTCTTGGCATGCATGTCTTAACAATTTCTAAAGTGACCCTTTTCCCTAAAATTGAATTGGATGTTGCATCTTTGGATTTTCGTGTACGAAGATACAATCACTGTTAGATTTGATCCACTGCAATAATAGTCCCATCACAAGTAAGCGGTTATTAGTAACAAGTAGTGGAAGGGAGTGAAAAGAGGGATGCCCTAACTATTACGATTGTCAAACTTGATTGAAACGTGTGAGGAGCAAAGACTAAAGAAAGTCTCAAGTTATAGGCAAACAAACAAAAAAAAGAAAGCATGGCCGGCATTTGCCTCTAAGAAAAGAAAGGCATAGTTGACATGGAGGTTATGGTGAAAGTCCACTCACTAGGAGACATGATAAAGGGACATGGGGTGGTCAAGAGAGTTTATTTGGGCTCATTTGTACCTAAAAAGTGTACTCCCTTGACGGACACCTTCTGAAAATTCAAATTCGACCAAAGGAATTTATTAATACACAAGTGTCAGTATCGAGTAATAGAGAAATTCTTGTGTTCGACGATGACATAATGTAGATCATTTGGCCCACTCATAAATAATGAGTTTCAAGGTATTTACAAATTATTTGGATCTGAACAAGCATAGTCAGCAGACACAAATATTTCTCAAAGCATGAAAATATGCTTGATGCCTGCAGATAATTGGATAAATCACTTTTTTCTTAGTTACATGGTCAGTGAGATAAGAAGTGAATAAATGAATAAAAATGCTCATTCATGTCAGGTCTAATTTTTTTTTTTTGGAGACAAAAATGTAGGGTAAACGCGATTGTCGTTTTACTTTCACCCAAGTCTTGTAGTTCAAATAGGCTTATCGGAGACCTAGGCTTGTCAATTGTTAAATAAAAAATAAAAAAAAAAAAAAAAAAAAAAGGTTAAATTTGTAGAATGATTCATCGGTTGTCTTACGTACAATAATTTGTTTCTCGGACCAATATCATCAACGGGTGTTTGGTCTAGTGGTATGATTCTCGCTTCGGGTGCGAGAGGTCGTGAGTTCGATTCTCGCAACACCCCTTTACTTTTTTTTGTATTTTTCAATTATTGGGCTTGATTGGGCCAAGTGTTTGCTACTTAGCATTTTATGGGCCCACCTCTCAAGCAAAACCCGTTTCCATTTCAATAGAAACCAGAGAGATCAAAAATTTCCCTCGCTAGGGTTTTTGCAGTAGTCGACTTCGTCTCCCAAAACCTCACACTTTCTCTCTCTCTAGTTCCTCGCCATGAGCAGATCAGGCCAGCCTCCGGATCTGAAAAAGTAATTTTTTTTTTCTGTCTCAAATGCTCGATTTCGTCGTTCCGATTCTCTGCTCTATTCTTTTTTTTTTTTTTTTTTTTTTTGAATTAGGATGCTAATTAATTGGAATTTGTTGCTTTTTTTTTTCTTCTCAATAGGTACATGGACAAAAAGCTCCAAAGTAAGTTTTGGATGCAGTTTCTCCCCCATTTTTTCTCTTTACTGCTGGATTTGTATTCTTGTTCTGTTTGGTTGCTGGGAAAATTAGCTGAATTCAACTGTTAAAGTTGGTATTATGTTTAGATTATATGGGTATTAACTATTTAGTGGAAATTGAATAGGCATTAGGCAGTAAGCCGAATCGATTATGTTTTGGTTTCTTGGTGAAACTCTTTAACATTACAGAAACCTTGCTTTTCAGAAACCATACTGTCATAATACCAATATTCGTAGGTCAAAAAATTTAGTAATACGAAGTATTCATATGTTCGCATCGTTTTAATATGTGTCCCATCCTTTTTAGAGACTGTAGGTTTAGATTTTTTCTTTGGCAGTAATTTGTTACTGAATGTCATGATTTCGGACTGTTAAGTGTTAACCATAATTTCGGATTCAATGTTTTTGTTCGCTTAATATGCGGTGATTTTATCATGCGTGGGATGAATATGTAATTCTAAATGTGAACATCAACTTTAACTTAGTTACATTGCATACATTCAAGCATTGGAATCGGAATCTGTTTATTCTTGTACATTTTTAGTGAAGTAGGGATACTTTTTGCTGCATATGCACAGTCCATCTGAGTGAGCACATAAAGATGTATTTGTATTAGTTAGAAAGGATCTGCCCTTTTTTTGTATGGGTTTATTAGTTGTTTTCCTTGCGTTATATGATGAATGAGTTGTTTCGGGCTTCTGGCTCCTCTTTAAACTCACTGGGCATTTTGGATTTTTTTTAACTCTAGATGTTCCGGAATCGTTGTGTGAAAATCAAGTTATAACTTGCCCCCTCTAACTTCGCTACATTTTTCCTATTTATGAGTGGTTTGTAGAGAAGTAGTTGAAATTTGGGGGGAAATGGTAGAAGTCAAAACTTTATGTCTAACATGTGCAGAAACAATTTTCCTTATACTATTGGAATCTGTAATTTTCTTTTCTTTAACGTTATGAGAAACTTTAAAGGGCTGAAGTAACTGATGTCTTCGATTGCAGTCAAGCTGAATGCTAATCGCATGGTCATTGGTACCCTCCGTGGTTTTGACCAGTTCATGAACCTGGTTGTGGACAACACCGAAGAAGTGAATGGCAATGAAAAGAATGAAATTGGCATGGTGGTAGGTCCTAGTTTTCTCCTCTTTTGTTTGTTAGTTTTATAGTTGCACTGCCATTTGCCACATGTTCCAGTAATTAAGTTGGTTGCTTAATTCTTACTTTTGTTTCTGCAGGTGATCCGAGGCAATAGTGTGGTTACAGTTGAAGCACTCGAACCAGTGGCTAAAATGCAGTGATGATTCCGGCTTTGCATTCTTTGAGTTTGATGTATTTTCTTTCGGTAATATGTACTTGCTTTGGTTGTTATGGAATACCAGTTAGTTGCCTTGTGATAATATACAATGTACTTGTCAGCCTGGATGTCGATTGTACGACTCACTTTGACTTACTCTTTGCCAATTTCTACTTTCTAGACTCGTGTAAATGAGCTACTACAGCTGCGTGCTTCCCGCCTCCCCTGCAGTTGAATTGGGACGAGGTCTTACTTGTTTACGAGCTACTGAGTTAGCTCATATTTTGCATATATATATATATATATATATATATCAGTCTAGTCGGATGGTGTCTTGATACGCATGTCGAACTTCAGAAGTAGGCAACGGGGTCTATTTTGATCCCGGAGTGGCTCTTGAATTTTCCTGATACTATTTGTTTTGGAAGCTTTAGACTGTTCAAGCTTGATCATCCTCTACTTTTGTTGTAAACAGCCTTTACTAAATGCATTTGAAACGAGGTTTGAACGCATAAATTTGGTCTCGTTGTTGGCCAAAACACTGCAAACCTCCCAATGCTGAACCGGGCTGGTCAGGCTTGGTTTGGGTGATGCGATTTTGGCGCATTAATTCGCTCTGAATTGGACTGGACCAGTTACATGTGTCTGTGTCTTAGTGCCTAGACCATATTTTGTGAACTATATGATGTGTAGGTTGATGGTTGGATTCTTTTTTTGATGATTTATAAAAGTTCAATTATCAAACGTCACATCATGTGGTGTACAAAATATGTTCATGTAGATGGTCTCTTTTGCATCACCCAAAAAGAAAATGTCGGCCTATGTCGGCTTCTTTTATATGTTGTGCAAAACTCAAAAGAAATCAAATCAGCTCAAATGAATCTTTCGAGCAAAACCTAACCGAATGAAATTAGTCATATCTACGGTGCGGTTTGTGATTTCAATAGGGTAATTAGACCAAACCGAAACATGTCCACCCCTGAGATTAACTAGAATCCGTGTGTATTGAAGCATTACAATAGTGATAACGGTAGGGAAGAGGCTCAACAAAATTTGGGTCCTGACGATGACCTGGAAATTCCCCTCTTTGTAGAAGCAAAAGCTATTGCGAGCATGAAAGAAACCACTAACGGTTGTTATTTTTGAATTTGAAAGAGGCAACGGCTAGCTGTTTTGCTCCTTCCTGCAAGTTTTAAAGCTTCTTTTGCAGTCTGATAAAAACGGCTCGACAGCCTCGACTGCAACTAGCTAGCTCTGCTTTTCCTTCCTCACTTTTTCTTCTGTGTTTCCAACTTTTGTTTGGCATTTGCATATTCTTTCACAAAGCCAACGGCAACGGCAACTAAAATGTCGATCGAGCTTGGATTGAAAGCAGAAAATTATACCAGTAGTCAATTTTCCCTTTATCCACATGTGCTTTGTGCTTGCCTTACCTACATCCTTAATGCAGTTTTGGCCCTTGCTACATTTGATGCCTCTTTGGTGACCATTTTGGTTTTCGTTTTTAGTAAAAGACGAGAGGAAACGCAAGTGAAAGTAGATGGAGAATTATACACGAGTTTAACCATGTTGGTTAAAATGTAGATGCAAAAAGATATATGAGTTTAACTAAGTCGATCTCTTCGTAACTAAAATGAATTTATTATAATTATCTTATAGTTTGTATTAAAAAAGAAATCCCCCTAACTTTGATGTTAACTGCCCTTCATTTGCCTTTCACATTCATTTGAGCATAAGCTTAGTTTAGCAAATATTTTTTATTTTATCAACATGGTTTTGCAGAAAAAAAAAAAAAACAAGTTTTTATTAACTTTCATTCCACCTTAAACTACAAAACAAAAGTCGTTAAATGCTCCCAAAAAGTCCCAACAAACAAATGTGCACGTTAATTGCCTTAATTTTTTTATTTCACGTAAGACTTATGGCCTCCATTTTCATAACTACCTTAAATAGGATCATGTTGGTAAGAATGTGATTTTACCTCCATAAACTAGTAGGATACCATTTCTTTAAACTTTTATTTCATAAGAGAATGAATGAGAGTCGAATTCTCGTCGTGAAATTGATTAGAGAAATTTTAAAAACGAATAGTTTTAAGTACGTTAAACACTTTTAATCAATTTTATATTCTTTAACTTAAGAACATATAGCTACTCAAATCTTCTCAAATAAATGCTTAAATCCATCCAGAGTAACAACAAACCAAAAGCTCTGCCCTCCCTCTATCTATTTAGGGAATGGAAGGGCAGAGGCCTTTGGTGTCCCCTCCAATTAAGAATTTGGACCTCACAATCACTAGCCAATATGCTTTTCTTTCATGCCTTTCTTCACTCATGGTTCGATATTTTGATGTCCTAGGCATAGAGGAACCACACCAATCCATCCTAAACTTGGTGGTTAAATTCTACCGGGGTGACGATACTGTAGGAGAGGTCGGGAAAATGAAAAGTTTTCACTCTATTTTTTTCCTCCGCGCTCTTCCATTTTGTTTCTAGCTTTTCCCTTCACCATTGTTCATTTTTTTTCCTTCTAGCTTTTAGACTAAATAAAAAATGAAGAGATATAAAACAAGTGAAAAAGTGCAGAAGGAAAAAAAAAAAAAAAAAAAAAAAAACCCAGGTGTGAAAATCACAATCTGCCGAAGACTCCATAATTTAAAGGTTAGTATGGTGCTCTCTTTAATTGTTACAAGAGAAGTTTGGTTCCTTAAGATTGAGAATGAGTTATTTCTGAATATCCTTTGTGATCGGTTTACAAAATTTTATATTTATGATCAGAACTATTTATATTATTTATTCTATACAGATCACGTATTGTGACATCCCACATCGTCTAGGGGAGTGATCTTTATATGTATATTCTCATCCCTACCTAGCACGAGGCATTTTGGAAGCTCACTGGCTTCGGGTTCCGTAAGAACTCTGAAGTTAAGCGAGAGGGGGGCTAGAGCAATCCCATGATGGATGACCCACTGAGAAGTTGCTCGTGAGTTCCCAAAAACAAAACCGTGAGGGAATGATAAGCCTAAAGCAGACAATATCGTGCTACGGTGGTGGAGCAGATCCGGGAAGTGATCCGACCCGGACCGGGATGTGACACGTATGCTAATAATCAATTAAAACTATTTTTTTAATCAATCATTTGCAAATAGATAGATGGTTCGTAATATTTTTATTGAATTCGTTCATATATTTTTATACAGTTCGATGACTAAACGATCTCATATTATTTTGATTTTTTGCACAAATGATTGCAATAGTGATTTAGAATACGAACAAGTCTAATCATAAAAATAAAAATCTATGAATTAACAACAAGGTATCTTGAGTGGAGCCAAGTCTTTTCTTTGTACATGAGGAGGAGATGAAGAGAAGCACAAACCTGTCATCATAATAATATTTTAAATCAATCATACATGACGTTTTAATTCTTCATACATTAATGCACCATTAATTTAGAATACCCACATCAAATGTTGCATAAAATTCCCGAGGAAAATATAAAAGCTTAAGGGATCAAAAGTTGATTGGCTACCAGAAAACAATGGAAAGATCAAATCACTGTTGTGAGAGAAACTCAAAGCCTTTCATATTGCCGATAAAACTTTAGCTACAGCAACAGCAACAAAATCCAGAAAATATATATTTGGATGACTTTGCTGTGAAGTGGGAACATCACCACCACCCCACCTCCTACTCCTTTCTTTTTCCTTCTATTCCTGCAAATCTGTACCTCCATAACAGTAAACAATTCAATATCCTCTCTCTCTCTCTCTCTCTCTCTCCCTCCTCTGTTTCTCTCTCTACTCATCTCCATCCCCATCTCTCAACCTACCACTCAATCTCCCCTTCTCTCTCCTCCTAGTCTCTCTCTCTCTCTCTCTCTCTCTCTAAACTCCTCCCATCCTTGAGTTAACATCAAAGACAGGTATTAAAAGAAAGGAGAAAAATCATGAAAAGTGATGACAGTCACGTCTCACCTGCCTCCTCCAGAACCTTTCCTTGAATCCAACTCCAACTCCAAACATTTCACAATCCAATTATGGGTCTTCCCAGAGTCTCAGATTTAGTCAAAAACCCCAATTAATTAACCCACAATCATCACCAAAAGACTACTTCTTTTTCCTCCAAAACATGACCGAGGTCCTCCAATCGCCGTCCCCATCTCACTTCCCTTCCTCTTCAAGCTCCTCCACTCCATGTGGTACTGCTTCACCTACACCCAATGACTCACCATACCCACATGCCTTTTTAGAGGACACCCTCCATGGGTATTTGGGTTCGGGGGAAGAAGAAGACGACGAAAGCGAAGACGAAGAGGAAGAAGAGAGGAATAGGAAGGAGAGGGACAGAGAGGGGGATCAACTTTCGCTTCTGACCCTTTTGGTCACTGCTTTCAGGAGGTCTTTGATTGGTTGCAGTAGTACTAATAGTGCAGATAGTGCAAGAGGGAAGCTTTCTTCCATGGAGATTGGGTGGCCTTCGAATGTCAGGCATGTTGCCCATGTCACCTTTGATCGGTTCAATGGGTTTCTTGGTTTGCCTGTTGAGCTTGAACCTGAGGTCCCCAGGAGGGCTCCAAGTGCCAGGTCCATTGCAAATTTTCAATCTTTTTCTTGGGGTTCATGTATATTTCTGTTTTGATTGATGGGTTTTTGAAATTATGGGTTTCTGCTAATTGGGATTCTTGAAAGTTTTATCTTGATAAAGTTGGTTTGTTGAATTTGTATTGGGAATCCTTGTGTTAGGTTTTCATTTGGTCAGATTGGGGATAAAAGATTTCTAAGGTGTTTTCTGGGTGGGTTTTGAAGCTGCATTCTTTTGTTCGGATATGCCTTGATGGAAATTTTCCGTATTATGTCCTCGTTTTGTTTTAGTTTCTGTGTTGGCACATGGCATTATTTTGCTTTGCTTGCTGGTATTTGGTGTACTGATTCTGCTCTGTAGAATTTTTTTTTTTTTTCTTCTCAAAAGACTCAGCAATTATTGTAGCTTGTTCCATCAATTATATCCTTCAACATGTATCAACCAGGAAACGATGGATGCCAATTTTCTATTTACCTTATAATATGTCTGTTGTAAGAGAATTTCATCACGATTCAACTCTACGGTGATGATGTGCTGTGAAATTTGAGTACTGTTTTGATTCTAAATGTGCTTTGGTTTGCTCTTATTTTGGTTTTTTTTCTTGAATTTCAAATACTTGGAAAATGATTGTCGGTGTTCATGTTTTACACCCATGTTTTGTTTTGAGTTAAGGAGTTGGTGCTTTGTCAGGGTCAAGTAAGATGAGAAATATAGAGAATAAGCACTAGATTTGGCACGTTGACTTCAATGAAGAAAAAATGGGACTGGATACGCCTATGTTCTTTATTTATACTTATAGTCTGTTGTATATTTGTTTTTTTTTTTTATTGTTGTTGGACAAATGTTGTATATTTCTGTTTAGTTTTCTTTTTTGTTCTTCACTTTAACAGCATCAATAAAGTTTAAGTACTATACTGACATTGATTTCATCTGCAGCGCAAACGTTTTTGGGGTCTCAACGGAGTCTATGCAGCTTTCATTTGATGCCAGAGGGAACAGTGTCCCAACAATACTCATTTTGATGCAAAGACATTTGTATGCACAAGGGGGTCTGCAGGTATATCACTCTTTTGCTTATGTTCCTTTCTTCCAGCACGTCCAGGGTAGAATGTAATTAGAAGATATACTTTCGGACACTTTGTTATAATTCAAAGTTTCAAACTACCTTCAATAAAAAACTGAAGTTCAGTCATACATGCAGGCTGAGGGAATCTTCAGAATTAATGGTGAGAATAGTCAGGAGGAGTACATCAGGGACCAATTAAATCGAGGAGTGATACCAGAGGGCATTGATGTGCACTGTTTGGCCGGTCTTATTAAGGTAAGGCTTTACCATGTGTTAATGACTAGTTTTCTTATTTGTTCCATCTTATTGTCATTGCTCCCTGTCCCCTCCCCCAATCAACCAAAGGTGAACTCATCGTTGAGCCCTTTCAGTTCATGTAATGACATTTGATGTTAAAATTCATGTGTTGTTGCTTCTCAGGCTTGGTTCCGAGAACTTCCAACTGCTGTGTTAGACTCTCTAACACCAGAGCAGGTAATGCAGTCCCAGTCGGAAGAAGAGTGTGCTGAACTTGTTAGGCTCCTACCTCCAACAGAAGCTGCATTATTGGATTGGGCAGTAAACCTAATGGCTGATGTTGCACAAATGGAACACTTCAACAAGATGAATGCGCGCAATATTGCCATGGTGTTTGCACCAAACATGACTAACGTGAGTGAAAACTTTATGCTCTAAAGTTTGTAGAAAAGAAGAAAAACAATAAAACTGAAAAAACCCCGATTTCATGCATAATCTTCGTTATTAGCGACATCCACACCTACACGTTCTATATACTAGAGTAGGAGCCAATGTGTTAACTCAAATATCAGACTATCATAATCAATGCATTTGGCAAGTTTTGTTTGAAGCTTGAAGATATAGAGAACGAATTAGAATGGGATAAGAAAGAGGTATAGTTTTTGGTGGGACTTTTTATTGCAATGCTGGGTTATTTTGTAAGCTTAATATGTTCAAAGACCAGAAATCAGTCTTGTTACGAATCACCTAGGAAAAACCATTACAAATCTGATAGCTGCGTGGTGTGATTAATTTCTTCATCCAGTATCTTTTTTTCAGTTTCCAATTAGGGTTAGATGTGATAGTCTTCCTTCAGCATGTTTTCATATGTTTAAGCCACCCGTCATCAAATTACTTTTATTAACAAGTGTGTAACTTTCATTGTTCACAGATGGTAGATCCTTTGACTGCATTGATGTATGCCGTCCAAGTGATGAATTTCCTCAAGACTCTTATTGTCAAGACACTAAAAGAAAGAGAAGAATCTTTGGTGGAAACAGCCCCTGTACCCCGCCTAGAGCCATCTGACGAGGATGAGCACCAAAGCACTCTTCAACCATATCACAAAGAGGCCAAAGAGGAGGCTGACGAGGAAAATGAAGAGGAGGGCGTATTTGTTGGCAAAGAACCTGCTTCAGAGAGCCCCCTTCATTCTACACAAAATGATCCCACAAGGGCAACAACTGAAAGTGGATCTCAAACTTTCCTATCTTCCATCAAGAATATCATTCCGGGAGGAAACTGGTTTCTGGCAGATAATTGTCCTTGTGAGGTTGTATCCCAAGTTAGCCCTTTGGCAAACAGGCCCCAAGAAGATGGTGTAACAAGTTCAGGTAGAGAGGCTCAACCAAACATTTGGAAGAGCAAAAGTGGTCAATCAAGCGGTCCGAGTCTGAAAAAGGGCCCCAAGAAGGTAAACGAGCAGCTGCTGATTCAAACTGCTGTGACTGCTGACAAGAGCAAAAGAAGTGGAATTCTTAGCCACATAAATTCGAGGACGGAGCTGGCTGAAGGTTGGCGTTGAAGAGTGTTTCGGAGGTGTTTTCGGGTGTTGGGGAGATTTGGCTTTATGTTTGTGTTTCCCCTGTGGAAATGTTGTGTATGTCCGTGTCTGTATGATGTAATGTGCGTGTGTTTACATTTGTTTGTGGATGAAGCTTCTTAACCTTGTCCCTTGTACGCATTTCCCCAACCCGATCTAACATTTTCTGTATTTTCAAGTAGAGGTTGGAAAGTGGTTGAAAATTCCTTGTTCCACTAGCAATGAAATTAGAAATATGCATTTCATTGAAATGTTTAATTCAGTTCGATAAATTAATAATCATAAAAGAAAGAGTGTCTGTCGATATCTTAGTACACTGATATATTTTTATTAAAGGATGAGAATAATAAATTGGTTACGAACTTACCATCCAAAATTCGAACATAAGGTTTTTCGCTTACAAATAAAAAGAAATACACTAGATTGTAGTATTAAGTGACATGTGTATACGATATTTAATCAAAGTGCATTACTAATTTGGTTAGGTTGGGCACTCGGGGGCCTAGGAAGTTAAAATTAATTAGAGTTCATTAATTTTAATTTTGAATTAAGTTTTTAATTAAATTAATTAAAAATCGTTTTGATTAATAGACACAACGTTTGGAAAGAGTTGTATGGTTTCAGATACATTCAAAATGTATTTGAAAATGTATGAAATAGCCTATATAACTAAAGACTTCCATCGTAGATCATCTTTTTCCTTTCTATCTCTCCCATACAAAACCTTACAGAGAGTAAACACACAAAATAATTCGCCAGAATTCTATAATCTAGTGCGGGTTGTAGAATTAGATAGTTGTATCCTGGTCGAACAGACGTAGTAGAACCACAAGCATAAGAGTGGGACAAAAATACTGTTCGAAGGACATAACTTTTGCGCTAGCCACTATTTGTGATTCAGTCAAGTTAGTATCATTTTAATTCCTGTATTTATTTCTGTTATTTTATTCTATATTGCAAGTATTTTTCATTAATAAAGATTTAGAATTTCAAGTTTTGTTATTTTTTATTTATTTTAGAATTGTTCTCCAATAGAAATACCGATTTTTTTTCTTTTACAAACAATATTCTATAGTGATATATATATATATAATTTTTTTTTTTTTTTTGAAAAAGGCTTACAATGGGATATCAATAATAGTTCAAATTTCAAATTCACCTTTATCGAGAATTAAATTTAAGATATCTCACTTACAAGTAAAGAACAATATCGTTAAACCGTAGTCCTAAATGCCTATTCTACCACGATATTGGATTCATAAGAAAATCGGTTGTATATGGGTTGACATACAAACCGAGTTTTATCGACTCGGTCCAGTTATTTTCATGGAATAGCCGGTCTAGATGGGTGGAGCGGGGAAATAAACAAACAAAAGTGAGTGGGAGTCGGGACTAGTGATCGGGTCAAGAAATCCCCGCTCCATATTTTGTCAAAAAACCCGCCGAGCCCAAAACCCAAACCTCCACAAGTTTCCACCTTTCCCCGTCTTTGCTTTCATCGTCGGAGCAAAATCGATGTTTCTTAGCAGCCTCACAGCACCTTCAACGAATTCTCAAAGCAAATTTTCTTTTCTTGGTGTTGGTACTTGGTAGACGCCGGCAGCAGCAAAGTTAGATTGCTTTCTTCAGAGGTAACCCCAACTTTTTGATTTGCTTTGTTTTCATTACCTTCGTATTCAAATCGTGATCGGTCGATTACCCTCTTATGTTACAGTGTCACAGATTGTTGAATTACGCATGATTTTATTCAGACGCAGACCATTTCACAGAATGAACATTCATGCCCTCCATAGCAATTTCTGCTCTCTGCTCCCTGTTCAACTTCCGTCTCGAATGTACGTGTGTTTGCCACCAAACCCACATTTTTCAATGACATTTGATTGCTTTTCGAAATCGGAATCTCAATTTTTGCGTCTTAAAAATGATGGGTTTTGCAGGGAAAGTCATTTGTGGTATGTTTTGCCTGGTGAGGTGAAGAGTGAGGGCCTTTTGAATCGGTATTTCGAGCTTCTGTCACCGTCTGAGAGAGATAATGTTTTGGGCATGCGTGGGATTGAGCTCCAGAAAAGAGCATTGCTTGCCCGGGCATTGGTTCGGACTACGATTTCTAGATATGTAGGTCACTCTCCTTTGCTTTTACAAGTTAGAGAACATGACTGTTTGTGTTGTTTGTATGGTTAATGTGGATATCTAAACGTTCTTTTGTTTGATACTAGATCAGACAAACCATCGAGTTGATCCGAGATCCTTAAACTTTAAAAAGAACAGTCATGGGAAGCCTGAGGTATGCTTCTTTTTCTTACCAAGTCTAGTGAAATTGTTGTCATCTATGCTCCCATTTACTTTACAGTCATGTTCTTTGAGCTCTTTATTTTTTCCGGTGCAAATTTTAATCGTTCTTATAGCTTACTTGAGAGTAGGTAGAGTGGCAATTTGCTGATGGCTGGCAGCCACCACCATTGCATTTCAGCCTCTCGCACACTTCTTCCTTGATAGCTTGTGGAGTAACTGTGGATTCTCCGGTAAGTGTTTGGAGTATTCAAGTATATATATAGTTATGTATGCATAAATATTGTTGTTGATGAAGTTATAATTTGGAACTTATGTGATTGCATTTCTGATTTTAGATCGGTATAGATGTGGAAAATAAGAAACGGAAGTTGAAGAACGAAATTTTAGCTTTTGCTCGACGGTACTTTTCTTCTCATGAAGTGGAACATTTATCTTCTATTTCGGACATTGAAATTCAGCGTCAACAGTTTATAAAATTATGGACTCTCAAGGTCTGTGAGACTGATCGAATAAGGGTTTAGGGTTATGTTTTCTCAAGCTTTTTCTTATTGCCATGGATCTCCTTTCTCCTTTCCAGGAGGCATATGTGAAAGCATTGGGAAAGGGCTTCTCTGCTTCACCGTTTAAGACCTTCACCATTCGATTCAGGGATGCAGCTAAGGGAGGCGTCGATTCATCTGGGGATGTAGATTCAGAGGTTTGTCAGAGACTCGTAAACAAAAATTATTGCAACATCTTCCATGGGTATCAAACTGAATACGTTTTATATAGAGTCCAGGGATTGTATGCATTTTACATATCTTGAAGAAGTTTTGGCCTCCCTTTGATTATTCTCTTTGTTGTTAGATGTCCGAAATCAGCGTTGAACCTTTTGGCCCCGTGAACCTCACGAGAAATTGGCAATTTTCGCTTCTAGAGTTGGCCGGCTCTCATTATGCTGCGATTTGCATGGAAAGACATAAAACCATTGGAGGTGAGATCTTCCGTTTTCCTTTTCGTTAATAATTTTTATAATTATTTTGGATCAATCAAACAATTGAGAAACAAGTTCTACAAAGTATAAATTTTAACAACTTCCAGGTAAAGAAAACGCTCCGATAGAATTGACAGTGTGGAGAAGTATTCCGTTTGTTGAAGAAGAATGTGTTACAGGAACTGATGCGGCTGTACCAATTGGCGGATAGATTTGTCTTCGTCGTCTTGCTCAACTAGTATAAAGTTTTCTAGCCAGTGATTCTGTTGAACAGTTGGTACTTCAAACCCATGTATTGTTACAGAGAAGTTCCTCGAACCCACTAAATCGGAACTGAGTGTGTCCGAATTAATTTGCCCATCACTTGCAGGAAACTTGTCCTCTGGCATTGTGTTTGTGTGTTCAATAGCCAAAAGCCGATAAGTAATAAAATTCAAGCAAAGATAGCGACCTTCACCTCAACTTTTCTCATGATTTCGAATCCAAAACCCAAGCTGATTTGAGACGTCTGCGAAGAGATATCACCAGTAGTCTTTACAAGAACAGACACCATTCCTAAAATGGTGAAAACGAGTTGCATCTCTGACAACAAACTGGCGATCGACAATCCTGCTTACCAACTTTATGAACAAATGACAGTCTCCACATACCCTCAGGTTCTTTATCACTACGATTTCGGTCCCTGGTGCAGTATTTAAGAGCGCGAATGCAATTGCCAATTTTTCACTGTGAACTAATTGCTCTTCGTTTCTTCCTTGATCATTCTCATCAGACACGCCAGGTTCCGTCATTAAATTTTCTAATTCATCCAGCATCCTATATATTTCTTCAGTCTGACGATGGGTTCTATCGCCAGCCAAGAAAACTTGAACTGTTCCTTTGCATTCGACATAGCTAAACCCTGGCTCCTTTTTGAGCTTCCTTTCCCTCATCATAACTCGAACCTTCAAAACGCCCTCTAGATTCTTCGCATCAGAGTATATATTCGACAACAACACATAGTAACCGATATTGGTTGGCTCAAGCTCGATGACGTGCTCAAATGCTAACTCTGCCAGCTCTACGTTTTTATAAATTTTACAGGCACCCAAGAGGGCACCCCATACTGCACCATCAGGATTTACCGGCATGGACTCAATTAGCTCCTTGGCTTCCTTGAGTCGACCTGCGCGACCTAAAAGATCTACCATGCAAGAGTAATGCTCTGGACCAGGCTGCAATCCATATATTTTCTCCATTGCAGCAAAATACTCCAACCCCTTATCGGTCAATCCTGCATGGCTACACGCAGACAAAACAGTCACGAAAACAGTTTTGTCAGGTCTAATTCCGGTCATAACCATTTTTTCAAAGAGCTCCAACGCAACCCCTCCTTGTCCATGCAACCCATACCCACCTACAATCGCTGTCCAGGAAACCAAGCTTTTCTGAGGCATGGCATCAAAAATAGCATGAGCCTTCACCAAATTACCACACCTAGCGTACATATTAACCAGGGCATTATTCAAATACGGATTAGAACCAAATCCGCAAGACTCTATCCGCCGCTCTACCTCACGTCCAATGCCCTGTGCACCGAGGTGAGTGCAAGACGAAAGAACACCAACTAGTGTCACAGGATCAGGACAAACACCACAAGACTCCATCTCCTTATACAAGCTCAAAACATGAGTAGCGAGACCGTTTTGCGCGTACCCGGAAATCATCGCATTCCAAGTAATCAAACCCTTCTCAGGCATTGCATCAAACAGCTTCCTTGCATGATCAAGCGACCCACACTTCACATACATAGTCAGCAAACAATTCGTCACGGACGAATCAATGTCGAAGCCGCACTTAACACTAGAGCCATGAAGGCACATCCCAAACCCCAAATGCACCGGAGCAGCGCACCCGGGAACCAAACCCAGCATTGTAACTGAATTAACCGCCACGCGCGCCTCCCTCATCCGACGAAACAACAAAACCGCGTCAGAAAATCTCGAATTCGAAGTGTGCCCAGCTATCAACGCATTGTAGCAAACAGTCAGCATCCTCGAGTGGGGATTTTCATCGAACACCTTCCGTGCATCGTCAACCAAGCAACACTTACAGTACATCGAAACGAGAGCAGTTTGCACAAAGGGTTCGGGTTCGCAGCCGGTTTTGAGCACATGGCAGTGGAGGAGCGAGCCGGTCAAACGAAGCGAGAGCGCGGCGCAGGATTTGAGAGCGAAGGGGAAAGTGAAGGCGTTGGGCGAGTGGCCACGGCGGAGCATTAGGCGGTAAACAGTGAGAGCTTCGAAGAAGAGACATTGCTTCGATAGCTCTCGTAATCGAGCGTTCCATGAAGACTCCCACATCGGATAACACTCGCAGCTTACACTGCAAAATATGTGTAAGCCAATTCACAACGTTGCTGCACGTGATCGACTTGAGAGGGCACGTGATGTTGAAGGGTCCATGGTAATTGCGGTGGTCCGCGAAGCATTTTGTCACCCAAACGAACTAGATAACAGGCTTGGATTGGATAGAGTGATCAGCTTTGGCCCGAGAAACCAGAAAAGGAAATATCTCAACGGCGATGGAAGCCGTACATTTCTCGACCGTTGCTTCCCGCCACTTGTCTACGACGTCGCATTCCGTGTCCACCAACAGAGGCTTCTCCGGTTCCAAGTACGAGGCGGCGAGGAGTCCGGCGGTCAAGCTGGGATCCTCCTGGACTGCTTCGGGCAGCCCCGCTTGGCTCACTTCTAGAAACTTGTTCACTGTATGTCCTCAAATCTTGTTTGGTTTCCGAGAAAACGCAGGAAAATAATTTGGAATTTGAAGCCGGCACTGAAAGTTTCGTACTTTTTTTATTTTTGCTGATAAATTTGTGTTTGGTGAATTGTTGTTAGAGGGAGATATGGGGTTGGGTGAATTCGAAGCAAGTTACGATTGCTCGGAAGGAGTTGCGGGGGATTGTGAGGGCTGAAATGTTTGGCCAGTTGACGAGTGGGCTCGAATCGGCTTGGAGCAAGCTCAAAGGCGAAGGTTTGCTTCTCCTGAACTTCTTTTTTCCTTCTACGATTTAAAATTTTGAATCAAATTTTCTAGGGTCAAGTGAGTTCTATTAAAAAGCACTTGTTTGGGATTTGCTTCCGGAAGGGTTAAAAGTGTTTTTTAACAGCCAAAAGCGGTACTAGAATGTAGAAGCGCTTTCTGGAGAAGCACTTGCTATGTGCTTCTTTGAAAGCACTTCCAAGTTCCAAATGTTTTTCCAGGAAGCACTTGGATTTATAATGAAGTTTTTCTGCATGCTTATAATAAAAGCACCCTTAGAAGAAGCACTTATGAGCAGAACTGCTTCCTACAAAAGCAGTCCCAAATGAGCCCTTACAGAGTTAAATTGGAGAGGAGAAAAACCGTTCAACGAGTCACTTTTCATTTTCTAATTGATTCTTAGTGGTGGACAAATTTCATCGGTGCGCTTCTCGAATTGAAGAGTCGGCATGATTTATTTTTACTTTCTAAAGTATTGGCCTTGAAGTGTTTTTCTCTATAGTGTAATTTTATCAAGGGCTTCTATGTAAAAAACCCCTTAAAATTCCATAGCATGATCGCACTGATCACTGGGCTTTTGTACTGCAGAGGTTTTGACTAAGGAGAATATAGCGGAGCCTATGAGAGATATAAGGAGGGCTCTTTTGGAAGCTGATGTGAGCCTTCCTGTTGTAAGAAGGTTTGTCCAAGCTGTCAGTGACCAGGCTGTTGGTGTCGGAGTTATTCGAGGAGTGAAGCCGGATCAGCAATTGGTCAAGGTAACTTCACACATTGTATATGTTGAGAATGAGTCCCACATTGATGGGAGGGGGGACCTTGCATGGGCTTATAAGAGGTTGGGCTACTCCCCCTATTGCCAATTGGTTTTACGGTGGAATCTCAACTTTCTTGAGTATAACGATACATGATTCTCTTGCTTTTCAAGGAAAAGCTAGGTAGTCTATTTTAAGCATCGATTCCTAATGAATTATGATAGTCAATTGCGGCTTCTTTCAGATTGTGAATGACGAGCTAGTGAAACTGATGGGTGGAGAGGTGTCTGAACTTACCTTTGCAAAATCTGGTCCCACTGTTATTTTATTGGCTGGCTTACAAGGAGTTGGGAAGACGACTGTATGCGCAAAATTGGCTAATTACCTTAAGAAACTGGTGCATTTCCACGAGCATATCCCTCTTTCATACCATTATTATATGCATTGGAGCTATGCAAAATTTACTTTTTTGCTTTTCTTTTTTTCCATTTTCTGACCCCGTGACATACACCACTCACAGGGGAAGACTTCTATGCTTGTCGCTGGTGATGTATACAGACCTGCTGCTATTGACCAACTTGTAATTTTAGGTGAACAGGTATGCGATTTGCATTGCCAATAAAGTGAACGACTTTACATTTCCAGCGACTCTTCTGTTCTAAGTTTTTGGTCCGCGTTCATTCTTATGGAAAGTTGAAGCTTGAAACAGGTAAAAGTGCCTGTATATACAGCAGGGACTGACACTAAACCTTCAGAAATAGCTAGGCAAGGTTTAGCGGAGGCCAAAAAGAAAAACATAGATGTAGTAATAATGGATACTGCTGGAAGGCTTCAGGTAATTCTTTTACGAATGTCATTTTTGTGTAATTCTGTGATGATATTTTGAGAACGTATGCTGGTTATATTAACTTTGTCTTGAGTTTTTTTATTTTTTTGGTTTTCTTCTGTTTATCAGATAGACAAAGGAATGATGGATGAGCTGAAAGAAGTTAAGCGGGTTTTGAATCCCACAGAAGTTTTGCTTGTTGTGGATGCAATGACTGGCCAAGAAGCTGCAGGTATTCAGATTTCAGGCTTATAGTTCAATTTTTTGATGTATTTTCAAGTTTAATCACCCAAATAGACAGATTCTATTTTCTTTCCCTTTCTTCCATTATTGCTGCAAAACTAGACAGAGAAGCAAAACAAGCATGGTTTTTTACTGTAATCTTTGTTTTGGTAGTTTTTGTGGATCATATCTCTGTACCCACTTAGGAGAAGAAATATGATCCATCTGCAATTTCATGTACACATAAGAGTTAGGAAATTGGTTGCTCTACTTAATGTTTGAGATAAAAAACCAAATTCATACCATCTGAACTGAATTATGTGATTCGTAGACTCAATTGTTAATTTGTGTCATGTGTCATCAATTTGCATGTCATTTGATGTTCTTAGTGTGTGAATACACATTGACGCAATTCAAGTGATCATTGTTTCAAAAATGTAATGTTACCATGCCACAAACGAAATTATGAATACTTGTAGAAGTAAGCTGACTATGTTCTTTGAGTTTGCAGCTTTAGTCACAACATTCAACGTAGAGATTGGGATTACTGGAGCTATTTTAACAAAGCTAGATGGGGATTCTAGAGGTGGAGCAGCTTTGAGTGTTAAAGAGGTTTGCTTCTTGTTGCCTTACTTGTTTTGTCATAGTAATCTCATTTGTTCTGCCCCATTTATTATTCATCATTAAATTTCAAGTGAGTGCGAAGCTAAAAATAAACGTTTATGGTATAAACCATGATTTGAAAATCTCAAGGGAATAGATAATTAACTCTTTCTAGAGGAAGAATCACTTATGATATTGAAGTTTGTATAATTTATCAAGAATTTTGCTTTCAATAGTATTCAATATTATTCATGTTTGCATTTCTCTGTAGCATTCAGATGACGTAGTTGCGTTTTGAAGCATCTCTTCTTGCTAAAATAGTTAAGCTACTCAAATACTTTTCTGTAATTGTTTTCCTAATAATGAGTTAATGGCAGGTATCAGGAAAGCCAATCAAACTTGTTGGGCGAGGAGAGAGGATGGAGGACCTTGAACCATTTTACCCAGACCGTATGGCGGGACGCATATTAGGAATGGGAGATGTTCTCTCATTTGTGGAAAAGGCGCAAGAAGTTGTGAGTGGGGTTTTATTCCTCTGTGTAAATTCCACACCCAGATTCCGTGAATATTTATATGAGTTCTAATTGAGTTGTCAATATAGATGAAACAAGAAGATGCTGAAGACTTGCAAAAGAAGATAATGAGTGCAAAGTTTGATTTCAACGATTTCCTAAAACAAACTCGTGCTGTTGCACGCATGGGTTCCATGACTCGTGTTCTTGGAATGATCCCTGGCATGGGCAAGGTATGAAAGCCTGTTTGGTTCCATTCTGTATATTTACTTTTAGGAGGTTGTATTTGATTCGGTACACATACACTTATGACCTGAAATTTGATAGTTGCTGAGATCCAGCGGGTTCCTTATTTTGGTTGTATTTAATTCTTAGAACTTTCCAATTTGCCTGACTGAACAGGTTACTCCCGCACAAATTCGAGAAGCAGAGAAGAGTTTGAAGATAATGGAAGCAATGATTGAAGTGATGACCCCCGGTATCTTATTCCTTTTGATTTATTGAAACTACCATTTAATGAAAATACTGCCGCTTCATGGTGCGCTGCAGGTTATATATGGCTTTCTGATTCTCATCTTTGATTACAGAGGAAAAGGAGAAGCCAGAGTTGTTGGCAGAATCTTCAACCAGGAGAAAAAGAGTTGCTCAAGAGTCCGGGAAAACAGAGCAGCAGGTATGTGCAATGGCTACCTACGGTTTAAGTGTCCTCATATCAGCTTCCCCGTAAAAAGGGCTTGCGGATGTTGAATTTATATTTGATTTTCACAATCAGCTGCTGCTACTACATATAACTGCAATGTTCTTAACGATGTCAATATCAGGTGAGCCAACTTGTTGCTCAACTCTTCCAAATGCGAGTTCGTATGAAGAATCTAATGGGTGTAATGGAAGGCGGCTCTATTCCTGCGCTGAACAATCTTGAAGAATCTCTCAAAACTGAACAAAAGGTGCTTCACTTTCCATTACTTTTGTTTGCTCTCGGTAGTTTATATGCCATGCTAACGAACTGTATAAAATGTCTCTGCCATCTAGTTTTGCCGTGCGCACTTAGCAGCTTTTATTCATTTATCATAGACTGTTGTTGCATGGTGGATACATCTTTTACGGTTTGGGATTCCTCCTTTTTCAGGCTCCTCCTGGCACTGCAAGGCGGAAGCGACGATCTGATTCAAGGAGGCAGTTTGTTGGCTCGGCATCTCGGCCCGGTCCTCGTGGTTTCGGAGGGGGAAACTGAACGAGCATAGCTAGCGGGAGGGAGTTCATGTCAATGAGATTCGTGTTCTCAGTATTTTACACTCTCAGAGATATGTTTGCGTACAACTCCACAAGAATATTACATATTCTCCATGATTGCTGTAGGCCATGCATCAAGCTCATTGTATATTCACTTTTTTTGTACGCAATCTGTTTTTTGTATTAATGGGAAATTCTTGCATGTTGCATTGCAACACTCTTTATGATGTCACTCGTCCACGTCCGTGTGCGATTCATGACCATTGATACGATTCATGATCATTGATATCGATGATGTTAGTGGAGTCCACAATGCATCGACAGTCAGATTTCACCCACCTGCCTGGGCATTCCGGTAGCAAATATCTAAATCTTAAATAACTGATTTTACATATCGTCTCCTTATAGTTGTAGTGATATAAAAAGCCCCATTTATTGTTCAATTCATAAGTGAAATAAAATGTTGGAAAAAATTAGTTATAAGTAACAATTTAGCTAAATTCTAGAATGAATCGGTCATTATGGTTCAAAAATTTTAGCCATTGAACAAGGATTCAACGACTGAGATTCTAGAACATGACATGAGCCGATTAATTCTTAGAAAACTCCACAACTTAGGTTTTTGAATGGAAAGAGGATCCTCTCCAGATCCACTTTAGGATCCTTACATCTTAACAATTTATCGTACATCATGCGATTAGAAATTATTTGACTTTTTTTTATTTAAAATTAAACACAAATAGTATTTGACGAAAACTAACCGCACGATATATGATGAATAGCTAAGATATGAGGTGGATCTGGAGAGGACCCTCTTTCTATTCAAAAACCTAAATTGTGGGGTTTTCTAAGAATAAATCGGCTCATGTCATGTTCTAGAATCTCAGTCGTTGAATCCTTGTTCAATGGCTAAGATTACTCATTCGCTCTAGTCGAACACAAGAGGAACCAAATGTCTGAATTTATTTGTCTTGGATGACTAGTGAGCAGGGGCTTTCCTCTACCCAACAATCTCTCGTCCCTTCACCCTCCAAATGCGGATAGGCCTAGAACGAGTCACGGGTGGATTTGTAGGATGGTTTACGACAAAACAAGAAAGTAGGCTAGTTAAAGTTAGAAGACTCAGAAAAACATGACAAACCGTTGCACCTCAACCTAAGAGATCAACACGTGTGTTCCAAGAAAAAAGCTACTGACACGTGTCTCTGCCTCACATCTTCTCTCTCTTTCTGCTTCTGATATCTCTCGAGTCTCTCCTCCCTTCCCTTCGTACCGCCGTAGAAAGAAAGAAAGAAAGAACACACAGGAAGAAAGAAAGAAATTGCAAAGAAAATGGCGGATTCGACATTTCCAGCAGCTAATGTGGATGCAGAATTGAATCCAGGAACTAACAAGAACTTTGAGGAAGACAGTGGATCGTCTCTAGTAACTACCTCCAAGGAAATCAAGGTGATTTTTTACAACGCTCGAATTTTTGTATTCTCAAATACTCGTACGGAACCACAAACTTTTAATAAAAAATAGAACTCGAGAATACTAGGACTTAATTGAGGGAGGACAAAATGTGGCTTATATATATCCCGCTTATTGTTTATTTCTTTTGGTTTCCGTAGTTTTTTTTTTTTTAATTAAAAGTTTGTAATCAGTCTTATTAGTGTTGTGTGTATGCAATCATATCGAATAAATAGTGATTTCCGCAATCATATTTTGTCGGCTTGCACTCCTCACCTTACTGTGATGCTATTGATAATTGAATACAAACGTGCACTTCGCGGTTGTTGCTTTAGCCAATTTTGGGGTCATCAGTCCTCTGATTGTATTTGGTTAGATGTAGTTTTTGAATGTATCTAGTTTTTCTTTTGTGTAAAAGAAAAGCACGAAAATAAGTGGAGGAATGGGAAAATCGTTTTATCGAAAAGTGATAAGTACGCGATGGGTTTGAAGGTTGGTCCCACGATCTCAGGTAACCAAATATCTAATACCATGCTAGACAGCCATTGACACTTACATGTGAAGTTATTAGTGAACCTCATAACCCTTTAACAGCTTATTTCAAGCTAACACGAACACTTTTGGCGACAAGGTTTCGTAAAAGAAAAAAAAAAAAAAAGTCCGGAAATCTTGGTGTTCTTTTGTGCCTCTCTTCTGTATGCAGGGCAGTCTGGCTAATAATGTTGCGCTGTTTATTTTCAAGGAAAAATTAGAGGCTGAAGAGAGAAAGCAGCAGAAGGAGAAGGAGAAGGAGAGGGAGAAGGAGAAGAAAGATGCAGCGCAGACGCTCAAGAAAAGCATTATTATCTCAGCGGTGGTCGTGGCTGCAGTCGGCGCTATATTTGCCCTAACCAAGAAATTGAGAGAGAAGTGAACTTCGACGCCGAACCAGATAGAAGCAATATGGCAAAATTTTGCAACCTTCTTCCCCCCATTTGCTTCTCTTTCTTCTACCGTTGTTATTTTGAAATGAACATGCATGATATCCATTTGGACACCCTACGTATGTACTTTCGGTTAATTTGACGTAGATTAATTTGGTAATTCTCTGTCAAGTGTCAGCTATATATACATTATGAAATTCTGTAAGGAAACATATATATGCAATCTAATACAATGTTCCTTTTGTTGTTTTCCCAAGAATATTGAATAAAATTCAGTTCAAATATGGCTGGGGGAGGAGTTGCATGGAGAACTAATGCACTAGCAAAAGAGTTTGGGGGAGGCGCTTGAAACGCGCCATCGCAGTTTTGCAGACTTGAGCTCGACAGAGCGATATTGAGAGTTGGATTTGGAATGCGATATATTGAGATTTGGATTTGGAATACATCTTGCAATAAGTTGGTCATAATTAGGTATACTTCATGTTATTTAGCTAAGACAATTTGGAATACACCATGCAATAAGTCGGTCATAATTGGGTATACTTCATGGTTATTTAGCTAAGACGAACATATGACCGCTCACATACAATTTAGTAATAAATTCATATAAGTTGCCATAACTAAGCATATAGTACAATGTAGTTAGTTTTTATGTTTTACATTTTTTTTTTAATGTAAATCATAGGCTGTTTTAATTATTTGATGCTAGAATATCGATGTTCGTATAGTACAGACGCGCAACCTTGAACAAGTATCCATCTACGCATTCATAACAATAAAAATGAAGAGATATAGGTTGTTTGTAGTCTAATCAAACTTTACACATCGATCTTTTATGCTCTGATAATTTTCTTCATCTGCAAACACGTTTTATTTTCTGGATGCCAAACCATACACTTCCTGCTGTCCTTGATACTGAAGAAGATTCGAACAAATTCTGGATGTCTTTCTCTATTTTAATAGGTAATGTCACGGGAGCATATCTCTCCACAACCTTCCCTTCTTTGTTACCCAAAAACTTATTAAAGTTCCATTGGATGCCACTCCCAAATATCCCACCTTTCTGCCCCTTTAAGAATCTGTAAAGGGGTACCTTGTTCTTCCCATTCACCTCAATCTTGTCAAAGAGTGGAAATTCAGCTTTAAATCTCCTCATTGTTTCCTGGCTTTTGTCCTGCAACTGGTTGCAAGGAAACGCCAAAATCTCAAAATATTTGTTTTTGTACTTTCCATACGAAACACTTAATTCCTTGAAGTTTGATTGTGTTAAATATTTTGAAGCAACATTCGCTATAACAACCACCTTCCCACTGTATTCACTCAGATTTACGTCGTTACCATGAATATCCTTGACAGTGAATTCGTATACAGATTTGGAACTTTCTTCAGCCATAATTCGAGGAGAAGAGAATTGGGAAGTGTAAAAGTAGCGGAAGAAAGCAAAACCCAGAAAGAAGAGAGAGACCCAGTTGGTGAATTTCAACGAACACATGCCAACATGTTACTTTGATTCTCACTCGAAAACTCTATTTTTTTTTAATTTTTTATGACATGACATCTCATAAAAATTGTATGAAACGCCCAAAAAACAACTCAAGTTTGCTAGTGTTCACCACATTGCCAAAGATTTTAGTAACAATAATTTATAAGCTAATTGTACATTGCATAAGCATATATAGTATCCATCTATTATTTTAGGAGAAATTCTATTGTTAGATACACCGTTATGTAATGGTACTACATATTTCATTTCATATCTATTTTTACCCAAAGTAAATAAAATATTTCATTCTATATCCCAAAAATACTTTGGAACATATCTATCTTTATCTTTCCCTTGTGTTCCATTTTTGTGTATTTTTTGCAATTGTAAGAGATGCTGGTTTCAAATTACCAACTGAAATTGTAACAAATACTAAAAACAGTAAAAAAAACCCAAATTGAATTTAGAGAAATGCATACACTGAATCAAAACCAATAAATTAAGAAATGAAGTCAAATTCCAGTGAAGTGTATTCTTTCACCTCTGTCACCTCACTTCTCAGTTTGTTTGTTTTTTTTTTTATTTTTTTATTTTTATAAATCTCAAAACCACTTTGTTTCTCAACTACTTGCTTGAACTTCTTGAACACAACAGACGCATCGTACTTGTGTCTCAGCACATAAGCCCAGCATATTTGACTTTTGACACCGAAATCTCATCCTTAATGCGTTATATCACGTTCAACACAAAAAAATTAAATTAAATTAATATAAGTATATTAATTCAATAAATAATGTTTTTCATAAAAAAAAATGATTAAATCGTAATGGTCCCTTGACTGAAGATGGACAAAAGGATGCCGATAACGTGTTGTAGAGAGGGTGCGGCAAAGTGTAGAAAGAATTGGGTGAATTTTGAGTTGATATTGCGCACTCTATTGTGCCTTTATTTAAAGTAGCAGAGAAGGTAAATTCCTTATCCTAATATGATTAACTCCATTGTGCATTTTTGCTTATCACCCTCAAACGGCAATAATGCCCTCCATGTTAGTTATCACTATTATAGTGTTTAAATTTAAGATTTGTAATTTCACCAATACAAGATGATTATATTGATTTCACCATTATGTAAGGCTATTAAATATTTCATTCAACACATATTTTTACCATAAATAAATAAATATTTCATTCTTTATGATCCGAAAATACTTTAGAACAAATCAAATAAACTAGCAGAAAATACAATTTCATGGTAAACTATGAAGTGGTGTTGGCCAACATGGGAACTCCAAAGGAAAGATGTCTATCTCATATGAGTCAAACCAAGAACAAGAAGCAGCAGATAGATCACTCTTCGTACAACCCCTTCTTCCCATCTTTAATGTTCTTGTGCGGATGTTGCAGGTCACAACATGATGTAGCATATCTAGGTACACGATTTCCTCATTATTTCGGTCTAAACCTAGCACTGTAATAAACTCACATTTCCTCATATATTCTTACGCGTTGGTTAGCAATCAGTGGATCTTCTGAAACCATTTGGTCCGTGGAAGCACTCTCTATCAAACACCATTTATCTCTGCCGTGAGTAGCTGTCTCTTCTTCTTTCAACTCCCAAATACACAGAATATACAGCAATAAGGAAAAAACAGCTCGCACATCCGCAGACGCCCTTGCCACACGCCTAAGCGGTAGTCTCTAATAATAATGCCTAAGCTGTAGTCTCTGTTATTAATTCGATCATCTACACACTTACCAAATTCAGTGAAATGAAAATTATCAGTAGTGATATCACCAACACCAGTACTAGTACTGTTCTTGTTGAACGGATCCATCCGAACAACCAATCCATGAAAACCAAACCAATGCAACATTCCATTGTACGTAATTAACTAAGCGTCCATGAAATCAATACCTTCTATAATCTTTAGTTTCCGAGTACGATAAAGCTGACTTTCTCCATTCACCAGTTTCAGAAGAGAATATCTCCACCTCGAAGTGGCCGGGGTCGTAAGTGTGTGTAATTCTCTCAACAACATACCTATAGTAAGCATCACACAAGAATCCTACTTGTACAAGGCCGCGCCATTGAGGTGCTGGAGGAAGACCAACCCATCGCTTTGTGTGTGGATTGCAGAGGTAGTACTCACGTTGACAGTATCTGGTTGCACAACACAAAATTAAGTCATTATGTGTTCCCTACCACAATCGGACCTCCGTTATTAATTCTTATTGGCTCCACAACGGAAGGCTCCACAGACATGGTAAAACTTTCCCTTTCGTCCTCAAATTTGGAGTGGAAAAACAAAGTACCTCTTGTCAGATTAACAAAAGAAGGATCAGAGATAAGAGCGAGCCAACGCTTTGACTCGGACTTGAATCTAGTAACCGATTCGCAAGGAAGTTGACAAAGGATTTCAGTCAACAGACCATCGGGTAGATCATCAATAGTCATTGTTTTGATGATAAGAGATTGAAAGAGCTTTGCAATAGATCCTGCATACGGCATGGACATATATATACACACGTCTGTGCATATATAAAGCAGACATCAATTTTTAGGGTTTTTCAGGGTTGAACTAGGAATCCTTTGACGAAAAAACAAACTAGGAATCATAATCCGATAAAGTTGGATAGGAGACTTACTTCTTAGTCACGTCTCTAGTGGATTACATCGCTTCCTTGGCATACACGTCCTCCGTTAGATTCAAGTACTCTAAGTCTTTTCTTAGAGTCTCTTCCAAAGTCTTCATGGGTCTTTCTCTACCCCTTCAGCCCTGAACCTCTGTCTCATTATCGCATCTTCTATTCGGAGCGTCAATAGGCCTTTGTTTCACATGTCCAAACCACCGTAACTGATCTTCTCTCATATTTCCTTCAATTTTGGCTAGTCCTAGTTTGCCTCGGATATCCTCATTTCTAATCTTATCCTTTCTCGTGTGCCCATACATTCAACAAAGCATTAGCATCTCCACTACACCCATTTTATGTACATGTTGATGCTTTACCGCCCAACATTCTGTGCCATAAAGCATTGACGGCCTTATTGCCGTCCTATAAAATTTTCTCTTGAGCTTCAGTAGCATACGACGGTCACACAATACCTCGGATGCACTCTTCCACTTCATCTATCCAACTTGTATTCTATGGTTGATGTCTCCATCCAATTCTCTGTTCTTTTCCCATATAGATCCTAGGTTGCGAAAACGGTCATTTTTTGGTACTTCTTGGTTTCCAATCCTCACCCCTAACTCATCTGAGCCTCTGTTTGTACTGAATTTGCACTCCATATACTCTGTCTTTGACCGATTTAGGTGAAAACCTTTAAATTCCAACACTTTTCTCCAAAGGTTAAACTTCGCATTTACTCATTCCTGAGTTTCATCTATCAAGCTAATTTATTTATTTTTTAGTTTATTTTATTTATTCACTTATGTTTTAAAAATTAAGATTGCAGTTTTATTTATGATTTATTTACGCTTAGGGAGGATACTTGGAATTGAAAATCGAAATATTTATGGACCAAGTCGGATTGCGCCAAATGGTTCAGTTTTTACGGTTTTGAAATAGTTTTGGTTTGAAACCGAACCGCAGTTAAGGAAAACGGTATAATTTCGATTTTGAACATCTAAAACCAAATCAAAATCAATCCGCACTGCAAAAATTAAAAAATATCTAATTTAAAACGGTTTGGTTCGAAATGCCGTTGTTGGTGTGGAAGCCAGATTTGTAGCCTACGAGAGGATAAAATGTCTCTATGAGTCTTCTGACTTGCCACTAATTGTCCCCCTTTTTATTAAAAATAAAATAATAAAAAAGCTTATTTGGTCGACTCAGGTCTCGGCCCTCAACCACCCTTACCATCCAATAAGAGTACATCAATGTCTCCTGGAGCTAGATCCAGAACAAGGGTAAAAGTATGTTTCTCCATGGGATGCAAATCTGGAAGAAGCTTCTGTGCGTATGGTTCCGTATAAACCCTATATGAGAATAACAAGAATTTGAGTCAAACAACCGTCAGTTCTTCAGACAAGACTCACATCAATCAAAACCACAACATTATTGTCTGTGGAAGGAAGCAGAGAAAAAAGGCCAAAAGAATAAAATAAACACACTCGAATTTGTTCTTCAATCGTCCGCCTTGCATCAATGTAAGCTTCAGCTGCTTTAGCAGGCACTGATATATAGGACAAAATGAATCAGCATACTGTCAGTAACAATATGAGAAATAATCACTACTACAAAAGGGGGCTATAGTGTCGGAGGGTGGTGTCGCTTTAATCTAATATAGTGGCGGATTAGGCAGTTGCGACACTAACTGAACATGACGTCGGATTTACTGTCGCTTATAAGCGTTATTAAATATTTATGTCGCTTTCAAACCGACGTAAACATATATTTTAATAATTTTTAAATACTAGTGTCGCTTTTAAACCGACGTAAACATTATTGTAATAATTTTTAAATACTAGTGTCGCTTTTAAGCGACATAAAGTGTGTATATATATATATATATTAAATTAAATTTTATATCCCTAAAAACTATAATAATTATATATATATATATATATATTAAATTAAATTTTAAAAAATTGGTGATCATTGGATTGGCTTAAATATACATACGATTCAATTTCTTAAGTGTTATACATACAAAATAAATCAATTTAAATCTACTTAATATATATATATACACACACACCATTGAACTTGATTGGATACGAATTCTATGAAACTAATTTCGACAGTTATAAACGAAGAATCACGATTTAACGGTTATTTTAACTCCGATTTTGATGATTTTTTACAGCTACACTCCTGACCCTATATGAATACAATGAATGGATTCGATCTTCAAATTAAAATATTTACACAAGTGGATACCACAAAATCTTATGTTATACTTAATGAAAGTATAAATAAACTCTAAGTGTTAGTCAATCTATTGTTTTGATGGGATACAAATTCTCCGAAACTAATTTCAACGATCCCAACCGTCAAACTTGTTTGCATATGCTTCCAGATCACATCAGCAAAAAATCACAAAAAACAAACATTCAGAGATCAAGTAACGGGACAAAGCTTTTCGACGGTTATAAACGAAAAATCACGATTTAACGGTTATTTTAACTCCGATTTTGATGATTTTTTACAGCTACATTCCTTGACCCTATATGAATAGAATGAATGAATTCGATCTTCAATTTAAAATATTTACACAAGTGGATACCACAAAATCTTATGTTATACTTAATGAAAGTATAAATAAACTCTAAGTGTTAGTCAATCTATTGTTTTGATGGGATACGAATTCTCCGAAACTAATTTCAACGATCCCAACCGTCAAACTTGTTTGCATATGCTTCGAGATCACGTCAGCAAAAAATCACAAAAAACAAACATTCAGAGATCAAGTAACGGGACAAAGCTTTTCGACGGTTATAAACGAAAAATCACGATTTAACGGTTATTTTAACTCCGATTTTGATGATTTTTTACAGCTACACTCCTTGACCCTATATGAATACAATGAATGAATTCGATCTTCAAATTAAAATATTTACGCAAGTAGATACCACAAAATCTTATGTTATACTTGATGAAAGTATAAATAAACTCTAAGTATTAGTCAATCTATTGTTTTGATGGGATACGAATTCTCCGAAACTAATTTCAACGATCCCAACCGTCAAACTTGTTTGCATATGCTTCCAGATCACATCAGCAAAAAATCACAAAAAACAAACATTCAGAGATCAAGTAACGGGACAAAGCTTTTCGACGGTTATAAACGAAAAATCACGATTTAACGGTTATTTTAACTCCGATTTTGATGATTTTTTACAGCTACACTCATTGACCCTTTATGAATAGAATGAATGAATTCGATCTTCAAATTAAAATATTTACACAAGTGGATACCACAAAATCTTATGTTATACTTAATGAAAGTATAAATAAACTCTAAGTGTTAGTCAATCTATTGTTTTGATGGGATATGAATTCTCCGAAACTAATTTCAACGATCTCAACCGTCAAACTAATTTCACTATCAATTGATGGACAGAGTGTGGAGTGTGTGTGCTGTATAGCGCACAAATATGGCCCTCAACTTTTATTATTTTTTTGCTCTTGTGTAATACAAATTCTCAGAAGTATCCTTCCAATTAATTGAAGAGATCTTATTTTGGGACCAGGAGGTATTATACGGAATATATGTTTTCTTTTTTAGAAGAAAAAACCAGGTGGTTTGACTTGTGCAAAAATGGTGCTTTGCACACCCAAAAACCTACCCTTATATGAGTGTCGCTTATAACCGACACTAAATTATTTTTTTAAATATTTTGAAATCCAATGTCGCTTTAAATTAGTTTTTTTAAATATTTTGAAACCCAGTGTCGCTTTTAAGCGACATATTGATTTAAATTAGTTTTTCGTTTTATAACCATCGAAAAGTTCCATAGAATTTGTATCCCATCAAGTTCAATGGTGTGTGTGTGTGTGTATATATATATATATTAAGTAGATTTAAATTTATTTATTTTGTATGTATAACACTTAAAGAAATTGAATGGTATGTATATTGAAACTGATCCAACGGTCACCAATTTTTAAAATTTAATTTAATATATATATATATATATATATATAATTATTATAGTTTTTAGGGGTATAAAATTGTTACATTAATATATATAATTATTATAGTATTTTTTAGGGTTATAAAATTAATATATATAAAATTATAGTATTTGAAATATTAGGCGGGAAATTTCCCGCTTGTTTGAATGGATGGAGAGACTTAGTGTCGGTTTTAACCGACGCTAGTGTCATTAAAGCGACGCTATGTGAATTTCAAAAAGTGTGTCAGAAGTTGGCGTCGGTTAAAAGCGACGCTAGTTTCATTAAAGCGACGCAAGTTTCATTAAAGCGACGCTATGTGAATTTCAAAAAGTGTGTCAGAAGTTGGCGTCGGTTAAAAGCGACGCTAGTTTCATTAAAGCGACGCTAGTTTCATTAAAGCGGCGCAAGTTTCATTAAAGCGACGCTATGTGAATTTCAAAAAGTGTCAGAAGTTTGTGTCGGTTTAAAGCGACGCTAGTTTCATTAAAGCGACGCGAGTTTCATTAAAGCGACGCTATGTGAATTTCAAAAAAAGTGTCAGACGTTTGCGTCGGTTTTAACGGACGCAAACTAAGTACCCATATTTAAACCCCTCTCTTTCCCATTTCAACCGTGCTTTCATTTCTCCCCCAATTTCAGACTTTCTTCTTCTCCTTCCCCATTTCATCTGTGCGTCCCCTTCTTCCTCCTTTTCATTTTTTCCTCAACTCCTTCCCCGTTTGCTTTGGATCACCAGTTTGAAGATCAACATTCTGAAGAACTCCAATTCGAGGAGGAAGAGCTTGAAGGTGGTTCATTTTTAAATTATTATGATTATTAATTTTAGTTTCTATTTTGTATTCTAAATAGTTTTATGCTTAAATTGAAAATTTATTTTTGTTTCTTGGTTTTTAATTGTTTTTTTTGTATTTATGCATGTTGGATCTGAAGAGCAAGGACACTGGAAATCGCAAATCCATAATTTTTTAAAGGTATAAAACCTGAGTTTAATCTATAGAGATTAGAGCCTTAATGTTGAAGTAGTAAAGTATTGGAGCACTGATCTGATGGCAAGCATGGCAGCATGGAGTTGCTAGTATTATATATGGCACTATGGAGCTACAAAATATGTGGTCTTCGACAAAGGCAAGCACAGGAAAGCATGGAGGATGAATTTTTGTAAATTATATGGAATGTAAGATGTAAAACATTTGTATATTATGACACTATTTTTCTTTTGAGTTATTTTTATTATTGTTTGTTTTGGCCTAAAATTGAAATTTATTATTTCGATTATATAATTTTTTTGAGTTATAATTATTTGAGAACGAATACAGAAACAGATTTCGACTTTTTTTTAAATTATTATTATCAAAGGTGGTGTCGCTTTAAATCGTCACTAGTTTGCATATTTTATTTATTTAATTGTTCTCTAACGTCGCTTTAAACCGTCACTAGTTTGCATATTTTATTTGTTAATTGTTGACTAGCGTCGCTTTAAACCGACGTTAACATCAGCGTCGCTTTAAACCGACGCTGCGTAGTGGCGGATTAAGCGAACAAAGCGACGCTGAAGCCCTTTAGTGACGGTAGCAATGGCGTCGCTATTCCAATCCGACATTGCAGTGTTTTATGTCGGATTTTTGCCAAATTTCCGACAGAAATCGGGGTTTCTTGTCGGTTTTTGGTCCGCCGGTGATAGCCTATATTGTAGTAGTGAATTCATCTGCTGCTAAACGTCAAGTTCATCAGGTGACAAGTTAAACCAAAAAAGCTCTGTCAAATTTTATAGCCTGGGAGTGGGCACTAACGAATGTGTTTCATCTATATACTTTTTTTAAAATAGATCATCAAAATATATAAGCATAATATGGCTCAGTAAACAATTCCCTTCTTTGTGATACAGAATTGGATCAAAAGATTAATCACTAGGTTTGTGATCAAAAGATTAATGGCATAAAGCACTTTGTTTGTATTGTTTGAAATTGAAACCAAAACCGTTTGAAACTGAATCAAATCACACCAAAATATTTTGGTTACATTTCGGTTCAAGCCTCGAAACCACACCAAACCAAACCGCAAAAAAATTAGGTTTCAATTTTACCTAAAATCGCACTGAATCAAACCGTGCCTACCCTTGTTTATGGCAAGTGGCCCATCAACACTACTCTCAAAATGTTGCCTGATATACCTTGTGAAAAACAATTTGAGATTCATTTCCACCCCCGCAGGAAATATTAAACCACAACATGAGTCAACCATAATAATTAGGTACCAAATTCATCCTCCAAGACAAATTTGAGATCTCTCACTTTATAAACAAAAGAGAACTACCACTAAAATGTAGTGCTGGTGGCACTTCTAAAGAAAATTAAAGAAGGAAAACTATTTGTATCTTGGATTTTTTTTTTTTTTTTTAATCAAGGATACAATGTTCATCAAACTTCAATGATGAACAGTCTGACAGAACAAGTTCCATTCAGCATTGAGCAATTGACCAAAACAACTGCATCACTGGAATCGCTCTTTCTTTCATTTAAATACCTTATACCATTGCATTCCTGGGGCGAACGAACAATCTCTATTTTCCCCAAGTAGCGACTCCTGAGCTTGCTCGAGGTCTACGATACATCTAAAATCATTTCATCAAAACACATAAGCCCTACGATTATCAAACATGTCAAAAGTTGTAAATTATACAACTCAAACAAAACAAGCAAGCAAGTCAAGAAACTCCCAGTATATAATTACAACAAGAAAAACAAATCAAGGATTACAACGTTCATCAAAATTCAATGATGAATGGATCGAGCCACAACCAAGCGGCCAGGTGGGGAGGGGCGGTCCTTGTTTTCTTGTCCCTCTTTCTTGATCTTCCTGAAAGACAACTGCAGCATTGGAAATGCTCTTGATTTCATTTAGCTATTTCGGACGAACGAACAATCACTGTTTCTCCAAGTCCTGAGCAGTCACGACCTTTTTCAATTTCCTTATAGCCTTAGATTGCCGAGGAAGATAAACTACAACCATTTTCTCCAAATTCTGAGCATACTTTAGCATATACCGTGCTAACTCAAATCCATTAGATCCACCAGAAAGCTCTATGGTCACATCCTTAAGATGATCGATAAAGGCAAGAACACAAGAAGAAAATCATTTGAAAGTTCAAAAACACGCACACAGAGTTTGGGCTTTCATGTGAGATTTTTGGGCCCTAATAATTACTATCTGAAAATT
Source organism: Pyrus communis (assembly GCF_041283825.1). Taxonomy (NCBI): domain Eukaryota; kingdom Viridiplantae; phylum Streptophyta; class Magnoliopsida; order Rosales; family Rosaceae; genus Pyrus; species Pyrus communis. The sequence continues at coordinate 24,549,258 of NC_142578.1, forward strand.
TTAAATTTTAATATTTATGTTTATCTAATATACAAATTTTGAAATTTAAATTCATCCAACGGTAGATTGAAATCTAAATTCATCTGATGGTAATAAATAATTTGATAAGTATCACCATCACTTGAGGGTGCTGAGCAAAAATATTTCCTATTTATTTATTTAGGAAGAGCAAGAATCAATCTTATAATGCCTCAAATCATTTTATCAAACGCAAATTATCAAACAACAAAACTAGCTAATGAACACACAACACATTTTACCCAAAACTACTAGTTCAGTTCAGCTAATATACACAGTGCACAAGTGCACAAAGAAAAAACAGATTAAGGATTACAATGTCCTTCAATATTCATTGACGAATCGAGTTGATAGAACAAGGCCCCCGCAGCATTTGGGCAAACGACCAAAATGCAGGGGTACCTTGTTTTCTTGTCCCTCTTTGTCGATCTTCCTCAAAGACAAATGCGGCATCGGAAACCCTCTTGCTTTCATTTAACTCCCTTATAGCATTAGATTGCTCAGCGGAATGAATGATTTCCAGTTTCTTCAAGTTCTGAGCATGCTCGAGGATATACCTTGCTAGCTCAAACCCATTGGACCCATTGCAAAGCTCAATGGACACCACCTTAACCTGATTAATAAAAGCAAGGTTTTGCGATTTCCAGTATGCCATATCAAACCCAGATGACTGAAAAAGGCAACACAGCGCGTGACAACAACATCAGCTAAAAAGTTGTTGAAAATTAAGAAAACATCATAGATGGAAAAATGCATTGAGAGTGCGGACCTTTTACTTACATTATATTCAGGGGAGAAGGAGAATTGGTCAGTCTTCAGGTACAAAGTGTTCAGTTTAGGCATTCCACTTAAAAGAGAGACCATTGCCGGAACCAGATTATCGAACAAGCACTCTATATGCATTTGCAGATAACGAATTTCGGTACCGAATAGTGCTGCTAGTGCTATGGAACCTTCTTTTAACAGTGCCTGCAATGTTATAAAGGCAAAAACCAAACAGAAAGATGAAGAGAACCCAAAATTATGTAAGAAACAGTTATCTAGTTTTTGCAAAAATAGAAAACAAATAAAATCATAAGTTTGAAGGGTGTTGTGTCTTCACCATGGTGATCTTTTTGTGTAGAATGAGAACTTTAACGCCGCGCATGCTGTGAAGAACCTTATGTATGATGCCGAAATCTATTCCAGATTCAGGCTGTAAAGAAAGCTCAGCTTTCTCTAAACACATCAACTTCCCAAGATTTTGGTGAGAAAACAAAGTCCCCCACCAATTTAAAGATTTAAGATTTGGAGCAGAAATATTTAGCGACGATTTTTGGTCAAAGAAGAGATTTCCCCAACGGATGTGTAAGCATTCAAGTTTCTGTCCTGATATGTTGAGATTGCAGCCAGCACTCAAACCGGGACACTCAAAAACAAATGATTCCAGAGAAGAGCTTTCGATGGTGATATTTGCTACCCCGTAAATATCTTGAAGACGGAATTCCTTAATGCATTTGCAGCAACATGTGATCCATGTGAAAAACTTCTCGTCCACGATACAGACTTCTCTCAGACTCAGGTATTTCAGGTTAGAGGACGAATCAAGGGGAGGTCCTTTAAGAACACACTTCATGCTCACTGATAGAGACGTCAAAGATTTACAAAGGAACATGAAAGATGATAATGCTAAAGGTGTCTCCCTGGGTAGTGAAACATCAAGATCAAGTTCTTCAACATTACACCTTATTGCATTGTAGACCCACGCTATGATACGGAATCTCTCATCACATGCACAGTCTTTAGTAAAGCGGTTGTGAGTAACCCAACGAATATGAAAGCGTTTTATCTTATTATCTCCACGACGAAATAAATACCTATCCAAGGAATATATCAACTGTAACCGCATATTGCAGGAGCATTTCTTCATCTTCTGGTTAGGGATTTCATTAATATTAATTTCCAACGACGGAGATGACAGATGAAATTTTCTGTATCTTTTGGACATGCATCCGAGTCGTGCCATGTCTTTCAAATCAAGGAAGGAAAAAATGTGCTGGGCAATTTCATCTGGAAGATTACTCAATCTGTCGATCATTTTACTCTCAATCGCACAAACTCGTTGACCTCGAGAACTTGCACTAGCCACTAACTTATGCTTATGTTCCATAGCATGACCTAGTGTGTTTTTGCGTCTTACTTGTACGGGATCATAATTGGTTTCCAATTTATAGTACAAGAGCCTACAAGGAAAGAGGAATTAAACCAAGCTAAAGCATCAATTATATATATTCATTTATACACAAACCCAAAACGTAAGTGAGTTTTATGCAAATCCCTGTTTATTTATGGTCTTTGGATTGAACAAATAAAAGGATAATTGAGGAAAAAAATAAATAGGTGTGCGCTAAAGGAAAAAAAATGTGTGCATGCAAATCATTTCTAGACCAGATTAGTACTCTTGATACTAGAACTTACCACCTTTAGCTACTCATACTCTAGCTAGTAGGGGCATGTGCACTCGTTGGATCCTCGCCATATTCCTTGGTCTTCCAGATTTTGGATCGAATTTGACTGATTCAAAGAAAAGCACAGAGAACGGTGTGCACTCGTTAGAGTTCTTGACTGGAGATCGGTGTTTGTATATGTGTGAAAGAAAAGCATCTGCAATCGATTTATGTCACTCCTCTCCCATAACATGTATTAGCACCTGGTTTCAGTGCCTTCTTATTGTTTCTTGATTTCTTGAAGTGTGGGAAAGAAACGTACCTGCAACTGATTTACGTCACCCTCTCATCACGTGTATTTTCACTGGCTTTTTGTGCGTGGTTCTCCATGTTTCTCTTACACTCTGTTTGGATGAAGAAATTTAAGATTACTAATAAATTTTAAAATGATGAAAATCGAAATGATGAAATTTTATTTTTTAGAATTTGTGAATTTTCTTGTTTGGTTAACCTAACACTCTGTTTGGATGAGGAAATCTTTTTCCACGGTGAATTCTAAATTTCTATGTTTATGAATCCAAATAAGGGAATTGACGCATGTCAATTTATAAATTCTGACTTTTGTCAAAATTTCAAGTTTAATTCCCTCGTCCAAACATAGTGTAAAAGGACAACGTAATTTAATATGGTATTTGTTATTTTTAAACTCTCACTCGTAGAAATTAGAAAATGATACCTCTTTACGTGGAATTTAAACTTGGGAATTGGAGGTCCCAAATCCCAAGTTTTTTTTTTCCACGCTAAAATTCTAAATTTCTATGTTTATGAATCCAAACAAGAGAATTGATGCATGTCAATTTATAAATTCTGACTTTTGTCAAAATTCTAAGTTTAATTCCCTCATCCAAACATAGTGTTACTCTTTTTTCAAAGTGTGGGACTGGCAACCAATTCACGTCACCCTCTCACATCACGTGTATTTGCACTACTTTTTATGCTCTTTATTTCCTTCACTATTTTCTCGAACTGTGGGAGTGAAACGTACCTAAACCGATTATGCAACCCCTATCTCATCACGAGAATAGACATTTAGTTTTTGTGTGTGGTTCTGATTTCATTTTACTGTTTTCTTGAAGTGTGGGCGTGAAACGTACCTGCAACATATTTATGTCATCTCTCTCATCACGTTGTTTTTTATGCATGGTTGTCGTTGTTTCCTTTATTGTTTTCTTGAAGTATGGGGGTGAAGCCTAACAAATGCGTTGAATACTTCGTTACTTTATTCATCATCTAGAGTTTACAATATATAGGCACACAAGGAAAGTAATCTACATTACAAGAAAGGTAATCTGCAAAAGATAGGGACACTAAATCTTAATCCTACCAAATATAAGACTTCTATAATCTTTATAGTAAATTCAACACTCCCTCTCAAGTTGGCACGTAGATATCGCATATGCCCAACTTGATAAGTGAGTCCTGAAACACTTCACTAAATACTCTATGAGTAAAAACATCAGTCAGTTGCTTCTCTGAATTCACAAACAATATAGACAAAATATTCCTTTGGAGATTCTCCTTAACAAAGTGTTATCAACCTCCACATGCTTTGTTCTATCATGTTGTACCAGATCATCTGTTATTTCTCAAGGTTCTAAAAGACAATAGGCGCTAGTCGGGCGGCGGGCTGGGGCCTAGCGCCTATGCGGCTAGGCGAGGCCTGGGCGGACTAGGTGGATTTAAGTAAATCTATTATATTTCGTGTAAATAAGTGATTGCTTATACTTAAAATATATATAATTTCATCATAAACTATAAAATAGAAGACATATATTATGAAGTATTGGAACATAATGAAAACAGGGGAAAATGATATAATGTGTGTTCATTTAAGTATGAAACAAGTATCTTACAATTTATTAAAAAAATAAAATGTAAAATTAATGTTATATATTGTCTATCTAATTGAGTCGTGACCTAAGCGGGTCTAGGTGGGTCTAGGCGTGTGCCTCAGCTAGTTTAAGCGCCCTTTCTTAATTTTCAAAAGCTTAGGCATTAATTGGGATGGTGGCCAGCCGCCCAACGCCTAGGCGGGGCTTAGGCAGCACTAGATGGAAATTTTTAGAACAGTGTTATTTCCCTTACTGACAAATTGTCCCAATATAACTTCAGAGCTTCCTTTGGTTTGAAATGAATACACATTAAAAGTTTGCATAACTAAAGAAGTTCACATATTCCTTGTGTCATACCCTATACTCATCCTCGACAGAAGACTTTGACACCACCTTCTGTTTCTTACTACGCCATGTAACAAGAGACCTCCAACAAACATAAACTATCCATGTGTACCTGTCAGTAACTTTGCAAGACCAATCTGCATCTATAAATTCTTCAACTTTTAAGTGACCATGTCTTCCATACAGAATTCCTTTACCAAGTGCATACTTCAGATAGGCCAAGATTCGCACTACAGCATCCATGTGATTGTGTGAGTGCATAAATTGGCTCACAACACGTACAACATGTGCAATATCATGACGAGTATGAGCTAGATAAATTAATCTCCCCAGCAGTCTTTAATACCTACCCTTATCAACAAGAACCTGATCAGCGTAAGTACCCAAGTAATGATTCTCTACCATAGAAGTGTCACCATTTTTACAGCATAACTTATCAGCTTCTTTCAACAAATCCACAACATGTTTCCGCTGAGAGAAGAAACCTCAACTCTCCCAAATTTTTCTCTCAAATTTGGATGCAAGATTTACCTGTAACTTCTGGATTTCTTCTTAATCATGTCAGGTAATAATCATGTCATCCACATAAATAATTAAAGCATCAACTTGCCAAGCCTACACTTTAGGAACAAAGTTTGATCTGAATTATTGTGGAGGTACCCATATTTTTTTCATTGCTTGAGTAATTTGTCAAACCAAGCAGAGGCAATTGCTTGAGTTCGTATTACCCATAAAGAGACTTACACAATCGATACACCAAAGTATTACCACTTACATCATATCTTGGTGAAAAAACCATATACACATACTCTTCCAAGTTCCCATGAAGGAATGCATTCTTCAATCAAGCAATTTAATAGGCTAATCAAAACACGTACCCCTTAGCCACTATCATTGCTTTGTACCTATCCATAGATTCATCGGCATTGTACTTGATTATAAACACTCAACGGCACCCAATCGGTTTATTCCCTATTACTATCTCTCAGGTTTTATTGTTTTTGAAAAACGGACATCTATTCATCCATAGCTTGTATCCACTTAGGGTCTCTTATGACTTCTTTGACCTGAGTGGAACTCTATTTGATTCAATGTGATTTACCAATGCCCTCCGTTATGGTGAACAGTTCTCACATGATCTGTAATTAGCAATTGGATACTTCACCTTTCCTTTCAAAGAGAACATGTCAGGTGACACATTGCAGTTTTGTCTTGCAATATTGGAATTAGTTGTATACTTACCTCTTGGATATTCAAAGGAGATGGAACATGCACTACATGATTAGAGACACCGACTGATAAGGAACAATGTCAAACTCTTTCTTGGAAGGTTAAAATACTAATAAGGAACAATATCAAACTCCTTCTTGGAAGGTTAAAATACTTAGTTCACACAAGACCATGTATTGCATACGTTGAAGTGTTTTTAGTCATTTTATGCATGCTCCTAGTATTGATCATAGGAATGCTATGGATCGCATATTGAGATCTTTGAAGTCTGCACCGGATAAAGGTTTTATGTTTGCCAAGTATGGACATCTAAATGTTACTGGGTATATACCAATTTTGATTGAGTCAGATGCATCACTGATAGAAGTTCTACTTAGGTTATTTCACCTTCGGTAGGGGTTATCTAGTTGGCGAAGTAAGAAACAAAATGTTGTTGCAAGATCAAGTGCTAGAGCTAAGTATCGAAGTATATCACATGGCATTTGTGAGTTATTATGGATTCATAATGTCTCGTTAGATTTGGGAGTTAAACTTGGAATGGCTATGGCACTGCATTTTGATAATAAGGTTAGGACTGATATTGCTCACAATCCGGTTCAACATGATACAACTAAACATGTTGAAGTGGATATTTATTTTATCCAAGTAAAATTGGAAAAAAGATTGATCTGATACCTTTGTAAAATCTGAAGATCAATTGCCATATGTTCTCACTAAAGCTGTCTCAAGTCGAGTGTTTCATTTAGTTCACTTAGCAAGTTGGGCATGAATGATATCCATTCACCAACTTGAGGGAAGTGTTGGAGTGACTAAACCTAGTGTACTCTAGTTCTGCACACTTCTATGGTGTATACAGGCGGACTCCTATAGTGTAGTGGGGAAGCTTCGTGTAATTAATTTCTTAGGTTGTATAGTACACCAGTATGTTCATATAATCCTCCTTACCGAGAAGACATGTAATCAGAAAATTCATACATATTCTACCAAATGCTCACTATCCTATTAATTATCGTCAGATTAGTGTAAATTTCAAGATTTGTGTAAGAAATAGATTAAGTCAAACTCATCTAACGGTAATCAATTAATTGGGTAGTGACATTATCACTTTATGCGTTGAACAAAAATATTTCTAACAAGAAGAGCTCTTGTACAGTGTATACCAAAATAAAAGCCGCTACAGCAACCACAAGAGCTAGGAAAGCAAAAACCAAAAAAAAAACTATATGCCTCGTTTAAGGAATTTATAGCTCAGTTTGTTAAGATCATCACCATAATTCCCCACCCCCACCACAATATCACTTTGTATCAAAGGAAAACTAAACCTTCATATTTTAACATATTGCATTTGCATATTAAAGCTGGTGCTCTTGATGGCTCTCCGGGAAAGAGTTGACAAAAAACCTCTTAACAAGCAGCCTTCCTCCTCTTTGCTTCATCTCCCTCTTGTTAGATCTTTCTGAAAGACAATTGTGGCCTTGGAGATCTTCTTGCTTTTCCTTAATGTTCTTCGCACATGCGATTGTTGGGGTGAATGAACAACCACCATTTTCCTCAAGTTCTGAGCATGCTCTAGTATATACTTCGATAACTCAATTCCATTAGACCCACTGGGAAGTTCTATAGTCACCTCCTCAAGTTCAGAAACACAAGTAGGGTTTTCTAATTTCCAACGCTCTACATCAAACCCGGAGGACTGGAAAGGCAATGAACAACAGGCAGATTAATTGAGAATTTCTCCGAAACTGATATAATGAAAGGAAAACTAATTCATTCTTTAACCATGATCAACAAGACCAGATTCCAGACAAGTCAAATGGAGAGGTGATCGGAGACATACGCAGAACCTTTACTACTTACTTCAGTTTTCGAATGGAGGAAGATTCTGTCAGTATTTATGCGCAAGGTACTCAAATTTGGCATTGTTTTAAACAGACAGATCATTGCCAGGACTAGGTCATCAAGCAAGCTCCCAATATCAATACGTAAATAACGAACATTAACTAAAGGTCTTGGCATAGAACCTTCCTTGGTACAAGGGAAAACCTAAATGACAAAAAAGGAAGAGAACCTGTAAGAACAGTAATGAAAACTAAGAGAACCTGTAAGAACAGTAATGAAAACTATATGCGATAGAATACCAAAACTGAGTGATGGAAATCATAAGTTGGCCAAAAGATAAACGCATCAAAAAAGTAACAAAAATTGTATGCAATGGATTGAATAATCACCAATACAACATATGCAAAAGATAATGTTCGTTATCTTTAGACTGACTAGCAGTATTCAGAAAAATACGAATTTTCAATCTGGCTTATATGATTAGTAACGCAAAAGCAATTACATCTTTCAACTTTCAACCAATTCTGATAAATTAATCTTGTTTTTCAAACGAGGAAAGATTACAATCTAATAATAGTGGATTGCAAAGTATCTAGTTTTCACCGAAACAAAGAGAAACAACGCAAATAGATCAATTCAGTTTTACTATAGTATCTCTTTACCTTGAGGCTCTCTGCATTTAGAATAAGAACTTTGACCCTGCATATACTGCAGAGAAACTCGGACACAATGCCAAAGTCATATGCTCCATTCTTCAGAAAAAAAAGGTCGGCTTTCTCTAAACGAATGAATTCCCCCAGATTTTGGTGGATCAACAATCTCCCTATCCATTTCATACTTGTAAGATTTGGAGCAAGAATATTTATCGATTTTCTGTGTGGAATAGATTTAATGTCAATAACTAGGTCTACAAGTTTCTCAGCTGCAATGCTAAGTTGGCACTGCTCCGTCAGAGAGTGATTGACAAAACTAAAGGATAACAAAGACGAGCTTTCGATGGTAATACTTTGTACCCCAGACACTTGTTCGAGACATAATTCCTTAATGCAATTACAGTAACATGAAAACCACTTGAAAAACCCCTCATCTGCGATTTTAACATTTCTCAACTTCAAGCATTCAAGATTAGAGAAAGAAGCTGAGGAGGGCTCTTTAAAGACCATAAGCTTCATGTCCACCACTAGAGACCTCAAAGATCGACAAAGAAAGACGCAAGATGGAAATGGAGTCAGTGCCATCCTAAATGAACCACACTCAAGATCAAGTACTTCAACGTTACACTTAACCGCATTGTGGATCCACGTAATCACTCGAAATTTCTCCTCTTCATAGGAAAATTCCTTCACCAAAAAGTATTCAATATCCCAAACCAAACGAAACTGTTGTAACTTTTCATCCCCACGATGAACCAAGAACCTATCCAAAGAACTCAACAACATTAACCGCTTACTGGACGTTGACAGATCCCTATGACAAAGTTCATCAAAATTCAACGACGGAGTTGACAGACAGAGTTCTTTGCATCTTTTGGATGCACTGCCAAAACAGGCTAGGTCTCTTATACTGAGGAAAGAGAGAATGTGATGAACAACTTCGTCCGAAAGATCGTTAAATCTGTCAACCCTAAGCCACTGTCTCCCATCCATCTTTTTCTATCTTTTTCTTCAGTATGACGCCAACTCGAACCCTAAACTACACGTTCTATCAGAAACCGCGATCAGAAACCAAGCCCACTTACGTCTTTCTTCTATTCCCACTTTCTAATCAAACTTCCTCTTCACAATCGATCATCCTTGCACGATGGGATAACAAAACAAAAGATCGATTTTTCTGAACCAAAATAAAGACAAGTAGTAATAGTAGTCTTGATATTAAAACGTACCATTCACGCAACCCAAGAAAATTCGATCATACTCTCCTCTTCATGGCCAAACAAAGAACCCTAATTTTTGTTAATTTGGGGTTTGACCAAAAACATCGGTGTGATTCTTTACGGAAAAAAAAAACATATTCTACGGGTTTCAATTGGGTCATGTTTGAACCCAAAAAAATTGCCCTTGGGCCAACCCTCAAAGTCTCTCAACTTTTTCGGACCAAACGACTGATTATTGCAAGTCTTTCAATTTTACCGCAGGTCCAACACCAATCATGTCTATGTACCATGTGCAAGTACGATTCCTCCAAAAAAAAAAAAAAAAAAAGAACAAAAAAAAAACAATGGACACTGATGATTATAACAGTTGAAACATTTAATTGGAATCATTGATTTTATTTGGTGCATTGATCTATAAATTGCGGGTGCCAAAAGATCAAAAACCTAAAATGAAATGATGACTAAGGATCCGTTTGATAACCGTGTTATAACCAAGGCCATTCAGAACCAAACCAATCAGGAGAGCTTGACAATGTCCACTTCTTGCAAATAGATATACAATAGACAATAGAGCAATTGCAAATAGTTTTCTGATAAATTATTCTAACGCCCTTAGGAGGTATCAACTCTCCTTAACAAGAGCATTTAACCAGCTAATCACGCGATTAATTACATATGTGATATGATACATGGATACAATGTAAACCAGAGGAATTTTCTTTTAGTCTGGAGGTCAGGGAGGGGTTATGTGGCTTTAAGCACGAAAACGTTGATTGGAACTAATAACCTGTACTACACAATTGGAAACATAATTTTCAGGCTACTATCATCCAGCTAGATGAAAAAGACAGTGGATCAAAGATCATCTTTGGTACTAAAATCATAACAGAAGTAACAGAATAAGAAAGCCATGAATTTCAAGAAAAACGGAGTTTTTCCATTTAACTTTTGAGAAACAAAAGCAATTACCATATCAATCGCCGTCACTTGTGTGGAAGAGAGGGAGAGAGAGCAACACATTATGCATTGAAGAATAATATCGATCGGATATAACTGATCTGTGTGACAACATTTTAACTTAAACAAACCAATTCTGTTGTAACAGCCATGTTTGCCTGAAAATGTTTCTGAGTTTCGACCCATCTTCCATGAAGCCATGTTTGCCTATACCTTTTCTCTGGCTTTGTCTCACGAGGTAGATGTCCTGCAGAATGTGTTTTTCTGATATTATCTTTGAGTTTGAAGTACCCAGGACCCAAAGTACCTCATCACCCTTAGCAGGTTGGGATGGAAATGCTCGGGGACTTCATGGAAAACTACTGCTGATTTATCATTCCCTTCTTCCCGTAGCATCAGAATAGATGTGACCATAGGGCAAAAGACCGTCATATATTCATAATCCATTGGATACTGCTACCAAGTGTTCATTTAAACTACTTAAAACTCCATACAGTTCCTTTCTTTGCTCATGCCTTGTATCATAGGCTAGAAACTCATGGATCTTGTTACCCAATTGGATTGAGCTACAACCAGGAACTTTCTCTATTCCCTGCTGTCTCATTGCTAACCGATAGGTCAGCACATCTTTCCATTGTCCAATTGATGCACTCAAATTTGATATTAGAGTTAAATAGCTGGGGTTTGCAGACTCCTGCTCCATAATCCGTCTGGTTAGAGACTCTAACAGGTCTCCATTTCCATGAATCTTACAGGAACCGAGTAGACTTCCCCAAATGACAGCATTTGGCTTCAAATGCATGCTTTCTAAGAACCTGACTGCTTCTTCCAACTTCCCGGCCCGACCTAGAAGATCAACCATGCAACCATAGTGCTCTATTCGGGGTTTGATATTCAACTCTTGTTTCATCTGGTTAAATATTCTTTTGCCCTCTTCCACCAACCCTCCATGAGTGCAAGCTGACAGAACAGCAATGAAAATGACATCATCTGGTTTTGTTCCTTCTAAACACATAGTATCGAAGAGAAATATGGCTTCTCTACACAACCCATTAATAGCGAGACCTGAAACCATTGTTGTCCATGTAATTATACATCTTTTAGCCATCTTTTTAAAAACTGCTTTTGCACTTTCTACATCTCCACACTTTGCAAACATGTCTATTAGTGCATTGCCCAAGGGAATAGACAAATCCAACATGTTTCTCTCAATATAGGATTCAATCCATTTTCCATGTTCTAGAGAGCCCAAGTGAGTGCATGCAGATAGTATGCTGATCAAAGTACTCTGATCCGGGCTGCACTTTCCGTCTATCAACATCTGGCGGAACACAAAAAGTGCTTGATCAAACATGTGGTTATGAACATAACCTGCAATCATAGCATTCCATGACACAACATTTTTAAATGGCATCTTATTGAATAAGTTCATCGCTGATTCAAGATCTCCAATAGCGGTGTACCCTGATATCATGGCCGTCCAAGAAACTACTGTTTTCTGGGGCATCTGTTCAAATAAACACTGTGCAGACTTGACATCACCCAACCGTATATACGCAGTTATCAATGAATTCCACGAAACTTCATTTCTTTCTGGCATCCTCTCAAAAACTGAATGAGCTAATTCCATATTTCCAGCTTTGGAAAGACCAGAAACAACAGAGTTCCACGTCACAATGCTCCTCTCTTGCATTGAATGAAACAACCGCATAGCAGGTTCTATCTCACCACGTGCCATGTAAGCAGCAATCATAGTATTCCATGAAATCACATCTCTTTCAGGCATTTCACCAAACACCTGGGAAGCCAAATCCAACCCCACTCCGCATTTAGCATAGAAATCCAAAAGGGTATTCTGAACAAACACACTAGAGCCAAAACCCATTTTGACAATGTCAGCATGAACGGTTGTGCCATCTTCAAGGGCCGCAAAAGATTCACAGCCCCTAAGAAGAGAAGTGAAAGTGAAACTGTTCGGCGCAATCCTAGACGCCTTCATTTGATTATACACTCGCAACACATCTATACGATTCTTTCCTATACAGCATTTTATCAATGTATTGTACGCGACAACATTGGGACAACAAGAACTTTGAAAAATAGAATAGGCATAATGAAGAGAACCCAGTTCTGAGGAGAGAGTGAGGAGCTTGGGAAGCAAAAAGCTAGTATGTTGGAGTCCATGGACAAAAATCTGAAGATGGGTTTGTTTCAGTTCTTTGAGAGACTTGCAGTCTTGCATGATCTTCAGCAGTCTGTGGTCCATTGTGATCGTTCTTCATTCAAAAGACAGTTACTCTTCTTACGCAAGCGGGGAAATCAAGAGGGAACATATTTGGTAAAATCTTCCGCTATTGTATGGTCAAGCCTTCCTCTTTTGGAGCCACAGGCTTCACCAAAAAAAAAACAAAAAAAAAAAAACTTATCCCAGATTTCTGTTTCTTTCTATCAATGATGCTTGGCCGACACCTTATCTGGTGCTCAAAAACTTTCTTAATGTCTTTCTCAGCTAGCAAGCTCTTGGGTGCACCAACCCCGTATGCAATCACGATCCTGCGAGCTTCAGCATCATCTGCGAAGGGAAATTGAGGTTCAAGTGTTGTGTATTATGGCAAAGTTACGGCGCAAGTAAGAAGTCACATTATAAAATAGTATCAAGCTGCTCCAGAGAAGTTGCAAAAAAAAGGGAATTACGTACCAACACCAACATTACTATGAAAGTAAAACACAGAAGTTCTAGTGATTACCTGAAGCGGCGCAACAGTAATGACGCGAAACCGTCGTTCCGGCATTTATTCAAACACTTGGTCGGCACTCAGAAACTGACGAAAGAAGGAGCTCAAGTGGGTATCGGTGAAAAGAGCTTATTGTTCGAATTTCTGAATTCCTCTGCGTTCCTCTTGTACCAGAAATTAAATTCCACTGTATCTGTGTGGATGGTTCAAGTTGAAGACTTTGTATAGCAGACTTTCTTCTGAGCTCCGCGCCTTTAAATTGAGAAAAATTAACGAAAAGTTTAAAAAAATATTAGTTTTAATAAAAATAATATAAATAAAGATGCAGTGAATAGTAACAGAAAAAATAAAAATGTGATTTTTCATTAAAATTGAATGGTAAGTATTTCTGTTAAAACTCCCCTCAAATTGTCCTATATTTTTTATTCCTTCTTTTTGTTTTACAGTAATAACCGTTCTTAATATTTGTAGAGAACTTGATATAAAATTTGCTCGTTGGTCAAAAAAAATTTCAGCGTGTGAATATAGTTTGGTACATTAAATGTAGGAAATTCATTTTTTTCCAGCAAATTGCATAATTATACTTGTGTACGAAAGTGTTTCCGGCACACTGAAAATCTCACTATTTGGTGAGTTGATGAAATAGGTTATAGTCTGCTATGAGTTCAAGTTCGTTGTTTGAATGTGTTAAATTGTTTTAAAAGTTCTCACCTAGCGTCGACTAGGCCCTGTCTAAGTGTTTGGCGGTTGGTCACTAACACGGTTAATCTTTAAAGGTTTAAACAATAGGAAAATATGGCTAGACCTGACATGTGAATAACAAGAATATGTGTTATATTTTTCTTTTCCACGTGATCTAGCATTATTATCATTGTAGACTTTACGTGTACATATTTTCTATATTTTATTTCGCTTGATACATTGAAACATGATTAAAGAGACAATGATTTGCAAATGACATCATCACATTACAAGCAGACTTTATATTTTTTGTATGTATATATTATTCATCTTTTATTTGGATTAATGTATCAAAACACACGCACCATATTTGATTACGGTAACTTTAAAAAAAAAAAAAAGTGACATACACCGTGCAATTAAATATTAACACGTCATTTTCGCCTAAACATTTGTCAAACATATTTAAAAGATTTTTAAGGGCGCTTCCGATAAATAAAGAGAATTTCACACGCAGAAAGGCAGAAAGGCTATTGATAATAATGCATCAACATATATGTATGTATAATCGAGAAGTGATTAATTATTTATTCATATATCATCTTCTTTTTTTTCTTAATTTCCCCAGGAGGTCTCACAATCAAATTTACTAAAAGTTCCGCACTCCCCATGTCTCCAATCATCGGGTCCACATCTAGGGTTATTACAATCTAATAGGCACGAACACACCAACCACGAGCACCGCCCGGTGACGTAACCACCACCCCCTCGCCGGTCTCCGTGCATTCTACTGCATTTTTCTCTGCACAAGCGGTTGTCGTTTTTGGTGTAACAAAGACTCCAGAAAGGATGGGGACCTATACCCGTATGACACTTATCACATAATCTTCCTGCCACCCTATTTGCTGCACTCAAAATTAACCAAAAGAAATTATCAGCATTAACAATTTTAAAGACATCAAACTCATCGTAAACGTATATTATGTGAAGGCTGGAGAGATTAGAATTTGAGACCTCCTCGTACCAAGTAGGAGCCAAATTTTGTTAAATATCATGCATGAAAAAGAACACAAAAAAATAAAATTTATTGATTTGTACGATGGAGTGAGATTTACAAAGATGTCCCATAAGTAATGTTGTTTTCAATTGAAACTCCTTTGAATGGTGAAGAGACTTCTCTTTTTTACCGTAGTAAAAGTTCTTTTTTTTTCATGTTTTATCTTCACTAGTCTATAGAAACACAAAATTAAAAAAACTTTGAAGTGAGATAGACTTACGCGAAGTTGAGAAAAGCAACAATAAAAATACGAATCCAAATAGTCTTGTATTCATAGTTACGTGACTATTTGGCTTCATGTTTTTACCTTCGATCCTTGGCTAGCTAGCTGTACATGCTTCTACTCTTTTCCCCTCTTTTTAAAGTAATTCTCCTCTTCAAGTGGAAGATGTGCGTTAAATTTAAGTGATTATGGCAAAGTGCGTTAAATTTAAGTGATTATGGCAAAAAAAGAGAAACATAATAACCATAGTTAATTTAATGCAAACCCTAATCAAAGTAAATTAACTAGCGCATGACTAACTGTAACAACTCAATTGTTATATGAAATATAAACTCAATGATAAATTACTCTCCTAGTAAAAAATAAATAAATTAAAAAAAAATTCAGTTTCCAAAATTTTTGCTATTAAGTTGTTAATGGCGAAAAACAAGTGCACTCGTCCTTCCCCGTCACCACCCAAATCCCGTGCATCCACCCTAATGCCAAGTGCACTACCAAAAATTACTATTTGTCCGACAAATGTTTGCTCAACGAATCAAATTTTGTTTGGAAAAGTAACTTTATCCGACGGAAGAAATTAGTCAAACAACATTGGTCAACATTTAGGGTTTGTTCAAAGTCTTTAGGCGAGGAAACCATTTTGACGGGAAAAATAAATTTTGTCAAACAAAGTTTTGGCATCGAGGAAAAAATTGGAGCGTATTATGTCACCTATTTCTCAATGAAAATTCAGTTTGTCGACTTATGTGATATTGGCCGACACTCCATTTCATCGGCTAAACTATAAGGTTCATCGGACAAAGTCATTGCCAAGGAACCCACTAACACTTTATCTGCTCAATGATGTTTTTGACGTTGTCTGACAAACCATTTCGTCAGGCAACACCCTGTTCATACAAACAGGCCAAGCGACCTTCTCTTTCTCTTCTCCTTTCTTTCTTTCTTTCTTTCTTTCTTTCCCCCAGTGCAGCTCTCCTCTGTCCTTTGCAAGAATACTCTCTCTCTCTCTCTCTCTTTTATTTGCTCAACATTGTTTTTGACGTTGTCTGACAAACCATTTCATCAAGCATGTTCATATAAATAGGCTCGGAGCCCTTCTCTTCTCCTCTCATTTCTTTCTTTCTTTCGTTATTTCTTTCTTTCTTTCTTTCCCCAATGCTGCTCTCCTCTGCCCTTTGCAAAAACCTCCCTCCCTCCCCCCTCTCCCAATTAATTTGTTTTTTTATTCGTTAAATATTTTTAAAAAGTGTAATTAATTACCTCATCACCTATCTCTCACTCTCCCTCTCCCAGTTAATTTGTTTTTTTTTATTTGTTAAAATATTTTTTTTAAATTATGTAATTAATTAATTTTGTTTGTTGTAAGTTTGTGAATGAATTAGAATAAATTAACGAAAAATGTATGTATTTATTTCTTAATTTAATTTTTTAGTAAAATTATTTATTTAATTGTGATATATATATTGAGATTGTGAGTTATGTGAAATTTTGAATTTGTGTGTTATTGAAAGTTTGAAACAAATGTAGCTTAGGTGAATTTAATCTGTGCAACATTATCTTAGGAAGTCTCGGTGTGAAATTTTGAGTTTGTCTATTATTAAAACATATGATCAATGCAAGCTACTTTAGAGAAGTTGCAAAAAAAACTTTGAATATTCTAAAAGGCGCTAGCTGGGGGGCGAGCAAGGGCCTCCTAGCGCCTAGGCGTCTTGTGGGGCCTATGTAGGGACCTAGGTAGACGGGTGCTGGCGGGCTAAATGGTCGCCTAGGTAGGCCTAGGAACCCGTTTATTTTTTAAACCCCTAGAAATTAATCGTGACTGTAACCAACCACCTAGTGCTTTGGCGGGGTAACGGCGCTTGTCGAACACTTGATGCACTTACATGAATATTTTTTTTTTTGAACAAACGATATTATCTATACTAAGGAGGAGGGAGTGGGCTTAGACTCACAATGGGCTAGCAATAAGTGGTTTAAACTCACCTTTGCTGAGAAAATCAAATTTAAAACCTCACTTACAAATGAAGAAAAATACCACTAGACCCTACTAAGTGGCTGAATTTTGTTATTTATTTGTGATTTTCCATAAGCATATTCAAGATGTAAATTCTTGAAGCACTTGCATGATCTTGGGATCCATTTGAAAAAAAACCCTCATCGTTTATACACACAGATCTCAACTTCAAGTACTCGAGATTAGAGGAGCAGTGAGGGTGCTTTTAGAAGTGTACGACCCTTTTTGAAATAGAGACCTCAATGATCCCCAAAGAAAGACAGAAGGAAACGAAGGTCGTCTCTCCCGATAAAAAAAAACATCCGGATGTAAACTCAAGGACTTCAGGTTAACAACTGACCTTGTATATTTTCCAACAAAAGACCTCAAAGATTCGCAAAGAAACGATGGAACATCATTAAAACGATCAGATACCAAGCGCTATACGATGTGTGGACTTTGAAAGCAACAAGATGCAATACATTTGAGAGAACTTTCAAACGTCTAGATTCTTCGTCCGGCGAGCTTGCTTAAATTACGATAAGCTATTGTCAACCAACCCTTCACTACTGTTCTAAGCTAATCAATACCTTACAACAAAGCAAAAGTATCTCAGCCTTACACCTAGGCTAGACGTTACTTTTGTTGAATGCAAGACATGTAAGCTGGAAATCAATTTACTCATCTGGGTGTCCTATATTCCTCAAAGACAACTGTGGCAATATTGGAAGCCATTTTGCGTTTCTTTACCTCTGCTATATCGTTACACTGCCAAGGCGAATGAACGATCTTCACCTTCTTCAAATTCTGAGCATGCTCGAGGATATATTTTGCAAACTGAATTCCGTTAGATCCCTTGCACAGCTCTATCGTCACCTCCTTAAGTTGATGAATAAAAGAAAGGTTTTGCAAACCCCAGTATCCCATGTCAAACCCAGAACACTGCAGGAAAGGCAACAATCAACTTGCGAATCAATTGAAAACACACACAGAGAGACATAGAGGCTAGACTTTTGCTTACACATTCTCGGTCACATGACCATTGATTAGTCTTTATCTCCAAAGTATTCAAATTATGTAGTCCTCCAAAAACGGAGACCATTCCTGGAACTAGGATATCACGGAAGCTTCCAATAGAAATGCACAAATGAAAAACATATCCTAATAGTCTTGCCTTCAAACCCCCATTGAACAGTGCCTACAAGTTAAAAACACGATACCCAAATTATCAAAAGGTAAATTTACTTGATCAGGCAAAGTAATCTAACAGCGTTGCAGAACAACAATTCAAACCGAACTAGAAACATAAATATCAGTTTTTTTCTAGCAAGTGTGATTTTAAATTTAGTTTCAAATTAATTTAACCAACTCTAACAGCCTTTCTAAGAAATAATACAGGACCAAATTGTAAAATACTAGAATAAAAAAGATATAAAATATTTAAAAGAGAAGTGTCTCGCTACCATGGTGGTCTCATGGTTTAGCGTAAGAACTTTAACCCTGCTTATACTGCAAAGAACCGCGGACAAGAAGTTAAGGTCATCCGCTTCAGGCATCAAAGAAAGTTCAGCTTTTTCTAAACACATTAGTTCCCCCAAATTTTGGCGCATCGACAAACACCCATACCACTTCAGATACTTAAGATTTGGAGCACGGATATTTAGTAATCTGCTGCCTGTAAGAGTATGTTCCCAGCTGATGCATATTTCTTCAAGTTGCTCACCTGAGATGTTGATGTGGCAGGCACCGTCAGCCGAGTCAGCAACCATCAAAAAACTAAACGATTTCAAAGAGGAGCTTTCAATGGTGACATTGTTTATTCCCTCAAGATATTCAAGATGTAAATCCTTGATGCACTTACATGAACTTGAGATCCATTTGAAAAAATCCTCATCTTTTATACAAACACATCTCAACTCCAAGTACTCGAGATTAGAGGAAGAAGTAAGTGAGGGTGCTTTAAGAAGTATACGGCCCATGTTCAGAAAAAGAGACTTCAATGATCCACAAAGAAAGACAGACAACGGAAACAAAGGTTGTCTCTCCCGACAAATCATCATCCGGATATCAACCTCAAGGACTTCAACGTTACAGCTTACAGCATTGTGGATCCATGTCATCAATCGAAAAGTCGCATCTTCAAGAAAATCAGGTTCAAGGAAATCGTCAAGGCAAAAATCATCCCAATAGATACGAAATCGTTGTATTTTATTAACGCCACGATGCATCCATAAAAACCTATCCAAAGAACTCAACAACTGCTTAAAGCAGGAAACCATATGTGCATCAGAAAATACATCAATATCCAATGAAGGGGTTGACAGATAAAGTTGTTTGCATCTTTTGGACACACAGCCGAAACGAGTGAGGTCTGTGATAGCAAGGAAGGAAAGAATGTGATGAGCAACTCCATCGGGAAGATCACTAATTCTGTCTGTCATACTCTTAGCAAAAGCTCTAACTCCTTGACGTTGATAACTTCCGGCTGCCATTAATTTACGATTTCCATCCATACTGATGCACTCACTGGGTTTTATACTTTACAAGAAAATTGGGTCTTCCATTTTCTGCACTTTTACAAGGATGGTTGAAGAGTTCAGTTAACCAAAGTAAATACAAATACTCAGTTATATTTATACACTGAACTAAAGTAAAGAGAATTCATTCCGGTTTTTCGCCATGGAAGCCCTTAATAACATCAGACTTTAGAGAAAAACACATGTGAAAGCTCAATTCTTTAGAGAGAAAAAAATAAATAAATAACCCAATACACGTTGTAACACCAAAGGAAATTTCAGAACTACAAATCCAATTATGATCTTGAAGTGCTTTTCTATAAAACTTATAGTTATCAGGGTGCTTTTTCTAATTTACTACTATCTTTCACAGATTAAAAGAAATAATTGATGGGGTCGACAATCGAAAGATAAATGCAATTTTTGCAGCACCAAAAACCCCGAAAGAGCCAAAAATAGAAACCCACTTTACCAATTCAACAACTAAAACAATTATTAGATTCATAACAGGACGTACCAGCAAGCATCTTCTTCTTTAAATTTGAAGGACCGATTCGGCACATTGGTGCCCATATCGCGCTCCGGAAGCGGGAGCACCTCGGTTCGTTTGTGGTACGGCTCGGAACCGGCTGGATCGGCCCGAAACGGCTTGATTTGTGAATATATGGTGTTTTGGCTAAAGTTGCAGAGGACTAGAACCCTCGTTGAAGATCGCCTAATTTCGATGATGAAACAGACGACAGCTTTTGCTTTATCAAACACATTGACGTTTGTTGCGCCGGACTATCTCAGACTGGATTAGCTTCAAGGACTAAGCTGGACTGGCTTAGACTAGACTAAACTAGACTAACTTAGTGAAGCGTTTGGTGCAGTATTGGACTAAGAAGCTGGATAATAACAAATTCTAATATTATATTATTTAATATATAAATTATTAATATTTTATTATGATCTTATCTTTTTCTCCATTTTTCCTACCATTTCCGTCCCACTCTTTTCCTCTTCTCTCATCGTCCCATCCTCTCCCTCTTTTTTTTTCCTCTTAGACCTCTCAATTCATGTCTCTTTCTCATTCCTGGTCAAACTCCTTATTGATTCCAGTCTCTATTTCTCTGTCCTCCCTCCCTCTCTAGCTATGCGTTGTTCGAACGGAACCTCACGGCTTCAATTTTCCCGACGAGTTGCAGGTTTCCCGATGTGTTTTCCGGCCAACCCTCGTTAAATTAGATGAAGTTAGCACCGCCAAAAAATTCATCACCATCCCTGGACCGAGAACTTAGCTTTGAATGCTCGAATCTGTCATGGATTTGAAGAAGCCCATACAGGCTGAGACTTCCAGGCCATTTTCCGGCCACATTCAACCACATTTTAGCCTCGATTCAGGTAAATGGTAATCTTATCACTCCCAGCTTCAATTTGGTATATTTTATATGAAAGTTGATTGTGAAATGGATCTGAAAGAGAGTCGGAAAGTTAATGATTGATCTAGGTGACCGGAGATGACGAGGAATCTGTCGGGAGTGGTCGTTGAGCATGACGAGGACGAGAAAGAGAGGATAGTCTTAGCTAGTCCCATGGTTATTGGGGGGTCTCGCTAAGACCTCTTAGTGAAGGGTTTTGTCCATGCTAGTCCCCTTTAGTCTCATTAATGTTAGTCCCAGCATGGAACAAACACAGTATTGGACTAATAGCTAGTCCAGTCCAACTTAGTGAGGGCAAACAAACGCCCCCTTGGTGTTCCAAAATTTTTAATAAGCTGTTTTTTTTTTAATTTTCCAGAAACCAGTCCGTAACTTTGTGATTATCAGTTTTTTTTTTAATTTTTTTTTTAAAACCAACTGGTTACTTTGTCGCGGCATTACACCATTTGTGATTAGCAATATTAGTCCTAATAATAATAATAATTAAACATCAAACTAGTTATTTACAGAACTGTTCCAATGCAAACCGAGACATCAGATGAAAATGGTGCGAGAAAGTTTTAGTTGAGTGCCTTAATAAGTCTTTTGTAATAGACTAGCGAAATTAGGAAATTTTGCAATGTCTACTCTCAACCATCTCCACAACAGTGAATTTGAGGAAAATCAAATTAGATTTTGTAGAATAAGGAAATTTTTTAGTTTTATCTTTCAAAAACTAGTTGTACCATAATTTGTATCATTTTTTTAATAGAGATGTAACTCACATATGTTAACGGATTCTATCTCTATTAAAAAAATGATACAACTAAATAATAAAGTGTAGCATTATTCTTTATTTTTATCTTTTGTCTAGAGGAAATGAAAATTTTAAGATACATGTAATTAAGGGTATGAAAAATGTCGGACCAAGTTCAAGGTGAGGTTCAAGGCTGCCTTGCATCTAGGCCAACTTTGGCTATTCTAATAAGTTGAACTTGAAAACTCTAACTTTCAATACAAATGACGAGGTATATACAGTAGTATCAGTAACTTCATTTTGTAATATTAATTATATACTTTTTTATATGTGTCAAACTATTTTTTGTATGTAAATATAAATGCTACCTCATGTTATTCCAAATTAAACAGTTTTTACACTTTAAAAAAGTTATTATACACTCATTTTCGGTTTGATTGAGACAATAATACTTGCGGCTTAAGGAAACCGCCATAAGGAAAAGGATTAATTGGTAACATCAAGAAATCCTTGCCACATTAGGAATTATACTCCGATTAGGAAAATGATTTAATTGAAAACCCTATATATGCATATTTATACCTTCAAATACTTAATTACTATATTGCACTAAACCTTTGATCATCTCTAGCTTTGTTTACCATATTCTTGTTCTCAAACCATGACCTCAAATCGTCGCCCTCCAATAAATATTCGACGTGTTATGGTCGCCCTCATCGCTGGCATCTTTATCAGTATCGTCGCCGTCTACACCGACAATACCGCCCACTACCGCCGTAACACATTTAACGTAACTCATGCCTTTCTCACCGGGTTCAAGCTCACCATCACCAATGGCTTCAACACCCTCCACTACAGTCTTGCCCTCACCGTCGCCGTCCAAAACCCCGACCGCCACTTTCGCCACGAAAACATTCAAGTCGTCGCTTATTACAAGCGCCAAAAGTTTGCCACGGCAAAATTTACTTCTTTTCTCCAAGTGCCGAAGAATACGACTCTTGGGACGCTTTCGTTTGAAGGACAAGTCAGCGGCTTCATTGCCAGCGTTGAAGAAGATGCAGGTGGAGCTTACGAAATCGATGTCGAACTCTCTCTTCGAAACAGTTACTTCTTCATGTCACCTATTAAGTTCTTGTATCCGAATATGCCATCTAGGGTCACGTGTGACTTGAAGGAGAAACTATGTCGTGCAACCAAGAAGAAGTTATGTCCTTTTGCGTATAGGGCGTCCAACGTCCCTCATTAACATGACCAATGGGATCATGGGATCGATGGAGGATGTTCTGTCCTTTTTTACTTAGGGTTTGATTATGTATATTGGATTTTGTTAATTCGTAAGCAAAATGTGTACATTGGATTTTATTAGGAGTGAATTGCCGGTTAAGTTCTTAAATTATTACTCAAGTGAAAATTAAATTTCTGTATTAAAATTTCAAAAAATAAGGTCATAAACTCATTAAAAACTATCAATTTCATCTTTTGAGATTTCAAGCTTTTCATCTAATTCTTGTAAACCATTAGAGACACTGCATGCATAGAACCACATGTATGTTACAACATGCATACGTAAAGGAAGTATGCTTACCTGAAGAAGAACTCGCCATTGCTGCACGAAATGAGAAAGAGATCTTGCACACTCAACAGCCAAAAGTTCCAGTTTAGAATAGGGTTACGGCTCAAAACGGATGGATAATGTGAGTGCAGAACCTCCTAATATATAGTCAATCATCCATGATATCAAGCCTATTAACTGATGCTCATGATATTCCATATTAATTAGGATTTTGATATAGTTCTACTTGGTATTTAACTCTTGTCAAAATATGATAAGATTACTTAAATATAATTGCATGTTATTAGGACTCCTAATCTTAGTCAAATAAAAACATGATTTTCTCAACGTGATAACTCATAAACTGAACAACAAGTATGTCGAGAATAAAAAGTCATTTTCCTTGACACTCACAAACTTACACTTCGTTGTATACTTAAATTATGTGGTTTGCTAATAACATACTTTAAAGGATAAAATTGTCAAAAAAATTAATGATAAAAATTTAAAAACTTTGAATTTTAACGATCAAATAAAATAAATAATATTACTATTGATTTTTAAAAATAAAAAAATAATTTTTTTATTAAAATAAACAATATCGAAAATTAATTACTTTTTTTTTTTTTTTTAAGTTCCCAAAATTATCACTTCGAAGGCCGTGATCTGACGCTGTCTTACGCTAACTAGCCTTTTCGCGAGAAAAAAGGAATAGCCCTGCCCAATGACTGAAAATTTTGACTCAAAACACAGTTACAAAAAAGGTTTTAAACCCTGCTAAAAGGTTCATATTTTTTTAGGGTTGTGATACCCATATATCCTGTTTTACTTTTTATATACTTTTTGAATTTTTAATTGTCTGATCAGATAAACTGAAGAAAATTAATGAACAAAAATTATCAAAATGTGTGTAAGAAGTCCACACAACCCTTTTTTTATTGGTTCTTGACCTTTAAGCTTGAGTTATGTTACCGTGGATGGTGGGAAGGGGTTTTGCAAATGGGTTTGTTGTTGCTGCAGATTTATGAGAACATTGGGGCTCAAAAATGTGATAGGGTTAAATAACATCATCATTGAAACCTCGTCTTGGGATTCATTCGGGGTTGAGTGTTCCTCTTTCTTTCAACTTCAACTATTCAATCTTAAGATCTCTGGTGAGAAACATGAAGAAATAAATATAATCTGGGATATTGATGAGTGTCTACCGTTGATGGATAATACGTTGGAAATTTCTGCTCCCAATCTCAAGTATTTGGAATGGGATCTTGAGATTGGGATGGTAGTATGATGAATCATCAGAATCTGGCGAAGTTGAAGTTGAATGTGGTTACACACCTACACCGTTACTTATGTGGTGTGCCTGAACAGGAGCATAATTTGGAGAATTTGAAAACTTTAATAATATCTCATATTCTATTCCGTGATGGCGATATTGGCCTTCAAGTTCAAAAAGTGAAATTTTCTGCCTACCTTATTGTCCTTATTATTTTGGTTATTTGGCCTAGTTTGAAGTAACAATGACACATTTAACAGTCATTTTTTAAGTTCTTTAAATAAATTTATGTAGCGCATTCTACTAAATTTAGCTTAAGCTCCTCATCCATACATAGAGCATTTTTAACAAATTGAGCTTAAGTAAGTTCCATGGTACTTTAAAGTTCTTTGTCCTAACAAAGAATTTGAGTTTTGACATATTATATGTGGAATATTTTTTTTGTTGAATTGATTGTTTGTTAATTTTGTAGGCATCTGTATTTGATAAGGGATATTGGTAAAGCCAGAACCTTGATTTAATTTCTCAGCTGAAGGAGGTAACGTTGGAATTATCTTACGGGCCAAATGAATCCGAGTTGCAATGGTTTTGCCCGAACATGCTCGGGATTTGAAGAAAATGGTTGTGGAGGAGTTCAGTAGCGAGAGAAAATCACAATGCGCGGTTGCGCACCACTACTGTCTCGTATTGCTAACTATCAGAGTTTGTGGTTCCAATGTTGCGATGTCAGGGTTTAGTCACACAATTACGCAAGCAATCGAGTGTTTATCTTGACGAAGTTCTCTGCTTTTACTTCCTACTTTAGTCTGTGATGTGACTGACGGGCCTAATTTTCTTCTCTGAGGAGCTCCTTGTGCTATATGGCTTATATATCCAATGAAAATAGGTAGACCTAGCACTCATTTGCTGTCAATTTCAGCTGATTGACATACTTGTTGCTTGCAGATCTACTTTTGTTTTTTATTTTTATATCGCGTTTATTAATTCGTAATCGGAATGAGAATAAGGAATTCGATTCTGATTACGAATTATACATGTGTTTACTAAAATGAAGAGGAATCAAAAGTGCGTGGGGCTCACACAAAAAATAGAATCCAATTCCTGAAATTGGAGGATTTACATTCTCAACATATACAAGGTATTAGGATTCCGAATTACCCAACCAATCGGAATGATAATTTTTTTTCCCTTTATGCCCACACTTACTTTTATTATTTTCAAGATTATCCTTTTAATCCTAGACTTATTTCTCTGAAAATGCTCCTAACAATTTCTTTCCATATCTTTCTAGGTTATTAAACATAATTCTATGCTCATTTACATTATGCACAACTCCATACATATGCCGAAGAGAAAAAACTACAACTTGAGTAAGAAAATTTAGATATCAAAGTCAATACTTAAATTTATAAAAAAAATAAACAAAATCATTTTAGCATGTCTATAAAATAAAAAAGTAATTTAATTTTTTCTTACTATTATATACTATATCAAATTTTATTAAAAAAAGTATATAAAAGATTTGATTTGAGACAAGGACATTTTAGTAATCATACTGGTTTATATTTCGATTATGCTGAATTAGTAAACAACTTTATGGAATTGTATTCTGATTCCGAACAGTTTTAGTAAACAACTTTAACATGAATCTGATTCTGATTCCACGACATTTCAATTCCTCCTCAATCCAATTCCTCCTCAATTCAATTCCTCTCAATTTGATTACGGATTAGTAAACGCACTATTAAAGTAATAGGATTCTTTCTCCTCTTATCTCCATCTACTTTTCTATTCTCACAAACCTCTTTTTATCTTTTTTTGGTTATTAAAAAATTAATATAAAATATTCACGTGGCTTAACTATAATCATTCAGAGAAAAAATACGAGGAAGGCTAAGAGTGAAGAGAATTTTACTCCTTTGAAGAAAGATACGAAGTGACTTAAAATGTAAATTACACAAGTTGTAATTTTTTCCCATTTTTAATGAAGTTTATTTTCTGTTTAAAGAAAAAAGTAAACTACATAATGGTTCTTGAATTAATAAACAAGTTTAAATTTGATTTCTGAACTAAATTTTTATTAATATACATTCTTGGATTATGTTTAAGGTATAGCATTCGTCTTCTGTTAGATTTCCCGTCACAATCTATTTTTTTATTATAAATTTTTAAAAAGTTAGAATAAAAATAAACCAAAAAAAGTAAAATTCAAACAGAAAAATAAATTCAACCAACTAAAATCTACCAGCTAGCCATCCATCTGCTCCCATCCTTACCTCCAACCTCTCGAATCCATATCTAGGTTTAATTTGCAATCTCTTTGGCCCTTTTGATTTTTGGGTTGATAAAAACTTCTTGAAGACACTTTAGCATTTTACTTAATTGTGTGAGAGAGAGGTTGTCGCAAGTACTGTTAAAAAGAAAAAAGTGAATGAGATCTTTATCTCTCGTGGAACAGAACTCACTTTTCATTACTATTACTTGTTTTGGAGTAAAACGATATAGTCAATGTTCACAAAAAAAAAAAAAAAAAAAAAAAAAAACGATATCGTTAATGAGTTGAATATTTAACTCACTTCATTATATTTTTAGTGTAAATTATATCGTTTGTTAAAAAAAAAAAAAAAAAAAATTAGTTGGAATTGAATTCGCCCTAGGTTCACCAAACTTTAGCATAATTTATAGATGGAGCGTTTTGATATAGATGCTTGATTTTTTTTATTTTCTTACACCAAACATCTAAGAGCAATTCCACCTAAAAAATGCGCCAGCACCCAACCCACTCAGTGAACAGTAATATATCATAATGAACAGTAATAGGCCAAAGCATCTCCACTCCTAACAAAAAATAGGCTAGTTAATTTTATTAAAATATTATTATTTTTATTATAAAATAATAAAAAATATTATTTTATTTTTAATTTCTGACTTTAATCTCTGTAATCTCTTTCCAGCTTCTTCTTTCCCAACCTCACTCCCACACTCCAAAACCCGAATCCAACGGCGCGATAATCTCGACTCCGATCAAAACAACCTTGTACGAACGAAACCCAGAAATAACAGAAACAATCCTTGCAGACAACCTCATGTCGTCTCTTCAAGCTCCATTGTTGGGCCTCGAAACGACGATCGCGAATTGCCGTGTCAAAACACCAGTGTTGTAAACCTCCGATAAGTTTCTTGCGTGAATATCGAGTCTTGTGGAAAGCATGTCCAAGTCGCTCTGCATCAAGAGCTTCCCATTGTACGAAAGATCGATGCAGCGACAAGCTCCTCTCTCTTCTTCTCCTTCCGTGGCTCTTTGCCCTCCAACACCACGTTGGCTTCAGCATGGCGTCAAATGGGCCGGTCCCAAGGTCTGTCAATTTTGGGCTAGCCTGGAGACCAGCTTGGGCTGGGTTCTAGGCAATCTACTCCGTTGGAGAGACTTCCCTAGGTGATGGGCCATTTTTTTGGTTGTGTGTTGGCCTATCCCACCCCCCGTGGAAGTGCTCTAAGGCTTTTAGAGTGCGTTTGTTGCACCGGACTGTCTCGAACTGGACTAGCTTCAGGGATTAAGCTGGATTGGCTTAGTGAAGTGTTTGGTGCAGTGTAAGACTAAGAAGCAGAATAATAACAAATTCTAATATTATATTATTTAATCTAATATATATTAATATTTTATTATTTAGTCTCTTTTTCTTTTTCTAAGTTCTCTTCCTCTCTCTCCCCAAAATTCATTCCACACCTGTAGATCATTCAAACAATTACAGAGCAAATTAAATGCCAATTCCAAATCACATCAAACCCAGTTCGAAATCAAAACCCAATTTAAATCAAAACCAAATGAAAACAAGAATCCCAAGCTACTGTCCTTGATGCAAAATACTTCGCTGTCGTCCCAATACAGCCAACGTCTTTATCGCCGTCGTAGGCTCCGGCGTTCTTGGCCTCCCATATTCCTTCAAGCACACTGGGTGGCTCACCCACCATTGGGTTCACAAGATCTCGTCAATCGCGTGAAGTCGACAAGTCCGAGGTCAAGTTCGAAGCGAATCAGACAAGTCCAAGGTTGAGTTCGAAGTGCAGCGAAGCGAAGCAAACGGCTAGAGTTGGACAAACGACGGTAAGAGCAGGATCTTCCTTAGTTCGAAATTTTTGGTTCGGGGTGAAGAAAGAGGGAGAGAGTGGTGGTGGGCTGGTGGTGTGATCTCATTGGAGTTGGCGAGTTGTGGTGTGATGGTGGTTGTCGGTGCTCCAGATAACAGAGAACAAAGAGAGGATGAGATGTAACATACAAAGACGGAGTAGACGAGGTCTTAGCAATCCCATGGGTACTGGGGGGTCTCGCTAAGAACTCCTAGCGAAGGAGTTTGTCCGTGTGAGTCCCCTTTAGTCTCATTAAACATAATCCCACTACAAAACAAACACGGGACTGGACTAATAGTTAGTCCGGTCTAGTCCAGTGATACTTAGTGAGGGCAAACAAACGTCCCCTTAGAGATTTAATCAAACTACTTTTCTACAATTTTATTTAATTTACTAATTAATTTCAAATCTCACAAATTATTATTATAATTAATTTACTCATTAAATCCAATATATAACAAATTCCTAAAATCTTGCAAAAGAATATATTGTTAATTTATGTCCCACTAATTCAATAAATATTTCAAAAGAAATTAAAAAAAAAAATCAATAATAACAAAAAAAAATTTGAATTGTGGGTGCAAAAAAGACTAATTCTTTTTTTTTTTTTTTTTAAAGATAATCAAATAGTAATATTTTAAATGTACCAACGTACTACAAATAATATTACTTACATGAGATATGCATGGCCATATATATTAAAAATAGCGTATCAATAATTTGCTACACTTTATTTTTTGTTTAGATACATACTACGTTACTGGTACGTTTATACTATCATAATTTTGGTATGTAAAAAATTAACAACAAATTACATGTAACTCAAAACCTATCAATATATATTGGCATTTCTTAAATTGTGACATCCCGTTCCGGAATTATCGAAAACGCACGTGTGAAATTACAATTTTGCCCCTAGTTCGATTTTGTCACGTTGTGGGTTGTTTTGTGTGTTGGGGCATGTGTTTGGAACCTTACACACTCCCACACACACACACTGACACTGCTCTCTCTCCCTCTGTCTTCTCCCTGTCTCCCTCTCCCCCGAGCTCCCTTTTGCCACTGTACATGTACGGACACACACCAAGAACCATTATCCCGTAGCAGATCGAGGAAACCAAGGGTGGATTTGTGATCGTGAGGTCGAGGGGAGCACGAATATACCCTTTTCAGGTAAGAACATCGATGTTTTCACGTCGATTTCTTAAACTCCGTTTTGGGTACTGTTCATGCAAAGCTTGTACATTAAGTTTTTGGGTTTTCTGAGCTCGTGGTTGTGTTTGTGAGGTTCCCAGGAGCGTCGGAGTAGCTCGTTGGACGACTTTGGACGTCGGGAGGGCCTGGTTCGAGGTTGGCCGAGCTTGGAGTTTTTGGACAGGTATAATCTCGTGATTTTAGCCCTTAAAACTTGTTGGGATGTTCTACTAGTTTAGGGCTTTAATTTGGTGCAAGAAACGTGGAAAAAGGTGGAGAAACGAGAGAGTTATAGCGATTTGCAGGTTTTCCGGCGACGGTGCCGGCGACGGCGACGGCGCCGGCGTCGGGGGCTGGCCGGGGAAGAAGCAGGAATATTCCGTTAAGTTTAACGGAATATTCCTGACGGCAGGGGTTAAGTCTAACGGAATATTCCGTTAGTTGATGGAATATTCCTGACGGCGTCAACTGACGCCGTCAGTGTGCTGTGCACGTGGCCGCGCGTGGGGGCGCGTAGGGCCGTGCCTTGGCCGGCGCGTGGGGGCGCGTGCGTGGTCCAAAATTTTTTCTAAAAATTTGGGCGTGATCCTGAGGTTGTGTAGATCACGTTGGTATATTCATTTGTCCATTTTGAGCAATGTATGAGAAGTTATTACGAGAAACGGGTTATGTGCTTTAAAGTTAACGTTTTTATAGTTGTTTCGCATCTAGGTGACACGTACCCAGAGGACGAGCGTGCACACGCGAGGCAGGGGGGCTACGACCCTTCTACATACCAGTGAGTGGGCTTTTGTTTTCCGTATATACCTATATACATATTAATTCCCAGAAATCAGTATAAATGCTTCGTTATATGCCATTTCTTTTATATATATTTGGTGGTTATGCATGAGTAGTGGCATATACGTTTATTTACGTATTCAATTATGCATATGTCATATATATTGATATGTGGGTGCTGTGGAGGCATAGGTAAGTGCCAGGTAAGCGTTCTTTAACGATTGCATTAAATAATGGTTAGAGATGCTTAGAGAGCTCATAACCTGCACCCCCGGTGTTAGTGCTCCCGCCCAGAGTAGGGCACAGTCCTTCACGTGTTGTTCACCTCCCGCACCATACGCTCAGCTTGGATCCAAGCTAGGTGCATAGGCCTGTCGTACAGACCACAGTAGGTGGTTCCGACTCGTAGGTGACCCGCGATTATTCGCACAGTCTTCACGTGATCATAGCACTAGAGCGTATATATGTATTACACCCAGGCCTGTCGTACAGACCACTTTAGGTGGTTCCGACTCGTGGGCAGGTTCAGTTATTGAGTTTGAGATTTGAGCTCTATATGCAGCCGTACAGGTCACGTTAGGTGACTCCGGCTGCCAGAGGATTATACGATTGATATGACTCATACCTGAGCACTTGCATATCATTATGAGATTTTGACATGACATATATTGAGCATGATTGGCATACCCTTGAGCATGATTGGGCATATCTATACATACGTACATATGTTATTTTTCTGGGAAGTATACAGGTTTTACGGCGAGGGGTTAGATTGTGTTTTGCTAAATGGTTTTCAAAGAGATTTGTTTTTGCCCACTCACGCTTTTATTTTGCGCCCCTCCAGGTTCTAGTTGCTTAGCCGTTGCGGTGGTTTCCCGTGAGAGCTTTTCGGCGTTCTGACAGACACCCCACATTGTAGGGTCGCCTTCGGGCGTACTACTGTTGTTGTTTTATTTGGACTGCTATAGACCTGCTCTGAATTTGTATCGCACTAACTAGCACTTATTCTAGTACTTGTATGCTAGTTTTTAATTATTCGTACTTTTATATTACTACTTTCTTAGCTTCCGCACGTGCACATGGCTACGTCACCTTTGTGTGACGGCCAGCACGCTCCGATCTCGGTCGGGGTGTGTCATAAATAGTTTAGATATATATATGGATTATTATATTGCGTCAAATTAATTTCAAACTCACTAGATATAATTATATCCTTAAATTGAGAGGGGAAGAAATTTCATAAAATATAGCAATAAATTAATTAATATTATTGATTGCATTTTTGACATAAAAATGAATTTGAAAAACACTTATATTTAGAATATAATTGGATTGTAGGATTTAATCAAAAGTCTAAAAATGAAGCATTGATTTGATTCTAATAATTAACTCGAATTTACATATTAGAAAGATGTAAATTTTATTTTTAATTTTTTCACGTCTCAAATTTATAGATTTTTACTAAAAATGGTTTTTATGAAATTAACCCACGCTATAAATGCAGTCCTCTCATTTGACACTAGTTGCCTTTGATACAAACCGTTTCTCTTCCTCTTCCCTGTCGATCAACCTTCCATGGAACCCCTTGCTGAAGGTGCTTCTACCAATCTAAATGTCACTTTGGACAGATTCAGTGCTCTTCCACGTGAAGTTGCTCATCACATTTTGTCATTTCTTCCCATATCCGACATCACTCGAGTTGGCGTGTTATCCCAAGAATGCAGAGCATTTTATCTGTCAACTCCCACATTGAACTTCACTGAATTCCCCTCGGAGTCCACTCGCACCTTCAACAGCCGTTTGGAGTTGATGGCTTCCTTGGACAAGTTCTTCATACATCGCCACCATAACAAGGTACAAAGCTTTTCTCTGGATTGGGTTTCTAAGTACGAACTTGGGGAAACAGATATTGAAAAGTGCTGCTCTGTTGAAAAATCTAGGGTTTTGGGTTGGATTGAAAATGCACTGACTTGCAACGTTGAAAAGCTTGATTTTTTCTTTCTTACTGTGATGCCAACCGTAGAAGATATTATTAGCGAGACCCAGATAGATTTTCCTTCATCTGTGTTTGTTTCTGGGTCTCTGAGGTCTCTCTCTCTATTTATGAAGTGTGCAACTCTTAAAGCTTCCACATTTTCTGCATCTTCTATCTGTAATCTGGTTTTTCTGAAGCTGAGAAGGGTTACCATGGAAGATGATGAGGGTTTTTGCAAATGGATCTGCTTCTGCTGCAGAAATATTAAGGAGTTGAGGCTCGAGTGTGTGATAGGGTTGCGAAAAATCGACATTGAGAGTTCGTCTTTGGAATCATTTGGTCTTGAGTTTCCCTCTTGTTA
The DNA here is from genome assembly GCF_041283825.1 of Pyrus communis. Lineage (NCBI taxonomy): Eukaryota > Viridiplantae > Streptophyta > Magnoliopsida > Rosales > Rosaceae > Pyrus > Pyrus communis. The sequence goes on from NC_142578.1 coordinate 24,582,463, forward strand.
TGATCTTTGCCATGTTAAAATCTCTGGTGAGAAAGTTGAAGATTTGCATATAAATTGGAAATTTAATGCTCCATTGCCTCGGACGAATTCGTTGGAGATTTTCTCTCCAAATCTTAAGCGTTTGAATTGGGTGGGTTATATGATGAATCACCAGAATCTGGGGGAGTTGAATTGTTTGGAAGAAGTTCAGATTTCTCTCATGGCTAATGGAGTAGATGATCCTGAAAGCAAAACACATGAGTTCCTCTCTAGCATTCGCAGTGCTAAAACACTCCGTATTGATCAAGGGACTGCAAAGGTAAAGAGTACGAAATTGAGAGGATAAAATCGGTTTACTGGTCTAAGTCTTTTTGTAGTGTTTAGGGTTTTATTGTCTTTTCTATTTGATTTGATTTGATAAAATCCTTTGGCTGTAATTTTGTTGTAGAATCTGTTCAAGGATGGCAACACACCCCCAATATTACATGAACTCTGTTGCTTGCATGTGACTATTTGGAGTGGTATCGATGACAAGGTTGTCCCGGCGCTGGCCTCACTTTTTAAAGGACTCCCTAATTTGACTACTTTGGAATTGACAGTATCATCTGATCAGCTACGCTTCTTCTTTTGCAGTGCAAATGCGGCTACTGTAAGTGAAAATCTACGTTCTCTCCAACATGCAGAGTACAGTTTACCATTGACAATCTTAGTTGCATTTCTTACTTGGGAACTATAATTGAATTGCTTGTTTGTTTGTTAATTTTCTAGTCATCTGGATTCGATAGGCGATATTGGGAACGCCAGCACCTGGAGTTTGTTTCTCAGTTGAAGTATGTAACCATAGAGCTTACTAACGGGTCTAATGGATTTGTGCTTGCAAAGTATCTGCTTGAACGTGCTCAGAATTTGGAGGAAATGCTTGTGATTTGCCTGCCCAATCAATGGAATTTCACAAGGAAGTTGAGGAGCAGCCGGATTATTTCTTCCAATGCTGCAGTTGGCTATCTGGAAAAAAGTGGGGGTCGTACAGGGGTCTAATCACCCAACTCTACATCCACATTTTGGGGTTTCAATGGTTCCTTTTCGGCATTGCAAATCAATGTTAAATCTAGTAGGGTTTGTTTTCTTCCTACATGTGTTATTAGGACAGAACTGGGCGGTTGATCCTGTAAGCTTTGTTTAAGGATATGGAGGATGGGAAAGTTCGGAACTGGATGATCGATCATATGTGTTTTGTTCAAGGATATGGACGATGCTCATCTCTTTTATTAGTATTAAGTTCTTATGCAACTTTACTTTCAAGATCTCCTTCTCTATGAACTTCAGTGTTTTGCCTCTAAAGAAAGCAGGTCTGTGAGGTTGAATCTCTGAGATTTTTAAGGTCAAAACTGTGTGCCCAATGTGTTGTGTGAATTGTTGTTTGGATTGTGAAAACTTGGGAATCAAGTAACGCCTTGGGCTTTGAAAGACCGGCCTAAATGGATCTTGAAAGTTTGTCCAATGTAGAATCTTTGATCGGTACACTATAGTAAAACCTCTCTAATTTAATACTATAATGGAATGATCTAAAGTAATTAAAAAAAATTCCGGATTTTTTTTGGTCGAACGATAGATTATGTTAAATTAGTCACCGATTGGGTTCGAACTCACATCGTCATGCAAAAGCTCAATACTTTTATATCACTATGGGAAAATACCACTTACCTAGAATATTTTTTTTATAAGTATTTTGTTTTGGAGGAAATATATATATATATATATATATATATATATATATATAAACTCAACATAATTCTTTAGTTTCACATAATTAAAAAAAAACAATAACAAAATAAAAGTTTTTATTCTTCCTCTAAACATTGTGAAGAGTAAACTGACCGAAATTCAAATTCCCCTCAAGAATGTGTTTGATTTTGATTTTTCCCTGAAATTTCTTTTAAAAAAAACTTTTAACATTTTTAGCTCATTTATTGCATATCGTCTATTTTCTTATCTCATTCAAATTTCTGTCAAATATAATCTACGTGACAATTTGATAAATCCCTATGCACCCCACCGTTTCATAGTTCCAATACACGTCCTTTCTCATTATTATTACTAGCATGTCCACAAAGACCATAAACCATGTTAGAACCCGTACCCATATTTTGATGGGTAAAAACCAATTTTCCCCTTAATTTAACCGATGCCATAGAAACTAGAAAACCCCTGCAGGAATCACACAGAGCAGGACGCCCCCAAATGCGCAAATTAGGTTTAGGTTTTCGAGAGGGGAACTTCCAAATCAATCACATTTCCAGAATCTGCATCGACCCAGTTGGGCTTGCACATCCTCCTACTCTTCCTAGTAAGCAGAATCTGGGTATGTCCTAGTTTCCTACCAAAAGAACGCATCTTTACTTTTGTTCGTTTAGAAATGAATCAAATTGTTGTTCTAGTTTCTGGATAATTCAATTTTTCCGTGAGTGAATTGAAAGAGGGGTTTTCCAGATAATTTATTTCTGAGTAATTACTGGCGCAAGTTAATGGATACTGGAAGTTGTGAGGGTGAGGGAGTTGATGGTAAGAGGAGGATGATAGACAGATTTAGTAATCTTCCTGACCATGTTGCCCACCACATACTTTCTTTCCTGACTATCTCGCACCTTGCCCGTTTCGGCTGCGTGTCCAGACGATGCAGGGAACTCTATCTGTCAGCTCCATTTTTGAACATTGATGAACTTCCTCGCTTGTCTGATGCCAAGTGTGGTAAGCTGCAAAGGTGGTTGAATTGTATGGATAGGTTCTTCTTTCTTCGTGGTAATAATAAGATACAGCGTCTTCGTGTTTGTTGGATGAGTCACTTTGTAGACGTTAGTGATAGTGATAGTGATGGTCATGTCGATGGCGATGATGAGGATGATGATGAAACACTGTGCTCCTGTGATGAGTATTTTCGAATGGTGTCATGGATACACAATGCAGTGCGGTGTAACGTTGAAGAGCTTGATCTTGATATTGGTCCTGGAGAGGCGATAGCTCCGGTGTTTCCGTCTTCTGTCTTTCTTTGTGGATCTTTGACGTCTCTGTCGGTGGACCTGGGTCGTGTAGTGCTTCACGTGCCCTCTTTTGCGTTTCCCTCTAATCTCAAATACTTGAAGTTGAAAAGCGGCATGGTAGAACAGGGGTTTTCCAAATGGATCTCATGTTGGTGCAAATGCATTGAGGAGTTGACTCTTGATGGAATTCATATGCGAGATACCACCATTGAAAGCTCGTCTTTGAAAAAATTTTCTTTTGTGGGGGACAATTTAACTGACACAGTTGACATCAGAGGCGATAAACTTGAAGAAATAGTTATCGACTGGCTGCTTCACTCTCCTAGAGAAAAATCGTTAAATATTAATGCCCCATGTCTTAAGTATTTGAGTTGGAAGGGGAATTTGATGGAAAGCCGAAATATCGGAAAATTAGAATTCTTAGAAGAAGCTGCTATTCTTCTGAAGCCTGAAGTAGATGGCTCTAGCGATGTACTTGAAGTTCTTTCCAGTTTATGCCGGGCTAAAGTTCTTAGCATAAACGAAGCGACAATTAAGGTACTGTGAACCAGAACCCTTCAGATCAGACTGATATATTTTTGTGTTGGCAATTTGAACTTAAATCTTCTATTTATTTCTTGTATGGGGTGATAGGGTAAGCTAAATATATATTGTTCTCATGTATCAGTAGACTTTAAAGCAGGAAGACGGATATTGCTTTTTATTAGTCTTGTTGAAATGAGTCAAAGAAATTGTGAAACATTATTTATCGCAGGCTTCATATCGGGAAGGATCCATTCCAGCATCGTTTGATAACGTTTCATCTCTCGATATACATATTAAAAGCTTTGGTGATGAGTTGGTCCCAGCAGTAGTCTCTCTTTTCAAGGGAATGCCCAATCTGTGTACTTTATACATAAATTCTAAGCGCCCTCTTTATGGCGATGAATATGATGTAAGTTAAAGTCTGTTGCTACTTGCTTCCTTCTCTCTTTCCATGTATAATATGTATCCTCAGGCTCATATTCATAACGGCTTTAAGATAATGCAGTTGTCCTTTCATTATATTTGGTTTAGACTCGTTGGGTGATACCCTATTGATTCCATTCTCTTTTTTCTCTTGCAGGCATGTGGGTTTAATATGGGATATTGGAAGATGCAAAACTTTGGTTTTATTCATCAGCTTAAGGAGGTTTCCATTGAGCTTTCTCATGGGACTAATGGAGTTGAGCTAATCAGGTATATACTCGAGTATGCCCAGAATTTGGAGACAATGCTCATAATTCATTCACCCCAACATTTGGACGAGCTTGTGACGAAGTTAGATGAAACCAAGAAAATTTCCAATGCCAAGATTTTCTTTAAGGAAAGTAAGAAATCTGTCTTTGTACTTTAGGGAACTTATTTATGCTATAATATCACTACCTTATTGGGAATGTTGACAGATCGGTTGTGGCACATCGAACTAGGTTTTGAGAATTCAACTAGCAATGTTTGTGTGTGCCATGAGTCTTTTGTTTGTTCTGTATCTACCATCGGATCAATGGAATCAGTTTCGGTAAGCATTTCGTTTTGAAGTAAGTTTTCTTGCTGTCCTTGAGCATTACTGTGTTGGTTGACTAAACATGACTGCATTCGTAGCGCCATTCACATCTCTGTTTCCTATTTCTCCACTGTCCTAATTTCTCATTCACCGGCATCCCCAAACCCAAAAAATTAAACAGTATTAGTGGAGCTCTACTAAATTAACTTCACGTTTTCGATTGTCTACTACCAAAAATTGCCTTGTGGTCATGTTATACGACTAGCAGTACGAACATCGTTAAAAATGATGCGCAATAAAAAAACCGGATGACAATAAGGAATGCTTCTGCGGCGAGGATGCTTCACAGGCCTTTCGTGATCGTTTGATGAGTCGTGGTGCAGATGGTTCAGACAGCGGTAGCAATGGCGATAAGGAATGCTCCTACAAAGATTATTTTCGGTTTGTCATGCGTCCATAGTGCATTAAGGTGTAATGTTGAAGAGCTTGATCTCGACATCAAACATGGACGTACCAAGTTTCCGTTTTCTTTTTATTCCTGTTGTTTTCTTGCCTTCTTTGATTCATGGGAGACCGAGCAGAAAACAGCACCGGCTAATTTTCGATTGCGGCAGCAAATCGAACTAGACATGGTTTCCTGCTCTGCATTGTATTTGAGGTGCATTGGTGAAAACACCTATATCAAAACTCTCCATAAATAAATCACTAGATCGTAATATTAACTGGCACTGACGGAAAAGTAATTCAATAGTAGACAGAATCGGTTTGATTCATGGAAGGAGTTGATGCTAATCCTCCTGAGAGCAGAACAATGGTAGACAGAATCAGTGATCTCCCAGACCATGTTGCCCATCACATCCCTTCCTTACTATCACACACCTGGCCAGTTTCGAATGCTTCTCGAAACGATACCAAGAACTGTGTCTGTCATCACCATCTTTGAATTTTGATGGATTTTCCATACCGAAGGGATCTAGTGAGCAGCAAACATTGGTCGATTGTTTGGATCGGTTCTTATTTCGTCGTGGTGATAATAAAATAAAATGCTTTCGAGTTCGGTGGTTCGAATGTATGCCCTTCTTCTTTGAGGCTTAGTATCGTCGCATTTGCGCTTGTGTCTGTTCGGATGTTGTCAAGGATCCGCAATGCAGTGAGCTGTAATGTTGAAGAACTTGATATTCACAATCACATACCACGTGAACGTATCGAGTTTCCGTCTTCTGTCTTTCTTTCTGGATCTTTAAAGTCTCTATCTGCGGATCTCAATTGTATGGTTCTTCATGTTCCCTCCTTTGAATTTTCCTCTAATCTCAAATTCTTGGAGTTGCGCGAGGAAAGAATAGAAGAGGGATTTTTCAAATGGATGTCATGTTGCTGTAAATGCATTGAGAAATTAGTGCTTAAAGATCTTACTGTGGAAACTATCACCATTGAAAGCTCGTCTTTAAAAACATTGTATATTGATGGTGAAGATTCTCTTCACATACTTAACATCTCTGGTCAGAAATTTGAAAATATACATATCTGCTGGAGAACTAGAAATCCTGAAAAAAAAAATCATTAAATATTTCTGCTCCGTGTCTTAGATCCTTGGCTTTGAAGGGGAGTTTGATGAATCACCCAAGTCTGAGTAATTTGGAACTGTTAGAAGAAGCTGCAGTCTTTCTGAATCCGAAAGTAGATGTTCTTGACCAGGTGTTTGAACTTTTTTGCAGTTTACGTAAGGCGAAACTGCTGTTTGTCAAGTAGTTTATGCCAAGTTTTGCTCAAACAAGTAAAAGGAAAATGAGAAACATGATTTATTGCAGTACTGTTATCGACAAGCTCTTCGAAAGGGATCCATGGCAGCAGCATTAGATGACGCTTCGTCTCTGCATATACATATTGAAAGATTTGTTGATTGAGTTAGTCCCAGCACTGGTCTCTCTTTTCAAACGATTGCCAAGTATTGCTTTCTGGTACGGAGGAGTTGAGCTAGCATGGTATATGCGCCAGTGCGCTAAGAATTCGGAGAAGATGGTCATAAGTCTCTCAACCCAGAGTTCGGAGGACATTATAAGGATGTTAGACGGAAACACGAAAATATCTAATGCCACAATTCTCTTCGAGGAATGTTAAGGAGAATGGTGAAAACGATCTGGGTATCAGAATGTGTATATGGCTGTTGTGTTCTTCGTACTGTATGTAAAATCTCAAACGATGATGTCTTCGTAATCTTGTCTTTTGAAGTTAATAGATCAACTAGCCTTTGTTCCAACTAAAGTTTAGAGTAGATCACTTTCATGATTTTACTTCTAACCAATTTCATAGTTTTGCCACTAGCACTACGATGTAATGGTATTTCTCTCGACTTAAAAGTGGGATTTTAGGTTCAACTTGACAAGTTCAATAATGCTTAAGAAAGAAGACAACAAAAATACTTGAGAAAACCAACAAAATCCTGAAACGATGCTTCCAATAATCTCAGCATACAAAGGTTTCAACATTGCAACATAAAGAAATCCTGAAAACGATCGGAAGTACATTCTTCTATCTCTTGATTGATTTTTCTTGAAAGCAGACAGCTACGGCAGCATTGAAAATCTGCTTTTCTCCAACTTCTTTGCAACTTTCTCCAAATCCTGGGGTAAATAAACAATGACCATTTTCTCCAAATTTGGAGCACACTTGAGCAAATACTTCGCGAACTCCATTCCATTAGACCCATTGCAAAGCTCTATGGTAACCTGCCTAAGCTGATAAACAAATGCAAGGTTTTGCAACTTCCAGTATTCGATATCAATCCCAGATGTCTGGAAAGGAAAGACGACAAGACGCAAATCAATTGACAATACCCAGAAAATATCAAATTGAAATCATGAATATCATGCCAACAAAGAGCGGGGGAGCGGGGTTAAACTTACATTAGATTCAGGGGCCTCAAGAGGTGGATTATACTTCATTAATACTAAATTGAACAGATTAGGCATTCCCCTCAAAAGGAAGACAATTGCTGGGATCAACTCGTCAACGAAGGTTTCGATACCCATACCCAAACAAAAGGTATCATACAATGGAGCTGGCCTGGATCCACCCCTGAATGGCCCTGCAATGTTATAGATCACGTTTCTCAGTTTAATCCCTTTTCTTTTCAGAAAAACCTATAACACGGATTTGTAAAACTAAAAACAACGTGAGATAGTAAGAAATATAAACTAATCCTATCATTGACATACCACAAAGAAGTAAAAGAAAAGAAGTCCGAATGACTGGTTCACTTTACCTTAATGGTCACTTCATTCAGAACAAGAACTTTAACCCTGCAAAAACTGTCAAGAACCTCAAATACATTGTCCTTGTCATCCCCTTGAGAATTCAAGGTAAGTATAGCTTCTGCCAAGCATTCAAATTTTCCCAGATTTGGGTGTTTCACCATGTTCCCAAGCCAATTCAAATGCTTGAGATTTGGGGGCAAAGATATTTAAGGATTTGTTGCTGGCCGAGGCAAAAGACCAGCATATAAATATACCTTCAAGTTTCTCACACGAGATGTTAATATGGCAGAGGTCAACAGAAAAACCAGAAAAGCTCAGTTTTTTCAGAGACGAGCTTTTGATGGTCATAGTTTCTATCCCATGAACTTCTTGAAGATTTAACTCCTCGATGCATTTGCAGCAACAGGAGATCCACTTGAAAAATCCCTCATTTTCTATAAAGATTTTTTTCAACTCCAAATACTTGAGATTAGATGGAAAAGTGAACGAGGGAGTCCTAAGAATCGTCCAATTCACATGCAGCACTAGATACCTCAAAGTTTCACATTGAAAGACACAAGACGGAAGTAGTTCATGCTCAGAATCATATACATCCGTCTCAAGATCCAGCACTTCGACCTTACACCTAACCGCATTTTGGATCCATGTGAACATTCGGGTACCTTCGTAGCAATCACGAGCACAGAAGCACGGTGGTTCTTCACCCTCTTATTCCTCAAGCTTGTATTCCTCATGCTTAAACCAACGAACACGAAAGCTCTGTATCTTACTATCCCCGCCATAGAAAAAGAACCTATCCAAATAACTCAACAACTTGAGCCGGTAATAACAAGTGGACGTATTCGCTAACGAAAACCCATCGAAGTTCAACTTAGGGGATGACAGGCAAAGCTCTCTGCATCTTTTAGACACACAACCGAAGCGAATGAGATCGGTCACAGTAAGAAAGGAGACAATGTGATGGGAAATCTGGTCTGGAAATTTGCTAAATACATCTATTATACTCTCACTCTCACTACAAACTCCTTCGCCTCGGGGACTTGCAGTAGCTTTTAACTCACCCTCGCTTTCCATGAAAGCCAATCAAAATCCGAATTTAGGGTTTTGCAAAAGAAGATGGCTTTTCAGTTTCTACTACGATTCACGGAGAATTTAACAGTAAAGCATCAATCAAATTATGCCTTTCTCCTTGCACAGTGAACAGAGATGAAGAAATGCCAACACTCACTTACCCATCTCGATTCTACCCACCATAAGTCCATCAGCGAGCCAGAATCGGCGGTGCGCTCCCATCATCCTCCGTCCCGAATCTGGATCTTGAAGAACCCTAAATTTGTTGATTTGGGGCTTTCGGATGGTTCCTAGGCTTTTATAAGTTTAGTATTTTTGTCGATTTCCTCTAAATTTGTTCCCGCAAATTCGAGTCCCGATTTGCCGCGTGAAATTTCTTTTGGCCCGCCAAAACCTTATTTACTTTTTATTTTTTCGACATCACCCGCCGAAACCTATATCATTCAAATTTATTTTTACTCTTTTTTTTATAAAAAAAAACTAACGAAAAGTTCAAAAATGTTTTAGTTTAATGAAAAAAAAAAACAAATAAAGATGTAACGAATAGTATCAAGAAAAGGTAAAATTATAATTTTTCATTAAAAGTGAACCGTACCGAAAGTGTTTCGTTAAAATTTTTTTTTTTTTTACAATAATATATTTACATGGATGGAAGAATTATTTGGTAAAGAGAAAATTATTTAAAACTTCACTTTCCTTTTTTTTTTTTTTTTTTTTTTTTGTCAAAATAAAACTTCACTCTTTGGAAATATGTCAATCTTTTTCTTAAAAAAAAAAAAATGAAATGTGGCTAACTATAAGAATATATGGCTCGCTTAATACACATGATCAGGTTCGAACAAAGAACTAAAGTTTTAGGTATATTTAAAGTGGAAGAGAATGATTTTTCCTTTGGAGGGGAATCAAATGAAGGACATTTAAGGCTACAAGTTTATTTATTTATTTGAACAAACGATATTATCTACACTAAAAGAGATGAGATGTGCTTAACCTCACAATGAGTTAACAATAATGTGGTTCAAATTCACTTTTGACGAGAATTGAATATAAAACTTCTCACTTACAAGTAAAAATAAATATTACTAGACCGTAGTATTACCGAGTCTTCCTTTAAATTTGTAATTGTTATGGAATCTTCCTTTTTCTTTTTCTTTTTTCTTTCAAATAAATCCCAAATTATGGAGATTTGGTTTCACGCATCAAAACTTGATAATTGTTCAGCCCGGTAAGAACATAGACAGTCTACAGAGATATATAATATAGACATAGTCCATGAATCATGAACTTGTCATCTTCCCGCGCAATCTTAACCACCGCACCGGCCACCCCCTCACCACCCGCACCGGCCGCAACCATGTCGGCACACTGATTGTCAAGTGGAAGAAGAGAGGGAACTGAAAAAGAAAGGAAAAAAAAAAAAAGATTTGAAACCTAGCCTGTTTGACAACATTTTTACTTGTGATTAGTACTAGAGCGAAATATATGGTAGTAATGAGAGATGGGAAAAGGGCAGGGGAGACAGAAGAAAGCTATGTATACCGAGCAAAGCATAAAATGAAAACTAGGCATGTTTACGTGCATTGCGTCGTGATTGCGTGTTTTACAACTTTCACAGACTAAAATGCAAATGCAGAAGCCAAAGAGAGAAGCTCATACGGGAGCAATTCCAAAAGGCCTTCAGAAGACAAACCACAATAATTTTGAAAGAAAGCTTTCCTTGCTAATTTTGAAAACAAAAATTCTAGCCTCGGCTATAGCCTGGGTCCGGCCCTGCCTACTAAGGTTTCGACATTGCAACAAAAATAAATTCTGAAAATTATCGAAACAGCTTTCTTCTACCTCTTGATTGATTTTTCCTGGAAGTCAATTGTCGCATTGGGAATCATCTTGCTTTTCTCTAACTCCCTTGTAATTTTTTCCAAGTCCTGGGAAGAATAAACTATTACCATCTTTTGCAAATTCTGAGCACACTCGATAATGTACCTTGCTAACTCCATTCCATTAGACCCGTGGCAAAGCTCTATAGCAACGTGCTTGAGCTGATAAACAAACGCGAGGTTTTGCAACTTCCAGTATTCCATGCTAATCCCCGATGCCTGGAAAGGAAAACAGGCAACATGCAAATCAACCCAAATTTAAGAAAGAAATAATTGCGTTATTCAAAAAAATCTTGAATATGTACCAGGATAAAAAAAAAGCAAGAGGAAGAGAGAGAGAAAAGGAGAAAGAAGTAGGGAGGGGGAGCTTATACTCTTGAAGCAAGCACTAGCATAAACTTACATTAGAGTTAGGGTCACCAGAGGGCGGATTCAACATTATGCATAAAGTACAAAGCTTAGGCATTGCTCTGAAGAGATAGACCATTGCTGGGATCAGCTCATCAATAAAGCTTCCAATTTCGATACACAAAGAACTAGTATCACATAGTGGAGCTGGCCTAGATGATAATTCCTTCAATGGAAGAGCCTGCAATGGTATATTGTTTCTCATTTTATTTTTTATTCTTTTCAACAAAATTTAGCATCGGTATGAATTTACATTCTGATTATCGTAAAACTAATATCATCACATCGGAGCATAAGAAACATAAATTATCTAATCCTACAGTTTCCAGATAACAAGATGAGAAGGAAGAGAAAAATTCAAATTGCAAAAACAAACTTGTTTCGCAATATATTTCTTATTATTTTCCACAAAACTCAGCATAGAAGTGAATTTTCGTTCTGGTTAATGTAAGATTAATGTCATATCTCAATTTTAAAACAGCGTTGTAGCTTAAGGAACGTAAAGTAACTAATCCTATCATTGCCATATCACAAAGATGTAAAGGAAAAAAGTTGAAAGAAGTTCAAAAAGAAAATGAAAAATCAGTTTGAGATGTTACAGTTCTGTTTACCTTAATGGTCGCTTCATTTAGCATAAAAAGTTTAGCCCTGCATAAACTGTGAAGAACCTCGACTATATTGTCCAAGATATCCAATGTTGGCTCCAAGAAAAATGAAGCTACTTCTAAGCGTTCTAATTTTCCCAAATTTGAGTGATTCATCAAACTCCCGAACCATTTGAAAGACTTCAGATTTGGGGCAAACATATTTAAGGATTTGTTTCTCGGTGAGTCCAATACCCAGCAAATACGTATGCACTCAAGCTTCTCACATGAGATGTTAATATGACATTTATCAATCAGAAAGATACCAGAACAGTTAAGTATTTTCAGAGACGAGCTTTCAACAGTAATTTCTTGTGTCACACAAACGTGTTCAAGGCTTAATTCCTCAATGAATTTACAGCAACACGAGATCCATTTGAAAAACCCACCACCATCGTCTATATCAACATTTTTCAACTCCAAGATCTTGAGATTAGATTGAAAAGCGAACGACGGAGTCTTAAGAACCGTACAGTTCAGGTGCAGTATTAGATGCCTCAAAGTTCCACACAAAAAGACACTAGCAGGAAACAGAAACCGTTCCTCCTCATCCTGATAATTCATCGCCAGATCAAGCACTTCAACATTACACCTTACTGCATTTTCAATCCATGTAAACAGTCTGAAACTCGCACAACAATCACAGACGCATTGTGCTTCTTCATCTTCACCCTCACATACATCATGCCTATACCAACGAAGGCGGAAGCTTTGTATCTTATTATCACCACGGTGGAAAAACAACCTATCCAAATAGGTAAACAATTCGAGCCGCTTATAACAAGTAGACGTATTCACCAAGGAAAATTCATCCAAATTCAACTTGGGAGACGACAGGCAAAGTTCTCTGCATCTTTTGGACACACAACCGAAACGAGCGAGGTCGGTTACAGCAAGTAGGCAAAGAATGTGATGGGAAATCTGGTCTGGAAGGTTACTAAATACATCTTTCATACTCTCACTTTCACGCCCACTACAAATTCCTTCACCTCGACGACTTGCAGAAGCCATTAACTTAAGCTTGCGACTCGTGAACCCAACTAATTTCTGTGTTAGGGTTTTGCAATATAAAGCTAGAATTTCAATTTCTACTACGATGCAAAGAGAATTGAACACCAAATCATCAATGTGAATCAAAATGCAGAAAAGTGGTACTTACCCATTTCGTACCAACAGAATCCGATCATACTGTAGCTAGTAGGAGCACGTTGGAGCCAAAATTGGTGTCGATCCATTGTGCCCTTACCTCCTAGAAAGAAGAGTAGAAAGAACCCTAATTTTGTTAAATTGGGGGTGTTACTGATATTTGAGAATGCCGGCGTTCTGGCAGAACTAGGCATATATATATAGTTACGCCCCATTTGTTTTAATTCAATATATTGATATACTACTCTGTATTTATATGTTTTACTTCCGCACTCTAAATTCTATGGACGGCTTTACTGCCTGCTGCTGTTAGTTCCGCCCCATTTGGTATCAGAGCCAAGTGGTTGGTAATTGCATTAGCATCTATCTAATCTGTTGTTAGTTATCCACATACCTGTATCTTATCTGCATTTCTTAATCGTCGGTCCTCAGTTCTTCTTTCTTCCAGCCAAACAGTAAGACGTGGTTCAAACAATAAGTCCCAGGAGAGGCATGAGCGGGGGAAGAGTCTAGACACACGAGGAAGGTGAATCTTTTAAGTCTTGCATATAGTATACTTGTTTTGTGCATATCATGAGTAGATTATTTAGATCTAATTCAATGGCCAGCACTAGCTCTAGATCCAACTTAGGAACCATACCTGACATTGTCAATGAAGAACAAAAACTGGATTTTCAAACATATGAAAGTATTGATATTTCTAAATGGAACATTCCAAAGGTTTCAACCCAAAACATTTACAAGAAAAAATGGTCTTTGACCTCTTTTAAATCAGAACATCACGTCAAAACAGTTGAGAAGGCGTATGCTCTTAGCAAAGAACATGAGACTTGTCAATTATTTTCTCCAGAACAAATCAAAGCGCATCGCAAAAATGGTCATAATTATCTTCATATTGGTTTAGTTCAAATCGCAGTTAAACCATTAACACGCAAAGGTCTTAACACTTCTATTCTTTTATGTCTACGCGACGCTAGATTTACTGCAAAACTTTGGTTTTACCCTCGCGACCACACTTTTTTGATCCAAACAACCTAAGAAAATGCAAACATAAGAGTACCAAGAGCCATTAGGTGGTCAGACATCAGTCTCCCTTCAGATTGGTGTTTAATGAATGAAAGTAAGCCGGTTTCCGTTCAAAATAGCCTTGTTAATCTCGACAACATTGAACAATATTTTGATGGCACTGTAAAAATTATTTTTGATAGACCAGCAAGAAAATCTTGTGAATCTGTACATTCACATAAATCTTTTACTCCTAGTAAACAGTCTTTTTCTGGATCCACGTCAACCGATAGACTGGGTCGAGATCAAGATTTGATCAAATCGTTAGTAAATAAAAAATTAAAAGAGCAGGAAACTGCACAACAAGATTTAATCAATGATTTACTCAAATTAAAGTCTGTCGACACATCTTCACAAGTTGCACATCCTGTTTATCATCCTCCAAATCAAGAAGAACCTACTTCTCCAACTGCTTCTGATTTTGAAACTACATCGGTGAATCACCAATTACTTGTTTTAAACAAACCACATAAAATCCGATGGAGGAAGCTTAAAGCTGACATCGCTTCTGAGGAAAACATCCCCAGAAGAAATATTTTTAGAAAAATGTATTGTGATGAAGAAAAGCTAGCTATTTATGTTGAATGGAAAGCTTTTGTAGAACAATACCAATTTGAAATATCTTTCTTTGGTTTTATTGAAAAACATTATGAAACAAAAAATAAAGTTACGGTTGTTACCAAAGAAAATTGGGTTAAGGAAGACAAAACTTTGGTTTCCTCCAGTCATCCTCCCAAAGAAACTATTTTGATTTCCACTGGTAATACCAGCATTCCCGCAACTCCTTTCAAAATTCCAAAAGAGGATTCTGGTTTTAAACCTGTCATTGAACAGAACAATTTTACAAATCAAAGTCTTCACACTATTGGAAAACAACTAGACAAAATTGAAACCAAAATCGACAAATTGTCTCAACCAAAATCTTCTCAAAAAGAAAAACCTTTAGTGAACTTTACTGATACTTCTTCAAGCTCTGATACCAAATGGGGCGGAACTAATAGCAGCAGGCGGCAAAGTCGTCCATAGAATTTAGAATGCAGAAGTAAAACATATAAATACAGAGTAGCATATCAATATATTGAATTAAAAAGAAACATCCATGGATGACTGATGATAACATGAAAAGAAAGGATTAAATTAATCATAGAAGATAATTCCATGAAAGTAATGAATTAAATGTAATGGTGCAAATATATTTTGAAAATAAGTTTTATTGAAAACTTACTGCAACGCAGATTACAAACGGATGTTGCCTAATGGCAGATGATACAAGTAAACAAGGAGGTGGAGCTCGCAGGCATTCTGAATAA
Source organism: Pyrus communis (assembly GCF_041283825.1). Taxonomy (NCBI): domain Eukaryota; kingdom Viridiplantae; phylum Streptophyta; class Magnoliopsida; order Rosales; family Rosaceae; genus Pyrus; species Pyrus communis. The sequence goes on from NC_142578.1 coordinate 24,597,777, forward strand.
TATATATGTATTACAAGTGTTTGGAAAATAATCTCTATCCTTTGTGGATGAGCAGAGAAATATGTTGCTGAACTGAGTTCTTCAGTTTTAAAAAACTATGCTTCTTCTGAAGATGAGTCATTCTTATATAGAGCCAGGAGAATGATTGAGGCTTGCAAATTTTATATATATATATATTATTGGCATTCCAAAAATCTTATTCTACACTTCTCCTCACAAATGTATTTTTCTTCCTTAATAGAGAAAGTTTGGAATGTAGAATGACATTTTTGGAATGCTAATAACAATTATATATATATATTATTATTTTTTTAAGAGGAGGAATCCCATTCCGTCTATTTTTCAAATTATAAATCATAGATTATCTGTGACATCCCGTCTCGAAACTATCAAAACTCACGTGTGAAATGACTAATTTGCCCCTAGTTCGTTTCGTTTATGTTTATTGGTTGTTTTGTGTGGTGTTGGCATGTGTTGGGCCACACACACACACTCTCACTTTCACTGTCTCTCTGTCCCTTTCCCTATCTCTCTCCCGTGCTCCCATTTCTTCCCTTTCTTTTCGAACACGTACGGCACACACCCAAAACCCCTCAAACCTTAGCAGATCGAGGGAACCAAGTACACCTTCAAGCTCGTGAGGCTCGTGTTAGTCCAGTCGTACCATTTTCAGGTGAGAACTCCGTCGTTTTCATGTCGATTCGACGATGTCCGATTTGGGTACTATTCATGCAAACGTAATTTCTTGCGTTTTAGGGAAAACGAAGCTCGTAGGTGACTTGGTGAGGTCCCAAGGAGTCTCGGAGTACTTCGTTTGAAGAATCTTGACGTCGGAATCACTGCGTTTGGAGTTGACCGGAGTTGGGTGGTTTGGATAGGTAAGATCTCGTAGTTTTTGGCTCTTGAAAGTTGTATATTTATGTTCTCCTAGTCTTAGGCTTCGTTTTGGTGCAAAAATCACGAAAAATGGTTGAAAAACGAGAGAGAAATCGAAGGTTGAAGTTTTTCCAGTTTTCTGGCGCCGGAGGTGCGCCGGGGAAGGAGACGGAATATTCCGTCAATTCTGACGGAATATTCTTGACGCCGTTGACGGAATCCGTTAGAACTAACGGAATATTCCTCACGGCGTCAGTTGACGCCATCAGCGTGCCAGGCACGTGCCTGCGCGTGGCCGGCGAGTGTGGCCGTGCCTTGGCCGGCGCGTGGGGGCGCGTGCGGCGGTGAAAATTTTTTCTAAAAATTTGGGTGTGATCCTTAGGTTGTGTAGAGCACGTTGGTATATTCAATTGTCCAATTTGAGTAATGTATGAGAAGTTATTACGAGAAGTTGGTTATGTGCTTTAAAATTAACGTTTTTATAGTTATTTCGCATATAGGTGATACGTATCCCGAGGACGAGCGTGGTCACTCGAGACAGGGGGGCTACGACCCTTCCACATACCAGTGAGTGGGCTTTTGGTTTTCCGTATATACCTATATACTTATATTTTCCCAGAAATTACTTTGAATTGTTATTTACCATATGCCGTGCATTACATTATCGTTATTCATGCATCGTTGGTTGCATTAGTAGTTGTGTGTGTGTATATATATATATATATATATATATATATATACATATATATATATATATACATATATATATATATACATATGCATATGGGGTGCTGTGGACGTACAGGTAAATGTCAGATAAGTGTTATTCATGTTTACATTCAGTAGCGATTCGAGATGCTTAGAGAGCTCATAACCTGCACCCCGGTGTTAGTGTTCCTGCCCAGAGTAGGGCACAGTCCTTCACGTGATGTTCACCTCCCGCACCACACGCTCAGCTTGGATCCAAGTTAGGTGCACAGTCCTGTCGTACAGACCACTTTAGGTGGTTCCGACTCGTAGGTGACCCGCGATTATTCGCACAGCCTTCACGTGATCGTAGCACTAGAGCGTATATATATGTTACACCCAGGCCTGTTGTACAGACCACGTTAGGTGGTTCCGACTCGTGGGCAGGTTCAGTTATTGAGTTGAGATTTGAGCTCTATATGCAGCCGCATAGATCACGTTAGGTGACTCCGGCTGCCAGTTTATATGTTATTGTTATGATTTATACCTGAGCACTTGCATTTCATTCTGAGGTTTCGACATGGCATATTCTTGAGCATGATTGGCATATCTATACATACGTATATATGTTTATTTTCTGGGAAGTATACAGGTTTTACGGCGATGGGTTAGAATGTATTTTACTAAATGGTTTTAGAAAAGCTTTGTTTTTGCCCACTCACGCTTTTGTTTTGCGCCCCTCCAGGTTCTAGTTGCTTAGCAGGTTCGGTGGTTTCCTAGCGGGCTTCCCGGCATTTCTGACAGATACTCACCAGCGTAGGGTCACCATCGGGTGTACTATTGTCGAGTCATTTTCTTTGGACTGCTGTAGACTTAATGCTCTGAACTTAGCGTCTCACTTACGCTAGCACTTGTTTTTACTACTTTGTATGCTAGTTCTTAAATTATTCGTACTATTTATATTACTTTTTATTAGCTTCCGCACGTGCACATGGTTACGTTACCTTTGCGTGGCGGCCAGCACGCCCTGATCTCGGTCGAGGTGTGTTATTATCCTTACAAAATATTAATCAAAAAAATAATATTTAATACATTTAATTGGGTTCAAAGCAATTAACAAATACTTTGTTATATAAGAAATAATGAAATTTTATCTTGATAATTAAATAGGCAAATGGTTTCGGATTGAATTGAATTTTTGCAAAGATGATTTATGAATTGAGAGTTACAAAATAAACTGTTCGAATCGTTGAAATTCGATGTGGAGTGGGCCCTACACCTAATCCTTTTTTTTTTTTTTTAAATAGAGATCTTTTGCATAACTATATATATATATATATGTGTGTGTGTGTGTGTGTGTGTGCGTGGAAATTTTTATTTGAACCCATATAACCTCTTTCTACACCCAACTTACTATCTACATCCATATTAATTTTTATTAAAGAATTAATATCTCTTTAAACCTAGAGTTATTATCTAAACTATTCTCCCAAACCCAATTCAAAATGTAAAATGATCTTTACACCTATTTATAGCATTTCCCATGGTTGCAAAGGCAACCTCCATGTTTCCATGGTCGCCATCCCCGACACATACACATGGTCTCTCTCTCTCTCTCATCACCAACACCAAGTAGTTACAGTAGTTGTGCATCAAATTCAAGCTATTAAGTGTTTGATGCTTCAGGGATGTTCAGTTTGCAGACGGAGTTTTCAAGAAATGGATTGTGTAATGGTGTGAAGAACGAGCATGCAAGATTGAGATGGCGGCCAAGAGGTCCAACAGTACCAATGGTTGTTGGAAGCAGTAATGATGAAGCTCAAGTAGGTGTTTCACTTTTGTTGGGGGGGGGTGGTGGAGCGGCTTTATCTCGGAATGGACTTGGATACCTCCGGAGCAAGGTTTGCGCTGGTCGACATGCAAGGGACATTCATGCTGAATGAAAGAGAGAGTACCCTTTCTTTTTCTTTTTTTTTTTGCTTTGAAAAGTTCCACAAACACCAACTTTTCAATTATGTGTTATACAATGCTTGAAGAAATCTCACCTCAGCAGCCTCAAAGTGCACTGAAAGCTTGCAATTGGAAACTAACAATTTTCTTTCACCTTGTCTAGTTGCAACTCCTTATCAACAGCTAATGTTGCATGGATGATAGAAGCACTTTCCTCGGACTGAAAAAAACTTGTTTTTCTCTATAAAAATTATAGGGTTTTAGATGAAATGAACATAAGATAAACAAGGAGTCATGGTGGAGTATAATTATAGTGTGTAGGTTTATTGATAAATTTTAGTTTTATTATTAATTTAATCTTGTACTTGATGGTAATTATGCAATGGGTTAAAAAAGACAATTAACATCTAAAATTTAAGTTGGGAGTAGAAAGAGGTTACACGGGTTTAAATAAAATTTCCCTATAAATATCTATATATCTGAAGCACTCATATGAAAAAGTTGTTGCTTTTGCAATTGGCATTTTATCACAATTGTATTAGTATGAAGTTCAATCAATAAGAAAACGACGTTAGCTTGATTAGTAGTGTGTTAACTCTCCCCCCCTGTCATTCTATTGGAACATAGCAAAGTGATGCAAAATTGAGTTCGAGAGTGCAAAGTGATGCAAACTAAGTTTTAGAAGACAAAGTGAAATTGAAATAAAATTCTAGGAGACATACCAAAAAATAAGCCTCAAACAAGCTGATTTAAGATCTGCTTGGTCGTGGATTCTTTTTCTCCTACATTTCGACTCTCTCTAATTCGAGAAATTTTTTTCCATTCAACGATAAATATTAACAAGGCAATATCAAAATGTACATTAAGGTTTCAAAATAATATCAAAAAACAACTTCTGAAGAACATCAAATTTGCTTTTTTGCTTATCTCGTTTAGCATTCCTCAAAGGCTTCTTCGAAGTTTTCCTCAGTCTTCCTCACAGTCGGAATCAAACTGTGGCCACCTGTGGCAGACTCCCTCAAAGATAATGGCCTTGGACATCTTCTTGCTATCATTTAGCTTCTGTATAGCATCATCAGACAGATCCAATAAATATTGTATGCACATTTGCTCCAGGTTCTTGGCATGCTCGAGTATATACCGTGCAAATTCAATCCCGTTATTAGACACATCCAGCTCTATGGTAACCTCCTTAATCTGATCAATAAAATCCAGATTCTGTAGCTTCCAGTATTCCTTATCAAACCCAGATACCTGCAACAGCAACAAGCAGCCAATTTGAATTTTCCCCAAAATAAGAAACCAAAGGAAACACACTAAAACCAATTCTAATAATATAAGGAGCATTTCCATGTTGACTTGTTATTACGTTTTCGCAAGCTCAATGACGTGACAAAAACTCTAAAAAATAAATTATTCTCGACAATTTTTACTATGTGCCGACAAGTTTATCTTAAAACGGGACCTAAATAAACATTGGGACACTGCATACTTTGGAGAATTATTTGATTTCATCTTAAAAACTTAAATTGTGACGCTTCATATTTTTGGTTGTTTTGACAATTTTTACAATGTGGAGACAAGCTTCATAAAACAGATGTAAAGAAATTTTTACGTATTTACGACATGGAGGTTAATAATATTTATAACTAGCTCAAGTTGGGACCATTTCTTTTCATGAGTAGGTTTTATGACATTTATATTAATAAAGGAAATCATAGACTTACATCAGGTTGAGGGTCCATAGAACTTGGGACAGCAAAACAACTTATGTATAAAGTACACAAATTATGCAATCCTCTTAATAGAGAGACCACCGCAGGAAAGATATCATCAGAAAAGCTCCATAGATTCAATTGCAAATGAAAAAGACGATCAAACTGAGCATGTGTGGATCGTTCCCTGAACAAAGCCTGCAATGTCATAAGGGCAAAACCTATATCATGTTTGTCGTTTTGTTATAGCATCTGAGACCATTTTAATGTAAAAGCATCGTTATCCTGTTTAAACTGAAATGTAAAGAGAAAACAAAATAAATAAATTATTTCGGATGACAAAATATCAAGTTTTTTTCACCAGAAAGTAGTATTCAGTATGAAGGGTTGTGGTTCTCATTACCTTAAAGGTCGCTGCATTTAAAACAAGATGTTCAACCCTGTGTAAACTGTAAAAATGCTTAATCAGTTTATCAGAGTCGTCTGCTTTAGGCTCCAGGCAAATAAGAGCTTTTTCTAAACATTCTAGCTGTCCCAGGTTTGCCTGATTCACAAGGCTCCCCCTCCAACATAAATCTTTGAGTCTTGGAGCAAAAATATTCAACGACTTGTCATCAGGTGAATTAAACGTCCAGGAAATATTTATGACTTCAAGTTTCTCGCCTGAGATGTTAAGATGGCTCAGTGTAAACCTGCTACCGTCCACATATCCAAATTTTTCCAGAGAAGAGCTCTTGATGATGATATTACCTCTTACACTAATACCACAAAGAAATATTTCCTTGATGAATTTGCAGGAACATGAGATCCATTTGAAAAACCCCTCATCTTCTATTTTAACCTTTAATAACTTCAGGTCTACAAGATTCGAGGAAAAGGCAACAGAAGGTGTTTTAACCATTGTAAAATTCAAGTTAACCGCTAGAGAATGCAACGTTGCACAGAGAAAGACACAAGAAGGAAATAATGAGTACAATTCATCGTCAAAATCAACCACACGGCTCTTAACATCAAGAACTTCAACATTACACCTTATTGCATTGTGAATCCAAGTTATTAGTCGAAAACGTTCATTAACACAGAAGCACGGTGCTTCATCATTTTCTTCGTATACAGCGTGACTCTTCCACACAAGACGAAAGTGCTCTATCTTATTATCCCCGCGTTGAAGCAAGAACCTATCCAATGAGTTCACCAACATCAACCTAACCTCACACGAGGCCTCGCAGAAACACTTCCACACACCCCAGGGTGCTCCTGTAGTCATGAATTCGAAATTCAATGACGGAGTTGACAGATAAAGTTCTCTGCATCTTTTGGACACAATGCTGAAACAAGCGACGTCCTTTATAGTAAGAAACGAAAGAATTCGATAAGCAATTCTGTCGGGGAGACCGCTGAATCTATCTTCCTCACGACTACGACTACTTCCTTCACCCTCAAAACTTGAACTAGCGAATGTCTCATGCTTCTGTTCCATGAAACCTAAATTTTGTGTTTTGGGGTTTTTCAATTGAAGCCAGTTTAGATTAATACTACGGGGATTTGAAAACCAAACCCTGAAAAATCAATTACCACACTGAAGATTGAACCGAAATAAAGAAAATCAGTTGCGAGAGTGTGTACCATTCTTGTACCCAGATGAGTTCATACATTATTTTATTTTATTTTTTTAAACACATCAGTAAGTTAAATAGTTATTTGTTAGAAAGAAGTAGAATAATTGAGGATCAGACCGACATTATAATACATATGCATAATTATTTTTCGGCAATGTGATACAATTCTATTTTCAATTTACACTCGAAATTAAGCATGATCTTAAGTTGCTAAAAATTTCAATCACATCTTATAATTCTAAAACTTCATGGTTTTGATTTGAAAGGCTTAAAATTCAATCTGCTTTGATTTCGGCTTAAAGTGGTTCAAATTAAGTTTCAAGGTGATGCAAAAAATTGAGTTTCAAGGTGCGAAGTAATGCAGATTAGGTTTCAAAAGCCCAAGTGAGATTGAAGTAAGATCTGCTTGGCCATAGATTCTTTTTCTCCATTTCGGTTTTCTCTAATTCAAGAGAATTTTTTTCATACGACCATAAAAATTAACGACGCTATATCAACATGTACATTAGGGTTTCAATATCATAGCAAAAAACAACTGCAAAACATCAAAACTGCTTTCTTTGTTATCTCTTTTAGTCTTCCTCAATGTCTTCTTCGAAGTCTTCCTCGGAGTCTTCCTCGTAGTCTTCCTCAAAGTTAACTGTTGCCCTGGACATCTTACTTTCATTTAGCTTCTGTATAGCATCATCAGGCAGATCCAATAAATGTTGTAAGTAAATTTGCTCCAGGTTCTTGGCATTCTCGAGTATATACCGTGCAAACTCAATCCCGTTACTAGACCCATCCAGCACTATGGTAACCTCCTTAATCTGATCAATAAAATCCAGATTCTGCAGCTTCCAGTATTCCTTATCAAACCCAGATACCTGCAACAGCAACAAGTCAACAAGCAACCAATTTGAAATTTTCCACAAAATGAGAAACCAAACGAAGCTAAGAGCAGCTTGGCTTCACCAAAAAGGTGTCCATGTTGACAAGTGATTACGTATTCACAAGCTCAAAGACGTGACAAGAACTCTAAAGAATAAACTATTCTCGACAATTTTTACCATGTGCAGAACAAGTTTATCTTAAAATGGGACCTAAATAAATATTGGGAGACTGCATACTTAAGAGAATTATTTGATTTCATCTTCAAACTTAAATTGTGACACTTCATCTTTTAGGTTTTTTGACAATTTTTGCAATGTGGAGACAAGTTTTAAAACAGATGTAAAGAAATTATTACGTAATACGACATGGAGGTTAATAATACTTATAACTAGCCCAAGTTGGAACCAATTTTTTTTTCACGAGTAGATAGAAGTTTTACGATATTAAGAAAGGAAATCATAGACTTAACTTAGATTGGGTTGAGGGTCCATAGAACTTGGGACAGCAAAACAAGTTATGTATAAAGTACACAAATTATGCAATCCTCTTAATAGAGAGACCACTGCAGGAAAGATATCATCAGAAAAGCTCCTTAGATTCAATTGCAAATAAAAAAGACGATCAAATTGAGCATGCGTGTATCCTTCCCTGAACAAAGCCTGCAATGTCATAAAGGCAAAACCTATATCATGTTTCTCATTTTGTTATAGCAAGTGTGACCATTTTAATGTAAAAGTATTGTTATCCTGTTTAAACTGAAATGTAAAGAGAGGAACAAAATAATAAAATTATTTCGGATAACAAAATATCTAGTTTATTTCACCAAAAAGTAATATTCAGTATGAAGGGTTGTGGTTCTCATTACCTTAAAGGTCGCTGCATTTAAAACAAGAAGTTCAACCCTGCGTAAACTGTAAAAATACTTAATCAGTTTGTCAGAGTCATCTGCTTTAGGCTCCAGGCAAATAACAGCTTTTTCCAAACATTCTAGCTGTCCCAGGTTTGCCTGATTCATCAGATATCCTCTCCATTCAAAATACTTAAGTTTTGGAGCAAAAATATTTAACGAATTGTCACCAGGTGACTGAAACCTCCAGTCAATATTTATGACTTCAAGTTTCTCGGCTGAGATGTCAATATGGCTCCGTGTGAATGTACCCTCCAAATATTCGAATTTTTCTAGAGACGAGCTCTTGATGATGATATTACCTGTTATACGAATATGACAAAGATGTATTTCCTTGATGAATTTGCAGGAACATGAGATCCATTTGAAAAACCCCTCATCTTCTATTTCAACATTTATCAACTTCAGGTCTACAAGATTTGAGGAAAAAGCAGCAGAAGGTGTTTTAACCATTGTACGATTCATTTCAACTGCTAGAGAAGTCAAAGTTGCACAAAGAAAGACACAAAAAGGAAATAATGCATACGGTTCATCCTCAAAATAATCTACATCGCTCTTAACATCAAGAACTTCAACATTACACCTCAGTGCATTATGAATCCAAGTCATTATCCGAAAACGCTCATTAACACAGAAGCATGGTTCTTCATCCCTTTGGTCGTCACTGTCTTCTTCAACTACAGAGTGACTCTCCCACACAAGACGAAAGTACTCTATCTTGTTATCCCCGCGTTGAAGCAAGAACCTATCCAATGAGTTCACCAAATTCAATCTAACCTCACACGTGGCCTCTCTGAAATACTTATACTCACCCGAGGGTGTTCTTGTAGTCTTGAATTCGAAATCCAATGACGGAGTTGACAGATAAAGTTCTCTACATCTTTTGGACACAATGCTGAAACAAGTGACGTCCTTTATAGTAAGAAAGGAAAGAATACGATACGCAACTCCGTCGGGAAGACCACTGAATCTATCTTCCTTACGACTACGACATCTTCCTTCACCCTCACAACTTGAACTATCCAATATCTTATGCTTCTGTTCCATGAAACCTAAATTTTGTGTTTCGGGGATTTTCAATTGAAGCCGGTTTCGATTAATACTACGGGGATTTGGAAATTAAACAGTGAAAAACATCAAATAACACACTGAAGAATGAACCCAAATGAAGAAAAGCAGTTGCGAGAGAGTGCGTACCATTCTTGTACCCAAATGAATTCGAGCTTACTCTGGCAGTGTAGTTAGTAGGAGCGCGTGCGAACACAAATGGGTGAATATGCCTCCATTTTCCTTGGTGCTACAGATTCTGGAGTTCGACGAATTCGAAGAAGAGCGCAGTAAACCTTAATTTTGCTAATTTGGGGGTGCCATTGAATGACTAGTGTTTCATGAGTGTGGGGTGTTAAGACGGTAAATGGGTTTAACGGTTGATTCGGGGGTATCGTTTCTCGTTTGGGTAAAAAAAATAACTATTCATTTGTTCCAATGTGAAAAGTTAAATCTGAATCAATTAATTAATTTTTTTTAATAAATGATAAGGTTGGTGAGTTAAATATTCATTAGTTCCAACGTGAAAAGTTATATCTGATTTAATTATTATTTTTTATATAAATGATAAGGTTAGTTAATTAAATATATAGTTGTTGATATGAAGAAAAATCGGTAAGGAATGAATTAGTACCATGATGCATATGTATTATTAAAAAAATAACTATTCATTAGTTCCAATGTGAAAAGTTAAATCTGATTCCATTATATATATTTTTTTAAATAAATGATAGGACTAGTGAGTTAAATATTCATTAGTTCCAATGTGAAAAGTTAAATCTGATTTAATTATTATTTTTTATATAAATGATAAGGTTAGTGAGTTAAGTATATAGTTGTTGATATGAAGAAAAATCGGTGAGGAATGAACAAGCACCATGATGCATATGTATTATTGTTTTACAGCACTGTGATAAAGTGTCACATGCTGATGTGATTGAATATACATTTGACTCTAATCATTTTTGGACTAGAATGTTTAGCAAATATTTGTAATTAAAGTGGTTTAGAATTTGCCTCATGCAAAATCAGAATTTCAATAGAAAAAAAAAAAAAAATAGTTTGAGATAATTCATAGCGTGTTACATTGAAGAGTGTTTATTCACATACTCGAGGTCTTATTTTTGCCTTCAACATGAAATTGAGTTTTAACGTCTACATTGCATGTGTGGAAAAAAAATAAGGGAATTGTTATTGACACTTCAAAATTCTCATTCTACACTCCAAACTTTCTATATTTAGAAAGAAAAATACACTTGTGAGGAGTGTAAAATGAGATTTTTAGAGTGCCAACAACACTTCCTAAAAATAATTCCGTGTTGTAATAATTGAAAGTATTTTTCAACAACCAAAAGACACTTTTGATTAAGATTGACAATAAATTAAAGAGCTTTTGCATCATAACCACTATTCTAAAAACTCCGGCCTAGCACCGCTTAGGCCCTGCCTAGGTGCTAGGTGACTAGCTACCGTCTCGATTAATGCCTAGACGTTTGAAAATTAAGAAATGACGCCTAGACTTACTGAGGTGCCTGTCTAAACTGCCTAAGCACTCGCCTAGCCCATCCAGACCCGTTTAGGCACTCGTCTAGATCGCGACTTACTTAGACAGAAAAAAGATAACTTTCATTTTGCATTTTTTTAATAAATTATAAGAGACTTGTTGCATACCTAAATAAACACGCATTATGCCCTTGTTTCCCATGTTTTCTTGATGTTCTAATACTTCATAATATGTATGTCATTATATTTTGTAGTTTATGATGAAAGTATATATATATTTTAAGTATAATCAGACACTTATTTACACGAAATATAATAGATTTACTTAAATCCGCCTATTCTACCTGGGCGCCCGCCCACCTAGGCGCCTAGGCGCTAAGCCTTAGCCCGCCGCCCAACTAGCACCTAACTTCTTTTAGAACCTTGATCATTACTGTATTTTATTTTTTTTTATTTTTTTGGTCATTCACAAATGTGTTTTATGAAGAAACACAAAAAATCTTAATAATTGTTTTTTTTTCAAAAGCATTTGAATTCTTAATAATAAAAAATTAGAAGAAGCCTATATACTATATGCGTGTGAATATAAAAATTTAATATATATACATATATATGAAAAAGAAAGGAGTTGGAGAGAGATAATGTGGAATTATTTTTTTTTTTTAATTAAAAATGCTATAATAATACGTGAACGACGTTGAAAATAAAACAACAAAATTTAAATTCTGCGAAATCACATCACTACCTAAGATTTTATTTTTATGATAGGAAATCCAATTGTCTTTTTGCCCTCTTTAAATCTACAGAGAAAGTATTTCCAAAACTAAAGTGGGATATAGTCTCTTCTAGCATAATTGTCTTAGTTTGGCTCTTTAACTTCATCACACCATCAAGTTGATTTGGGAAACTCAACAACATCCATGGTACAACTGAACAGTATGGTAACCTCCTTGATTTGAGAAATAAAATAAAAGAAGTAGCAACTTCCAGTGCTCCATATTAAACCCTCAAGGGTCTCTGCGAAATCAACAACATTTTCTCACTCAATTTCTCTTTTCTCATTGTATTTTTATCTAATTTAAAAAAAAAAAAAAACTATGGTTAAGTAAAATGACATGTGTCAAATGACGAGGTGCATGGTGAGCATATATCATAGTTCATTGTGATGAGCATAAATGCATCCAAACGAAAATTCAAACAATCTCAACTTATGAACACCCCCCGATGTTTTAATAACTTCAATAAAAAGATTCGGGTTTTGATTTAAGTTTTATTTCCAATATTGCATTCGAAATTAGACATGATCTTAAGTTCCTAAATATTTTAATCGCATCTTAGATTCTAAAACTTCATGTTTTTTATTTGAAGGGTTTAAAATTCAATTTATTTTGAAAGATGTTTGACTAATTGTCATATTCCAATCTCGACTTCGCCGTAGCACGATATTGTTCGTTTTGGGCTTATCATTCTCTCACTGTTTTGTTTCTGGGAACTCACAAGCAACTTTCCAGTGGGTCACCCATTCTAGGATTGCTCTCGCTCAAATTCGCTTAACTTCGGAGTTCCGATGGAATCCGAAGCCAGTGAATTCCCAAAAAATCTTGTGCTATAAGGAGGGGAGAATGTACATATAAGATACATCACCCCCTCTCCGTTAGTCAATATGGGATCTCACACTAACAGTTGGCTCGTCGATAGACTGCGAACCAGTTGTTTATAGAATTGTCAATTATCAAGTATTAGCTAGAGAAACTTTTCAACCTAGAGAGGTAAAAACAAAGATCGGCATGAGTGGCTGAAATACATTATGCTCTATGTTTTAGGATCAAATTGGACCCGATTGTAACCCTTCCTGGGTTCATACCCATTACTTGTCTCATTATTATTATTTTCTATATAACTTTAAATAGTGATAAATTTGGTTTAAACCATACAATGAATCAACCGTGATAATTAGAAACCGAACATCCAAATATGGAACTTTCAACTTTTTGAAATATTTTTTTATCAATTGGGCTGATTATGGCCGCAAAGTGTTCCGCTTTTCTCTACTCCAAATCTTAAGTATGTGATGCTGGGGACCTTTGTTTCTGTTGGTGGGCAAGCGGGTGGTTTGATGCTGCTAGGGTTTGCTTCATTATTTAGAGTTTGTTTTGTTGTTTTTTATGTTTTGGGCTCTTGGTTACTGTGGAGTGGGGAGGTCCATTTTTTTCTTTGGATATTCGTATTTGGGTCTTCTCATATAATATATTGTGTTGATAATAAAGTAACATTTCACCAAAAAAAAAAAAAATAATAATAATCCTCCAGTATTTTTTTGAACAAACGATATATCAACACTAAGGGGATGGAGCAGTGAGTTAAGCCTTACAATGAGTTAGCAATAATGTGGTTCAAATTTGCCTTTGACGAGAATCGAATCTAAGACCTCTCACTTATACGTGAGATTGAATACCACTAGATCGTAGTATTATGTGGCAACTCTCAAGTATTTGAAATGGCCAGTTCTTTTATCTCTTCCAAGAAGAATGCCTTGTCTTTGGGTTGATCATGGTACACTAATTATGTAGTCTGTCCAATGTTATTCGATTTACAACCGTTTTGGGAAGGTCTAGTGCACTTTTGTTTCACCGTTAACAAATTAATAACAAACAATTTTAGAAATTGAAATTTGTTTTACTGAGAGCGTAATTTATCCTTGAGTTTATATTTCATTTAACACTTGAGTTGTTACGGTTAGTCACGTGCTAATTAATTTACTTTTATTAGGGTTTGCATTATTTTGACCGATCGTTATTATATTTCTTTTTCTTTGTCATAATCACTTAAATTTAACGCACTTCTTCCATAAGAAAAGAATTACTTTAAAAAAGAGAAACAAGAGTAGAAGCATGTAGAGCTAGCTAGCCAAGAATTGAAGATAAAAACATGAAGCCAAATAGTCTCATACCCATGAATTATGCAAGGCTCTTTGGATTAGTGTTTTTTTGTGTTACTCTTCTCAACTTCGCGTAGGTCTATCTCATTTCAAAGGGTTTTTTTTTCCTTAACTTTGTGTTTTTGCAGACCTAATGAAGGTAAAACATGAAAAGAAAAGAATTTCCAATACGGTTTTATCGATTTTATTATATTTCTTTCATTTGAATACACTGTCTTTTAATTCTTGTAATAGGGAGAAGTTTGTTCACCAGGTAAAGGAGCTTCAATTGAAAACAAGGTTACTTAAAAGTGTTTTTTAATATTCTTGGTTTGATGTGGATTGTTCTATCATTCAAAGGGGTTTTTTGGTTTCAACAAAGGGCTTGAGGTTCCTTCCGTTTATCTGTTATGTTTAAGACTTTCTAATAGATTTTGATAAGACTACTAATACATGTATTTTAGATAATTTTTTTCCATATATAGCTTCCCACTGTGGAAACTATGTCGTGCGATAATTCTGATGACCGTCGCCGAATTCTTGAATCCTTAGTTCACGTAAAAGGTAATCAAGACAAATTCATTACAAGATTACGAGAATCAGGTATTCTCTATCCAAAGAGGTTAAATATGTCTCGTCCATAATTATTGACACATCCCGGTCATGGCCCCCATCATATTCCGGGCTCGATTCCATTGTAGCACGGTATTGTTTGCTTTAGGCCCCGACCACGCCCTCACGGTTTTGTTTCTAGGAACTCACACGAGAATTTCCTAGTGGGTCATCCATTCTGGGATAGCTCTCGCGTGAACTCGCTTAACTTCGGAGTTCCGATGGAACTCGAAGCCAATGAGCTCCCAAAAGGCCTCGTGCTAGGTAGAGATGTGAATATAGATATAAAGCTTACATGATCCACTCCCCTGGGCGATGTATGATGTTACAATTATAGCTTTCCAAAATATTATTTTTATATAAATAGTTTCAAACTATATTCATATATCATCTCCAACCGAAGAAGCTAAACATATCTCGTCCACAATTTTTTGTTTTTGTTTTTTTTTTTGAAACAAGAAGAAATTATATTGAAGCGAAAACCCCCAAGTACAACCGTTCCTTACAGACTATATTACTTTTAGATGCACAATTGCAGACTATATTCATAGCATCTCAATAATTTATTACTTTTAAATTTATTAGCTTATTCAATTAAACTACCATATTATAGTTGTCTGGACATGATTTTTTTTAATGACACTTGTTGCTAAATGAATAATTCTTTAGATTTCTTATCTTTACATGATCTCAACAATTATTGGAATAGGATTTTCGAGTGACAGGTGTAGCTAAATGAGTGAGTTTCCAGATTTCATATTTCTATCTTAATAATTTTTCGGATAAGGTTTTTAGTGACACATGTCGAGATGTAATTAATTATGCAAATTTCAAATAAAATTCATTTCCACATGACAATTCTTCTTTTATCTTCAGTTTTCAATATTAATAAATGAGTAACTCTCCAGATTTCTTATATCTATGTAATCTTAATAATTTTTTTGATATGATTTTGACTGACACATGTCGAGATGTAATGGTTACGCAAATGATAAAATTCAAGTCCACATGGTAGTTCTTATCTTCAGCTTTCAATGTTAATAAATAAGTAAGTCTTCAGATTTTTTATCTCTATGTAATCTTAATAATTTTTCGGATAAGATTTTGAGTGACACATGTCGAGATGTAATTGGTTATGCAAATTTCAGGTAAAATTCTTGTTCGTGTGACACTTCTATCTTCAGCTTTCAATGTTAATAAATGACTAAGTTTTTCAGATTTCTTATCTCTAGGTAGTTTTAATAATCTTTCGGATAAGATTTTGGCTGACACATGTCGAGATGTAATTTGTTATGCAAATTTCAGATAAAATTCATGTCCACATGACAGTTCTTATCTTCAGTTTTCAATGTTAATAAAAGAGTTTCCTCCATATTTTGAGTGACATGTGTCGAGATGTAATTGATTATGCAAATTTCAAATAAAATTCTTATCCACATCCTCAACTTTCAATGTTAATAAATTGGTTGGATATTGGATAAAGTTCTCACACATTCATCTTTGTCCTCTCCACAGTAAAATCAACTAGTCCAGGAAGTTCATCTCGGGTATCACCTTTATAGTAACGAAGCACATTGCTCGTCAACTCACGCGAGTCATATATAGTAATGAAGTACATTGTTCATTAACTCATGCGAGCCGAATAACAGTCACTTTACTTCCAAAATCGTTATCCTTTTGTACAACATTGTGAAAAGGTTGAACCAAGAGATGGATTGATTGGGATGAGGCTCTCAAATTGGGCCAATTCCCTTCCCCCCTCTTCTTCCTTATCCGCCCACTCATCATTGTTACAAATATATTGTATAGCTAAGATATTGCCACTTGTATAAAAATTAGAAAGTCAGTTAGGTTGTTAGTTTGTTAAAGAGGTTGAGATGTGTATAAATACTGAGATATGTTCTTGCTTAAAAGCTAAGAAATAAACATACAAAATTTCTACTTCTCTCTCTAGAAACTCTCGAATTCCTCTCTCTCTATTTATCTCTCTTTTGCTCTATCTCTGTAGGTTAACATGGTATCAATCGCCATGAAAGCTTAAGCTTGACCTTCGATCCAAGTCTTCCGCAGCTTTGATTCTTCATCTTCTTCGATCTTCTTGCTTCTTGCTGGTGTTTCTTGATTGAATTCACTTCGTCTGTTCTGCAATTTAGGGTTTTCTTGCTCCTTAAGGTTCTGCAATTGTGATTTTGGTTGTGACTTCGTCTTCTCCAAATCGTAACCTCTAGGTGTCTGTTGTTTTCTCCCAGAGATATTTCTGCAACATTTAGGAGTTTTACAACTTGTAATTCGGCAACAATGGTAACTGCCTCTCAATTGCAGCTTCTTCAATCACCGATAACTGCATTAGTTTCATCGATTTCTACATCTATGAATGTTAATCTAGATGATTCAAACTATCTAAATTGGCATTTCCAAATGAAATTACTGCTTGAAAGTAATGGAATTCTCGGGTTTGTTGATGACTATTATCCATGTCCTGCTCGATTCACCTCTCATTCTGGAGAATCTGGTGTTAATTCGTCAAAATCCTCTTCTTGCTTTGATAGTGATGAGTATTTGGTTTGGATGATGCATGATAAAGCCTTAATGCAATTACTCACTGCATCTTTGAGTCCTGTAGATATGTCTTGTGCCATTGGGAGTACCAGTTCGAGGGATCTCTGGATAAGATTACAAGAACAGTTTTCAACTGTCTCGAAGACTAGCATCTTTCAGATGAAATCAAATGTGCAAACAATTAAAAAGGGCTATGATTATATTACTCAGTACTTACAGAAGATAAAGGAAGTTAGAGACTATCTTTCTGCTGTTGGGGTTTACTTTCTTGATGAAGATATTGTTATTCTTGCATTAAATGGTTTGCCAGCAGAATACAACACCTTTAGGAATGTGATCCGGGGGCGTGAAAGTGTCATATTTCTGAAAGAATTTCAAACATAGTTACTTGCTGAAGAAGCAATTATAGAGTCAACTATCAATGCACCGTTTATGTCAACCATGATTGCTAATAATTCAACTTAGAGAGGGCTTAATCAATTCAGTTTTGTATCTGGTGGTTTCAAGCATTTCAATGCTAGTAAGAACAAGGCAAGGGCAGGTTTAATCAACAACCAAGAAAATTTTCATCACGACAATACATGCCTACTCAAACACATGTCATTCAAACTCCAAGTCCTGGTATACTTGGTCCATTTCTAAATACACAACAGTCTAATATTTCTGCTCCACTCGAGAAGCCAAAATGTCAAATTTGTGGGAGATTTAATCACAATACATGGTTCTGTTTTTATAATGGGAATGGTCCCAACTATATTGGAGCTAGAGTCAATTCTTCTTACTCCCCGATGACTTTATATCCACAACAAGGGTATCAATACTCTCAGGTGGCTTCATTTTCTCAACCAAGGGTTCAATCACAGGTTTCCTGGACAACAATTTCAAGCTCCAGTTCCAATGCAAGCCTACCATACTATGGTAACACCACGAAACCCTTCAGCTGGATCTACAACTAATTCACAAGTGTGGATCACTAATTCAGGAGCAACGAATCATATGACTACTGATCTCTCCAACTTATCTCTGGCATCACCCTATCATACTATTGAAGTAATTCAAATTGCAAATGGTGAAGGTTTGCATGTATCTCACATTGGTAGCACTATTCTCAAACCTTCTATATATCCTATCAAACTGAACTCTGTGTTATATGTTCCTAAATTAACACAGAATCTTCTATCAGTACATAAGATATGTTTGGACAATAACGGTTGGCTTATCTTTGATTCCTTCTGTTTTTGGATCCAGGACAAGGTCACATGGAGGATTCTTTACAAAAGATTGTGCAGTAATGGACTCTACCCAATTTCTGCCTTAGCAAATGCGTGTCCTGCAACCTCTTAAAGTACTGTCTCCAGTAAAGCTCTCATTGGTCAGCTTGTTAACTCTACTACATGGTACAATAGATTAGGACATCCATCTAATTCTGTTGTGTCCCTAATGCTGCATAAATCTAATGTTGCATTTCCAAAAGACTCTAGTCTTGTAATGTGTCAAAGTTGTTTAGAGGGCAAGTTTTGCAAACTGCCTTTTTCATCCAGTGTCAATAAATCTGTAATTCCTTTTGAAGTGGTGCACAATGATCTTTGGGGTCTTGCACCTTATTTACCATAAACACTCCATCATATACTATTTCCATAACGAGACGGAAAATGTGGTTGGAAAACTCCCCACCTTAAGTCTTGACAGGCTAAAGTGATTTTCTTATTGGTAAATGCGTGCTTGAAATGTCCTTGAGTATAGGGGAGGACATGATTTGGTTCGGTACGGTTTAGGGTGAAACTGAAATCAAAATCAAATTTTTTGTGGTTCGATTTGGTGTGGTTTTGAAGCTTGAACCAATATGGAACCAAACTATTTGGTTGCGGTTCGGTTTGGTTTCAAATGGTTTTTGTTTTCAGTTTCAAAGCATTGCAAACTAGATACATTATGTCATCAATACAACATAATTGAAATAGAAATTCATGATCACGCTACTAAAATTCAAGTTGAAATACAGATTAATGTTGTTATATATCAACTTGACCTATGAAATAAGTACACAATCGACAAATTAGATAGCCTAGAGAAAACATTTCCCGAGTGAAGTAACATTTTATATGTAGATACACACTATATATTAGTCAAGCAGATGTCAAGGTAGCTAGATTCATACCATGAAAGCTTCAGATCATGCTCAAACTGAAACACGAGCTTTTTTTAATCATGGACATGGTTTCAGATGAGGGTTGATCCACTTCTCTAGTGCTTATCAACTTGGGAACCTTCTTAGAAATCTACCCATTAAATTCTTGGTCAGGGCAATCCTCTCCCTCAGCAGTGTTACTTCTTCCATTAATATCCTAGTGAACATGATTATTAGTACTCTTGCAGCACTCCACGGACTCGACCATGTCGTTTTGCAAGGGCGACCCGGAACAATCTTGAGATTTGCAGCCTTCATGAGAACACTGTGAAAGCTCATTTTTCTCAGCCCTTCCCATATTTATAAATTGTCTTGGAACAAGATTATTGAACCCGTTCATCATCTGCTTCTCTTCTAGTACCACTCCATTTATTTACATCTAAACAAACCCATAAACGTGATGATATCAATAAAACAAATTAAAGACATATAGTTTATAAAAAACGTAATTGGAAAATAATTGTGTGTGTGTGTGTGTGTGTGTATATATCATGTGTTGTTCAAAATATATACCTTAATTGAAACCCAATTACCAATTCACACTTAGTAAACACACGGATTTCCCAATTAACAACTCCACGAGCACATAATTCACATATACAAATCTCAACGAATGCGACTACAACTTTGTTGGAAATTCAAATCAAAACAGGTTGCTATTGTTGAAAATCAATGTCAAAGTTAGGCATGGAAAGTTAGGCAATGTTAGGTATGGTTGAATAAAAATTATTAGGTGCAATTAATGTGTTTTGTGTGGTAATAAATAATCTTAGTTTAATCATTTGGTTTGCTATAAATACCCAAGCTCTCAAGCATTGTAAATCATCCCATCCAAATCCCACTTCCAATTGTGAAGAAGCTTGTAAGCTTTCTTATTCCAACAGTTTGTAAACCTTTTTCATATATCAAAGTCCAAGTGTTTTGCCAAAGCTTGTTGCTTCCCTCCTTTCTCTATTTCTTTCTTTGTCCAATTTTATTTGAGAGTGCAAAGTGAAAGAGGTGTGATAGAGTTTGTAAACTTATCACCCACATATTTTGGTATTGAGTTAGTAAACTGTAAAATACCAACAATTGGTATCAGAGCCAGAATACCATTCTGGCAGGTGCAGCAGTTATGGCGTCCAACTTAGTGCAACTCCAAGTTCCCACATTGAAGAAAGAAAATTATGAAAGATGGTGCATCCAATTCAAAGCATTGTTTGGATCACAGGAGCTATGGGAAGTTGTCAGTAGTGGGTATGTTGTACCCACTGCCGAGCAAGAAGCCGTATATACTGCGGATCAAAGGAACACTCTCAAGGACTTACGAAAGAAGGACCAAAAGGCGCTGTATCTTCTATACCAGGGTTTGGAAGATTCAACGTTCGAGAAGGTTGCAGAAGCAACAACGAGCAAGCAAGTATGGGATACACTCAGTACAATCTACAAAGGAGTAGATTGAGTCAAGAAAGTAAGGTTACAATCACTTCGAGCAGATTTTGAAACTGCTCATATGAATGAAGGGGAGAGAATCTCCGACTATCACTCAAGGCTCATTGTGATAGTAAATCAGATGAGGAGAAATGGCGAGAGACTCGATGAAGTACGAGTTGTGGAGAAGATACTCCGGTCACTCACATCTAAGTTTGAGCATGTGGTGACTGCCATTGAGGAATCCAAGGATTTGGAGGTGATGAGCGCAGAAGAGCTACTAGGATCCCTCCTAGTTCACGAGCAACGCATTCAGAAGAATGCAAGCCCCACAACGCTAGAGCAAGCTTTGGAGTCAAAGTTGAATATTGACAAACCAAATAAAGGTCGTGGGCAGTGGAACTCACGTCGTGGGAGCTCATCCAACCGTAGCCGAGGACGAGCCCGAGGAAGAGGTCGAGGCTATGCACAAAATCAAGGTCAGTCTCAGGAGTGGAGATCTACTCGAGGAAAGGCGCATATCCAGTGTCACAACTGTAAGCAATATGGACATTATGCCAATGAATGTTCACATAAAAATGGTGAGCATGTCAACATGGCAGAATCAAGTGGAAATACTGATGAAGAACTTACAGTCTTACTAGCACACCATGATTCCAGTAGCCAACAAGATGTTTGGTATTTGGACTCTGGTGCAAGCAATCACATGTGTGGAAAGAAGGAGTTTTTTGCCGAACTCAAAGAAGGGGCCTATGGATCTGTAAGTCTTGGTGACTCCTCAAAGTTGTCAGTTGAAGGCAAAGGGAAGATCAAGATCATCCAGAAGGATGGAAGAGAAGAATACATCTCCGATACCTACTACATACCAGGTATGAAGAGCAACATTCTGAGCATTGGTCAACTGCTCCAGAAAGGGTACATTATACATATGGAGAACATGCTTCTCACTCTCAGGAATGCAAGGAGAAAGCTTATTGCACGTGTTCGAATGTCAAAGAACCGGATGTTTCCGTTGAATTTGAACACAAAGACATCGGTGTAATGGAAGATGAGTCATGGAAATGGCATCTTCGATTTGGCCATCTTAATTTCAATGGCCTAAAGTTGCTGTCAAGTGGAGGAATGGTTCGTGGTCTACCCCAGATTGAAGCCACACGCCAAGTATGTGAAGGTTGTGTGCTTGGCAAGCAAGCACGACTATCGTTCCCTGTTGGTGATACATGGAAAGCAAAGGCACCACTGCAGTTGGTGCACACAGATATATGTGGTCCATTGGATCCCATGTCTTATGGAGGTAATAGGTATTTTATTACCTTCATTGATGATTTCAGTAGAAAGACTTGGGTCTATTTTCTCAAGGAGAAGTCAGCTGCCCTAAAAATTTTCAAGGAGTTCAAGGCACTCACAGAGGCAGAAAGTAACCACAAGCTTGTGGCTGTGAGATCAGATAGAGGTGGAGAGTACACCTCTAATGCTTTCCAAGCATACTGCAAGGAGCAAGGAATTAGGCATCAACTTACTGCTGCCTATACCCCACAGCAAAATGGGATAGCCGAAAGAAAGAATCGAACCATCCTTGACATGACAAGGTCCATGCTTAAGGAGAAGAATTTGCCAAAAGAGTTATGGGCAGAAGCTGTAGCTTGTTCGATTTATTTGTTGAATCGATGTCCAACAAAGAGTGTCAAGAGGATGACACCACAAGAGGCTTGGAGTGGATACAAGCCGAATGTTACACACCTAAGAATTTTTGGGTGTGTTGCATATGCTCAAGTTCCAGAAGCCAAGAGGAGGAAACTTGATGATAGAGGTGAGAAGTGTGTGTTTGTGGGCTATAGTGAAGAGTCCAAGGCATACAAGCTCTACAACCCACTAACTGGCAAACTAGTGGTTAATAGAGATGTCATCTTCAGTGAGGAAGAGACATGGACGTGGAACAACAAAGAAGTCAGTAAAGAGAAGATCGTCTCCACTGATTTTGAAGAACCAAAAGTTGTACCACCGATTGAGCAACAGCCTGCTCAAACAATCACAACAACTCCAGTGCACAGAACTGCAAGGAGTGGTCCTACATCTAGTGAGGAAAGCAGCTCCTCAACTCCAGTGAGGTTAAGGAGTCTCACAGAGATTTATGGACAAGAAGAAGAAGAAGAAACCAACCTTTTCTGCTTGTATGCAGACCACGAGCCTTTCTCATTCAATGAAGCTGTGGAAGAAGATTGTTGGAAGAAAGCCATGGAAGAAGAGATCCATGCCATCGAGAAGAATGACACTTGGGAGCTGACAAAGCTCCCACCAAATCAGAAGGCTATTGGTGTCAAGTGGGTTTACAAGATCAAACGCACTGCAGATGGGAGTGTGGATCGATACAAATCAAGGCTTGTAGCAAAGGGCTACAAACAGAAGTATGGAGTGGACTATGATGAAGTCTATGCTCCAGTTGCGAGACTTGACACGGTAAGATTGCTAATCTCTCTTGCCGCACATCATAAATGGAAAATTTATCAACTAGATGTCAAGTCAGCCTTCCTTAATGGAGTACTTGAGGAAGAAGTGTACGTGGAACAACCGGAAGGCTTCCAAGTACAAGGAGAAGAAGATAAGGTGTATCGTTTGAAGAAGGCTTTGTACGGCCTCAAGCAAGCACCACGAGCTTGGAACTCAAGGATCGACAACTACCTTCACCAAAATGGATTTCAGAAATGTCCATACGAGCATTCAGTTTACATGAAGAATGGTGAAAAAGGGGAGTTCTTAATTATTTGTCTCTATGTAGATGATTTATTGTTTACAGGAAACAATGAGGCAATGTTCCATGAGTTCAAGCAATCCATGTTCAGTGAATTTGAGATGACTGACAATGGATTAATGTCATACTTTCTTGGCATAGAAGTGAAGCAAGAAAGTGATGGTATCTACATCTCTCAACAAAGGTACATGAGAGACATATTGAAGAAGTTCAATATGGACAAGTGCAACACTGTCAATACCCCAGTCGCAACTGGATTGAAGCTGTCCAAAGGAGGAGAGGGTGAGTTTGTAAACTCAACAGTGTACAAAAGCCTCGTTGGAAGCCTAAGGTACCTTACAATCACAAGACCTGATATAGTTTATGGTGTTGGACTCGTGAGTAAATACATGGAAACACCAAGGGAGTCTCATTGGCTGGCCGCCAAGAGAATTTTGAGGTACATAAGAGGTACTCTAAACTATGGTCTATTTTATAATTTTGGTGAAGATGCAAAATTATTTGGTTATTCAGATAGTGATTGGGGAGGTGACCAAGATGAAAGGAAAAGCACAACTGGCTATGTGTTTTTTCTAGGATCAACAGCTTTTTCATGGACTTCAAAGAAGCAATCAATTGTTGCTTTGTCATCATGTGAAGCCGAGTATGTTGCTGTAGCCTCAACCGTGTGTGAGGCAATTTGGTTAAGAAATCTGTTGAAGTCAGTGTGTCATCCACAAGTGGAATCGACTGTGATTCACGTAGATAACGTGTCTGCAATCAAACTTGCAAAGAATCCTGTTCAACATGGAAGGAGCAAGCACATTGATACCAGGTTCCATTTTCTAAGGGACCATGTGAAGCAAAAGACAATTGAACTTGTCTACTGTCACACCAAGGAACAAGTGGCGGACATCTTCACAAAGCCATTGCCAATTGAAACATTCCGGCTACTGCGTGAAATGCTAGGAATGAAGGCGTTTTGATTTGAGGAGGTGTGTTGGAAATTCAAATCAAAACAGGTTGCTATTGTTGAAAATCAATGTCAAAGTTAGGCATGGAAAGTTAGGCAATGTTAGGTATGGTTGAATAAAAATTATTAGGTGCAATTAATGTGTTTTGTGTGGTAATAAATAATCTTAATTTAATCATTTGGTTTGCTATAAATACCCAAGCTCTCAAGCATTGTAAATCATCCCATCCAAATCCCACTTCCAATTGTGAAGAAGCTTGTAAGCTTTCTTATTCCAACAGTTTGTAAACCTTTTTCATATATCAAAGTCCAAGTGTTTTGCCAAAACTTGTTGCTTCCCTCCTTTCTCTATTTCTTTCTTTGTCCAATTTTATTTGAGAGTGCAAAGTGAAAGAGGTGTGATAGAGTTTGTAAACTTATCACCCACATATTTTGGTATTGAGTTAGTAAACTGTAAAATACCAACAAACTCAGCTTCACGATCAGAGCCTTCTTCAGAAACGCCGTCGTCTTAAGCAGAAGGCTGCTGAAGCTTGAGCTTTTGCAACTGCGCCTGCTGCTGTTGAGTCTACTTGTACGCCAGAACACCACTTGTGCTGCTCCTCCGATTGAGAATAGCAACGGCAGCAGCAGTCTGGTTTCGCGGAACTTGGAGCCGATTGCAGGGGAGGTATAATTGGGGATAGTGATGACAGAGCAGAGGAGGTGGTGGGGAGGGACGTAGATGGAGTCGTATGAGGAAGGAGGCTGGTCATTCATCGCCAGGAGTGATGGTGTGGAGAATGAGGCAATGGGTTTTGTATGTGAAAGCGACGACGCGTGAGCGAATTGCAGAGAGAAGAACCAATTGAAGGATATAGAACTGTGAAAAAGACTTACCATTATAAAAGGTATTTTTGTGACATACATTTCAGATAAAAAATACCAATGACGTCACGCATTAACTTTTGTTTCTCATTGAAATATTTAAAAATTATTGTTTCAGTATAAAATTAAGTATTAAAAATTTACTCTAAGTGTAATTTATTCAAAAAAAATATTAATTCCTAAAAATAAGAAAATTAAAAGAAAATATTTTGAAAATTAAATTATCGTACTTTCTTGCCATCATTACACGTATTTATTATATATACAATGCATGGCTTTTATTGTATTTTCCTTTCATTTTCTTCTAACACCATCACACAATCTTCATAATTTTCCTTATTTGTTATTATATTTTTCTTTTCCTTTCACCTAGACACCAACAACTTTCACTCATCCTTTTATTTTATTTTTTTTCTTTTCTCTCTTCCCACTTTCTCAAGTGTGTGTGTGTGAGGCGTTGGTACCTTCCTAGGTAAGAAAGAAAAAGATAAGGGTGCATGCATGCATTTGACAAAATTGTCCCTGCATTTTTTATGCATTTTTTTTTTTTGGCTGGTTTTGATTCCATGTAATCAATATTCCAAGTGCAGATAGACAACTCTACTCAAGAAAAAGAAAATCCAATATTTAGACTAAACGAATAACATTAGACCATGCTAGAAAAAATCTGTAGATATTCCACGTAATACTGAGATATTAATTATAAAAGAAAATTTTTATGACAAAAAAAAATCTTTTTTCGTAACAAAATTACTCTTGCGTTTTTTTGTGAATATTTTGAAAGGAAAACTAACGAAAAGTCCAAAAAAACTCTAGTTTTAATGAAAATTATAAATAAATGTGTAGTGAATAGTACCAAAAAAAGGTAAAAATGAACAGTACCGAAAATGTTTTGTTAAAACTCCTTATTTTGGACTGCTAAACTATTTTTTTTGTTAGATGGGCGTTTCTGTCTCACTATTTTTGGTGAAGCCCGGGACCCAAAACTGGGCTTGCTGCTTTATATATAGAAGATTCATTGACTTGGTGATAAACCACCGCATATATTTCTAATTAAGATGATCAACTCGCCATGGTACTTCACCTCTCCAGCTTGGATCTCCTAGCCAATTAATCTCGCGGTGGTACTTCCATGGCCGGAGAGAACATGGGATCAGCAGTACTGGTTCCAATCAAACTCACGAGTGATAATATATATGGCTATCAACAGTGGAAATCTAGTTCTCTTTCATATTTTCGTTACCATAATCTTCTTGGAATCATTGATGGAACAGACACTCGTCCTGATCAGCAACTTCATTCTGCTGAGTTTTTTAATTGGAGTAACAGAGATCAAAAGGTTCTTGAGTGGCTTAGAAACACTCTGTCCATAGATCTCCACCACCGTGTCATGGCCGGCGCCGACTCTTCACAAACGGTGTGGAGAAACATCAAGAAACACTTCGAGAGTCTCCCTCTTGCTTACATCTATAATCTCAAAAGTGAACTAGTAAATGTAAAGAAAGACACAGCCATGTCGATGAATGACTATCTGCAAAAGATCTTCCATCTGGCGCAATTGCTTGCAGATGCCGGTGCTCGTGTGGAAGATGGGGACTTATTTTATCTACACATCCTGACGGGACTGCCAAAGGAGCACCGTACAAGATTAGAAAACTCTAATCCACGTAGTTTCCAAGAGGTGCAACACTACTTGTTGAAACAGGAAGAGGAAATATATCTGCTGAATGACCAGCGGAGATATACAAATACTGCCAATAATCAAGCGACGAAGCCGCCTCCAAATACTGTTTCTGGCAGTGTTGTTGTCTCTCCCAGTTTGCATCAACCTTCTCTCTCTCATGATAAGGGTGGCGGAGAAGAAGAGCATGCGGTCGGTATCGATCTGGGAACAACGTATTCCTGCGTGGCCGTGTGGCAGAAAGATCATGTAGAAACCATTCTGAATGATTATGGTAACAGGAAAACTGCATCATATGTAGCATTCACAAACACTGAGGAGGCGATGATAGGCGATGCGGCATTTAACCAAGCTGTGAGAAACACCGCCAACTCGATCTTTGGTATGTAGGACTTGAATGATCAGCTTGTCCTATCCTATCGTAAAATTATGTACTGTTAGTTTCTTTTTTAGTTCTCTTGACTGATCGATATTTGTTTGGTTTTAATAACTAGTTAATTTGCTGTCTGGGGGGATCACTCAAAATACCTTTAGAGAAGATAATTGTTATTAGCACTTCAAAAATCTCATTTGGCATTCCAAACTTTCTATAATTAGAAAGAAAAATACACTTATGAGGAGTGTAGAATGAAATTTTTGCAGTGTTAATAATAGTTCCCTTATGGAAATACTTTGTAAAACCCACATCACATTATATTTTCATGATCAAAACCATCATTATTGTAAGGGTAATGTTAGGAAGACCAAATTTATAAATTAAAATTTGTAAATCAAACGTTATGGTTATTAATGATTGAATTATTACTTAAGTATTGATTAACATACTTATTTCTTATTGGTGACACATTATTTAGTTTGTAAATTTAATTTAAAATTTTAATATCCTTAATTAACATTATCTTTATTGTAAATAATTAAATACTAGAAATCATTATGACATCTATTTGTAAACAAAACATAGACGCACACGGTTGAAGAGAACAATAAAGTAACAACCATTTACATATATTGATTTTTCTTTGAAAATATATTCAAGTGTGTTACTCTTATTATTACTAGATAGTATAGGCCTCCACACTTTGTGTTTATGAACACTTTATTTTTGTTTTTAAAATGGGAAGGAGAGAGGGAGTGAAAGGACGTGGGTTGGAGTGGGATTGAGAAGTTTTTGTTTTATTTTGTTTTTTTTTAATACTAGATATCACTCGTAGGTGATGTTTTAATAAAAAAAAGTAAAATTTTATTTTGTGAAATTATACTATTGTCCATCACTTTTTTTTTTTTTTGTTTTGTTTTGTGATAGAAGACTAAATAGTCTTTTTAACCTTTTTTGGTTGACAATAAGAGTTCTATTAATATAGGTAATTTAGATTAGTATTATATTAATTATTATTATTATTATTATAAATATTATAATTTATTTGTTGATCATGATGATGATGTTTTTGTTGTTATTATTATTTAGGTTTTAATGAAAAGGCTTAACAAAAATTTAAAGAAAAGCACTTAATTATCAATAATTATCTCATTAATAATTGGATTTATTGTACAAAATACATTTATTCCTAATTATCTCTTTAATTATTTCTTCTAATTTCTTTATTTATTTTTTGTTATTTCTTGTTCTTCTTGTTCATGCTCTAAACCCCATTTATGGATTTTATTCTTAATTTTTATAATAAGGCTATATCACAAGTTAATCGTATTTTTATATAACAGATTATTTTATTTTATTTTTTATAATTCACCTGTATAATGTATATTGCTTGTAGGTATATTATGTTTTTGTTCCTTTTAGTTAGGTTTTATATATCATGTATAGGTGTTATACATTCACATATTTGTTACTTGAGTTAAGATCGTATGTTCTACAGATGAATTGATGTTAGTATATTAGTTTTTTGGTTAAAAAGTATTAAGTAGATTTATTGGAATTTGAAGATGCATGAACTTAGAAGATTTTAATTTTTAGTAATAGTTTTAGAAAAAATGTAAAATGAGTATTAAAGAAATAAAAGTGGAGAAAAGATAATGTTGGACTTAACCTAATAATAGTTGGCCATATTTTCGTAAATGAGTTAAAACTTTTGTGGCACCAACTGTTTCTATATAATTGGGTCAATTGTTTCTTAATCTTAAGCTTAAGAATTCTCTAAGAAACAATAATCTAATAATGTAGAAACAGTTGACCTTTTAAGCAACAATTGAAATAACAATGTAAAAACAGTTGGTGCCACCAATATTTAACTTATTTACAAACATGCCACGGCCACTTTTTTTTTTTTCTTTATTATTAATAAAAATTCATTAGGTGTTTTTTTATTAAAAAAAATTGGGCCATTTTATTAGTTTCCCTTATTAATAACAAATTCCAATCCAACTTTGCATGGATCAATTTGCAGATACAAAACGATTAATTGGAAGAAGATTTAGTGAAGATTCTGTTCAAAGTGATATGAAGCTTTGGCCATTCAAGGTCACTCAAGGTTCGGATGACAAGCCAATGATTGTGGTTACCCGCAATGGTGGCGAAGAGAAACAAATTGCTCCTGAAGAAATCGCATCCATGATTCTGAAAAAGATGCGTAAGATTGCTGAGACTCATCTAGGCTCACCTGTGAAAAATGCAGTCATCACTGTCCCTGCTTACTTCAACGATTCCCAGCGTCAGGCTGTAAAGGAGGCTGGAGTGGTTGCTGGCCTAGATGTAAAGTGTATTTTTGACGAACCAAGTGCTGCTGCCCTTGCTTATGGCCTTCACAAGAAGACCGGTTGGAGTAGCAGCAGAAATGTGATGATATTTGATTTGGGCGGTGGCAGTTTAGGTGTCTCCTTGGTTACCATGAATACTTCAGGGACATTTCAAGTCATGGCAACGGGTGGAGATGATCACCTTGGCGGCGAAGACTTCGATAACAGAATGGTCAATTATTGCGTTGAGGAATTCAAAACGAAGAGTAAATTGGACGTGAGCAAAGACTTCAGAGCGCTTAGGAGATTAAAGAATCAATGTGAGAAAGCAAAAAGGAGACTCGCATTTGAGTCTGACTTTGACATTGAAATTGATCATTTGTGTGAGGATAAGGATTTCAACATAACATTTACCCGTGACATGTTTGAACAAATTAATATGGATTTATTCATCAAGTGTATGGAGTCAGTGGAGAAGTGTTTGAGGGATGCTAACATGGACCCAAGTAACGTCGATGATGTTCTTCTTGCTGGTGGCTCTTCTAGAATTCCAATGGTGCAACAACTATTACAACAGGCATTCAAAGGGAAGGAGCTGTGCAAGGGCATTGATCTGGATGAGGCAATGGCGCATGGTGCTGCTGTTCAAGCTGCAATCTCCTGTGGGAATGGAAAGGGGAAGCTTCAAGACTACACTACTCTTTCAGATGTCACTCCTTCGCCAGGGGCAACTCCCTTGGCAGATGCAACTGATACGACGGCACGGGGCCGCCCACATTCATGGACCAACACCATTTCTTCGATATTTGGTAGCAAATGATCCTGTTGCAGGATTGGCTTTCTCGCAGCCTATTCTTCCATGAGGGAGAACTTGGACTAGCAGCCGCTTTCCTGCACCATACATAGCTTTCCTCCGCTCTTTTAGTGAATAAACTATATATGGCAGTCTGATTTGGGTGAAGATTTTGGATATTTTGATGGATTAAGTTATTTTGTATTTTTGTAATAACGAGTTTAATTAGGGTTATAGACCAAAATAAAGAAGTGTTTAGTTACTTAGGGTTGTTTGGAGGAGGTTATCCCTCCGAACCTCTTTGTTTAGCATATGTTCTCTCAAGGCTTGTTCAATACAATTTCAGTTTCTATGTTTTAGTTGTTTGTGAGCTTTTACAGAAAGTTTTGTTAGACGAAACAAGGGAAAACATGTAGGAGAATTGAGGAATAGAAAATGAAGAGGGAGGAGGGAGAAATGAAGTACAATATATAAACAAATTAGTGGCAGTCCACAGACATTTCTTAGGAAAGTGATTTTCGCAAAAAAAAATTTTCTCTCCTTGCACAATTATGTTTAATTTTGGATATTAAATTGAAAACAGGCTCCTTATTCTTTAGGATAGGTGAATAAATGCCCTTTGGTACGCTTGACATAAGTTTACAATGCGGCTATTTCCATTAGTGAGTAGCATAAGAAAAATTTTATTCGAACTCATATTTTGTATTTCAACACTCAGCTTATTTTTCATATTACATTGTATTTGATTTATCTATCATTATTTCTTCATACCCAACATTATTTCCAAAACCGCCCTTACTTATCAAAACTCAACTCAATCAAAGTTCTTTTTACACTCAACTCAATCTACTTAAAAACATAAAAAAATAAAACCCTAACGATCGAGTCCATCATCTCTATGGAGCAAAGCCCCTTCTCTCTCTTTTTAAAAATCTTTCCATCTCCCATTGTTGTCATTCTACACCCCCATCTACTCCTCTGTAGTCATCCAAACCTCTTCCTCTTCCTTTTCTTCACCATTTGACATCTCTAAATTTCTAGAGCACTAATTAGCTTAATAATTGGTATGTGTTCAATCAATTGGTTCAATTTTTACATATTGATTCCTTTTTCTTTTCAATTAAATGAGCTTGTGTTAGAGTGTTTAATGAGTTTGGTATGTTTCAATTCAATGAGCATCTTATAGCCTCTATATTCCTATATGTGGTAGAAAAATGGGTACACTCATGAGAACTTTTTGTAGATCAATGAATATTTTTAACCGTGGATATTTATTAGATACAAAAGTTGCGGACAACAATTCACATTACATTGAATTGTGGCTAAAAAGTATATTGCCTTTGCACATTTTATAGGTGAACTCATAGTTAAGCAGTTTTTATTATGGACCAAAACTTCGGGAATTGATCTAAGGTGGATATATAATTGAATTTATCATTTTAATGATTAAACTGATAAATATTTAGACCATATATGGATTTAATATCGTAGTATCTTTTAGCCTCCATAAGCCACAAAAGTTGTGGACATAAATTCACAATACATTAAACTGTGATTAAAAAGTATATCGCATTTGCACGTTTTATAGGTGAACTCATAGGTAAGCAATTTTTATTGTTGACCAAAATTTCGAGAATTGATCTAACCTGAATGTATAATTGAGCATGTGCATTTTCATGATTAAATTCATAAATATCTCGACCGCATATGGATTTAATATTGTAGTATCTTTTAGCCTCTATATTGGTATCTGTGGTTAAAAAATGGGTACCTCTATGACAAAATGAGAAAAATTGTAGCAATGGTCAATCAACTTTAACTAATTGGAGAAATTGTCTCTCAACTTTAACCTAATTGGAGAAATGAGAATATTAAAACTATTACCGAATACTAACCATTGTTCTAAAAATCCCCGCCCAGCGCCGCCTAGGCGCTAGGCGACTGGCCATCGTCCTGATTAATTTATAGGCGTTTGAAAATTAAGAAAAGTCTAGACGCCTACTTAGACCAGCCTAGGTTGCGACCCTTACTTAGATAGAAAATAAATAACTTTCAACAGTGCATCTTATAGCCTCTATATTCCTATTTGTGGTAGAAAAATGGCTACCTCCATGAGAATTTTTAGTACGATGTAGTGGTATTCCTCTTCACTTGTAAGGGAAAGGTCTTAGGTTTGATTCTCACCAAAGGAGAATTTGAACCACATTATTGCTAGCACATTGTGAGGCTAAGCCCACGCCCTTCTGTTAGTGTAGATAATATCGTTTGTTCAAAAAAAAAATATTTTCAACCGTGGACATTAAATACAAAAGTGTTCAGACAAAAGATCACAATACATGAACTGTGGTTAAAATGTAAATCGCCTCTGCATGTTTTATAGGTGAACTCAAGGTAAGCAGTTTTTATTGTGGACCAAAATTTCGGAAAATGATCTAACCTGGATG
Organism: Pyrus communis; assembly: GCF_041283825.1. Lineage (NCBI taxonomy): Eukaryota > Viridiplantae > Streptophyta > Magnoliopsida > Rosales > Rosaceae > Pyrus > Pyrus communis. The sequence goes on from NC_142578.1 coordinate 24,630,814, forward strand.
TATAATTGAGTTTATGAATTTTAATGGTTAAATTCATAAATATCTCGACTGCATGTGGATTTAATATCGTAGTATCTTTTAGCCTCTATATTGGTATCTGTGGCAAAAAATGAGTACCTCCATGAGAACGTTTTGTATATCGATCAATATTTTCAATTTGGGTATTTATTAGATGCTAGAAATTATATGTCTATTTGCGAAAGTCTAAGTCAAACTGAATAGTAGTAATTAGTAATCCAACATGTGCATGATGTTTGCTTATAACAAAGTGGCATGAATGAACAAATGTTTATGTTTCATGCATGACTTGGAATAGTATTAGTCGTTGCAAGATTTTGCATCACTTTGTCTTTATTTTTAATGTGTATATATTTAGTACTATTTTTATGGGACTCCATTTTGCACCTTCAAGTGGTGATAATGCTCACGACTTTATTTATAACTGTTAGTTGAGTTTAATGAAATTTTGAGATTGTACCTATCGACTACACAAATCTCAAATTTAAATTCATCTAATAATAATAAATAAAATTGTAAGCATCACCATCACTTAACCATCTCTCGTGATTTTTAACATATGCAGCTTGTCAAAGTCTATGTGGAAAAAGAAAAAGGGAACGTAGACGTACGTAAAATATAAAGTAAAAACTTTAGCTTTTTCTTGATTTATATCCTTTGGCTTTAACTTTAGCTTTAGCTTTATTTATTTCCTTTTCAAAGAGCATCTTTTAGTTAAAAAAAGGCAAAGGAAAATGCTTTTCCTTTAGCTTTAACTTTAGCTTTTTTTTTTTAATTATTGATTGGGAAGATCTGTCAATAACAAGAAAAAGGAAAGGACTGAGTCATTTTTAGCTTTAGCTTTAACTTTCTTTTTATGTATGGTTGATGGGGTGGTAATTATATGATTCAAAACTTTTGTGCCAGGGCTTTGAAAAAGAATATTCTACAAACAAAAAACCATTGCTTAAGGCTAAAGACTCACCCGTAAGTAAAAATTATTTTCTAAATCCGCCACTAATATTACATATTTGAGATTTAACAGTAAGTTTTTCTTTGTTTCTTGTTTTTTTTTTCATTTTCAGGTTGTTAAATCAATAACTCACAATGAGTTTTATTTTATATTTCTTTTAACTAAATTATTTTGTGGCATTTTTAGATATGTCCAGTGTTCAATGGACGTATTTTCCCTCCTGAATTGTGGTTGAATTTGTAAGCAGCCTACCTAATTAGTAGGCTTTTTTTTAGTACCTAATGATAAAAGCATTTGTTATCCCGTCTTACGCATTAGGTTGCAAGTTGATTGGCCTATGTGACTTTGCAAGGATGGTGACCTCTTTCTACGAAGATGAAGACTTCAAGTTGAAGACGAAGTCGAAGACTTCCAGTTTAGGGCACAGACTTCCAGCTGCGTTATGATTTTTATTTCTTTAATTTTTTTTTTTTAACACAAAGAATTCTAGTTTTTCTAATAAAGACAGACTTTCCAAGTCTTTTAGTTTTCCAACTTGTACGTGGCGCATGCGATAACCAGGTTGTAGTATGGGTTTGTTATTGTCATGCATGATCCTTTTTTTCTATTTTTTTTTTTTACTTTGGTATTGATCTGTTTTTGAAAAAAAAAAAAAAAAAGAATCTTTGAGCATTTGGTAAACTTTTATATAAAACTGTTTTGAATATATTAAATGACTAAAAATGATATGGTTTTAAATATTATATAATAAGCCAAAGAGAATAAATTAGGGGTAACGATTGTAATTTTGTAAAATATGGGGCTGCATTTATCATTTTAAATTTTATTAAATGGGTACCGTTTGCTATGATTTGATAAAAAAAAGTGTGTTTTTATTTTTTATATAAGTATGGTGGGCCATACTTCTACTTTTTCTACTGTCATTACCAAAAGGTTTTTTAAAAACCACTTCTTCTTTTTTTTTTAATTTTTTACACCAGAGATATTTGGTGTTCCAAATTTTTTAATAATCTGCTTTTTAGAAACACTATAACCCCAAATAGCTCTTAGGACTTGGGGGCTATTCTTTTTATACTCTCTCATTATATTTTGAGGAAATTGTAGTAATAGTCCATCAACTAAAAATTCATAAGCATTGATCCCTTAACTCTTCAAAACATGCAGTTATGGTCATTTTCGTCAATTTCGTTAGAACTTCTGTGAAAATGAGTCACAAGCCACACACATGAGGCTAAATCAAGCGGCAAATATGAAAAACAAAATGAGAAAAATTGTAGCAATAGTCCCTAAACTTTAACCCAATTAGAGAAATTGTCTCTCAACTTTAACTTAATTGGAGAAATGAGAATATTAAAACTGTTACAGAATACTAACCACTGTTAAAAAAATCCTTGGTGGCGCTAGGCAGCTGACAACCGTCCTGATTAATCTATAGGTGTTTGAAAATTAAGACAAGTCTAGGCGCCCACTTAGACCAGCCTAGGTCGCGACTCTTACTTAGACAGAAAATAAATAATTTTCATTTTGCATTTTATAGCCTATATATTTTTATCAGTGGTAGAAAAATGGTTACGTCCATTAGAATTTTTGGTACGATCTAGTAGTATTACTCTTCACTAGTAAGTAAGAGGTCTTAGGTTTGATTCTTGCCAAAGGAGAATTTGAACCACATTATTGTTAGCACATTGTGAGGCTAAGCCCACCCACTCCCTTTAGCGTAGATAATATCGTTTGTTTTAAAAAAAAATATTGTCAACCATGGATATTAAATACAAAAGTGTTCGAACAAAAAAATCACAATACATTGAACTGTGGTTAAAATGTAAATCGCCTTTGCACGTTTTATAGGTGAAGTCAAGGTAAGCAATTTTTATTGTGGACCAAAACTTCGGAAAATGATCGAACCTGGATGTATAATTGAGTTTATGAATTTTAATGGTTAAATTTGTAAATATCTCGACCACATGTGGATTTAATATCATAGTATATTTTAGCCTCTATATTGATATCTGTGGCAAAAAATGAGTACCTCCATGAGAACATTTTGTATATCGATGAATATTTTTAATTTGGGTATTTATTAGATGCTAGAAATTATAAGTTTATTCATAAAAGTCTATGTCAAGCTGAATATTACTAATTAGTAATCCAACATGTGCATGATGTTTGTTTATAACCAACTGGCATGAAGGAACAAATGTGTATGTTTCATGCATGACTTGGAATAGTATTAGTCTTTGCGAGATCTTGCATCACTTGGTCTTTATTTTTAATATGTATATATTAAGCACTATTTTTATGGGACTGCATTTTTGTTTACCACCTTCAAGTAGTGATAATGCTTAGGACTTTATTTATCATTGTTAGTTGATTTTAATTAAAGTTTGAGATTGTATCTATCCAATACACATATCTCAAAATTTAAATTCATCTAATAATAAATAGGATTCTAAGCATTACCATCACTTAACTATCTCTCGTGATTTTTAACATATGCAGCTCGTCAAAGTCTACGTGGAAAAAGAAAAAGAGAACGTAAACGTACGTAAAATAAAAAATAAGAACTTTAGCTTAGCTTTATTTATTTCATTTTCAAAGAGGATCTTTTAGTTAAGAAAAGGCAAAGGAAAATGCTTTTCCTTTAGCTTTAACTTTAGACTTTTCTTTTTATTTATTGATTGGGAAGATCTGTCAATAATAAGAAAAAGAAAAGGACCGAGTCATTTTGAGCTTTAGCTTTAACTTTGTCTTTTTATGTATAGTTGATGTGGTGGTAATTATATAATTCAAAACTTTTGTGCCTGGGCTATGTAAAAGAATATTCTACAAACCAAAAACCATTGCTTAAGGCTAAAGACTCACCCACAATCAAAAAATATTTTTCTAAATCCGCCACTAATATCACATATTCGAGATTTAACAGTAAGTTTTTCTTTGTTTTTTCTTTCATTTTTCGGGTTGTTAAATCAATAACTCACGATGTGTTTTATTTTATATTTCTTTTAACTAAATTATTTTGTGGCATTTTTAGATATGTTCAGTCTTCGATGGATGTATTTTCCCTTCTGAATTGCGGTTGAATTTGTAAGCAGCCTACCTAATCAGTAGGCTTTTCTTAGTACCTAGTGATAAAAGCATTTGTTATCCCCTCTTATGCATCATTTTGCAAGTTGATTGGCCTGTGTGACTTTGCAAGGATGGTGACCTCTTTCTATGAAGACGAAGACTTCAAGTTGAAGACGAAGACGAAGACTTCCAGTTTAGGGTGCAGACGTCCAGCTGCATTATGATTTTTATTTCTTTTATTTTGTTTTTTTAACGCAAAGAATTCCAGTTTTTCTATTAAAGACAAAGACTTTCCCAGTCTTTTAGTTTTCCAACTTGTACGTGGCGCATGCGATAACCAGGTTGTAGTATGGGTTTGTTATTGTCATGCATGATCCTTTTTTTCTATTTTTTTTTTTTTACTTTGGTATTGATGTGTTTTTGAAGAAAAAAAATTATTGAGTGTTTGGTAAATATATTTTTTTTAATTTTGTAAAAGCTGTTTTAACCCAAAAAAAAAAAAAAGAATCTTTGAGCATTTGGTAAACTTTTATATAAAACTGTTTTGAATATATTAAATGATATGGTTTTAAGTCTTATATAATAAGCCAAAGAGAATCATTTAGGGGTAGCGATTGTAATTTTGTAAAATATGGGGCTACATTTATCATTTTAAATTTTATTAAATGGGTACCGTTTGCTATGATTTGAAAAAAAAAAGCGTTTTTATTTTTTATTTAAGTATGGTGGGCCATACTTCTACTTTTTCTACTGTCATTACCAAAAGTTTTTTTTTTTTTTTATAAAAACCACTTCTTTTTCTTTTTTTTATAATTTTTTACACCAAAGATATTTGGTGTTCCAAATTTTTTAATAATCTGCTTTTTAGAAGCACTATAACCCCAAATAGCTCTTAGGACTTGGGGGCTATTCTTTTTACTCTCTCTCATTATATTTTGAGGAAATTGTAGCAATAGTTCATCAATTAAAAATTCTTAAGCATTGATCCCTTAACTCTTCAAACAGTTATGGTCATTTTCGTCAATTTCGTTAGAACTTCTGTGAAAATGAGTCACAAGCCACACACATGAGGCTAAATCAAGCGGCAAATATGAAAAACAAAATGAGAAAAATTGTAGCAATAGTCCCTAAACTTTAACCCAATTAGAGAAATTGTCTCTCAACTTTAACTTAATTGGAGAAATGAGAATATTAAAACTGTTACAGAATACTAACCACTGTTAAAAAAAATCCTTGGTGGCGCTAGGCAGCTGACAACCGTCCTGATTAATCTATAGGTGTTTGAAAATTAAGACAAGTCTAGGCGCCCACTTAGACCAGCCTAGGTTGCGACTCTTACTTAGACAGAAAATAAATAATTTTCATTTTGCATTTTATAGCCTATATATTTCTATCAGTGGTACAAAAATGGTTACGTCCATTAGAATTTTTGGTATGATCTAGTAGTATTACTCTTCACTAGTAAGTAAGAGGTCTTAGGTTTGATTCTTGCCAAAGGAGAATTTGAACCACATTATTGCTAGCACATTGTGAGGCTAAGCCCACTCACTCCCTTTAGCGTAGATAATATCATTTGTTTTAAAAAAAATATTTTCAACCATGGATATTAAATACAAAAGTGTTCGACCAAAAAAATCACAATACATTGAACTGTGGTTAAAATGTAAATCGCCTTTGCACGTTTTATAGGTGAAGTCAAGGTAAGCAGTTTTTATTGTGGACCAAAACTTCGGAAAATGATCGAACCTGGATGTATAATTGAGTTTATGAATTTTAATGGTTAAATTCGTAAATATCTTGACCACATGTGGATTTAATATCATAGTATCTTTTAGCCTCTATATTGATATCTGTGGCAAAAAATGAGTACCTCCATGAGAACATTTTGTATATCGATGAATATTTTTAATATGGGTATTTATTAGATGCTAGAAATTATAAGTTTATTTATAAAAGTCTATATCAAGCTGAATATTACTAATTAGTAATCCAACATGTGCATGATGTTTGCTTATAACCAAGTGGCATGAAGGAACAAATGTGTATGTTTCATGCATGACTTGGAATAGTATTAGTCTTTGCGAGATTTTGCATCACTTGGTCTTTATTTTTAATATGTATATATTAAGCACTATTTTTATGGGACTACATTTTTGTTTACCACCTTCAAGTAGTGATAATGCTCACGACTTTATTTATCATTGTTAGTTGATTTTAATTAAAGTTTGAGATTGTATCTATCCAATACACAGATCTCAAAATTTAAATTCATCTAATAATAAATAGGATTCTAAGCATTACCATCACTTAACTATCTCTCGTGATTTTTAACATATGCAGCTCGTCAAAGTCTATGTGGAAAAAGAAAAAGAGACCGTAAACGTACGTAAAATAAAAAATAAGAACTTTAGCTTAGCTTTATTTATTTCATTTTCAAAGAGCATCTTTTAGTTAAGAAAAGGCAAAGGAAAATGCTTTTCCTTTAGCTTTAACTTTAGACTTTTCTTTTTATTTATTGATTGGGAAGATCTGTCAATAATAAGAAAAAGAAAAGGACCGAGTCATTTTGAGCTTTAGCTTTAACTTTGTCTTTTTATGTATGGTTGATGTGGTGGTAATTATATAATTCAAAACTTTTGTGCCTGGGCTATGTAAAAGAATATTCTACAAACAAAAAACCATTGCTTAAGGCTAAAAGACTCACCCACAATCAAAAAAATATTTTTCTAAATCCGCCACTAATATCACATATTCGAGATTTAACAGTAAGTTTTTCTTTGTTTTTTCTTTCATTTTTCGGGTTGTTAAATCAATAACTCACGATGTGTTTTATTTTATATTTCTTTTAACTAAATTATTTTGTGGCATTTTTAGATATGTCCAGTCTTCGATGGATGTATTTTCCCTCCTAAATTGCGGTTGAATTTGTAAGCAGCCTACCTAATCAGTAGGCTTTTCTTGGTACCTAGTGATAAAAGCATTTGTTATCCCCTCTTATGCATCATTTTGCAAGTTGATTAGTCTGTGTGACTTTGCAAGGATGGTGACCTCTTTCTACGAAGACGAAGACTTCAAGTTGAAGACGAAGACGAAGACTTCCAGTTTAGGGTGCAGACTTCCCACTGCATTATGATTTTTATTTCTTTTAATTTTTTTTTTAACGCAAAGAATTCCAGTTTTTCTATTAAAGACAAAGACTTTCCAAGTCTTTTAGTTTTCCAGCCTGTACATAGCGCATGCGATAACCAAGTCACAGCATGGGTTTGTTGTTGTCATGCTTGATCCTTTTTTTTTCTATTGTTTTTTTGTTTGGTATTGATGTGCTTTTTTAAAATAAAAAAAAATTATTGAGTGTTGGGTAAATTTTTTATTTTATTTTGTTAAAGCTCTTTTAACAAAAAAAGAATGTCTAAGTGTTTGGTAAACTTTTATATAAAACTATTGTGAATATGTTAAATGACTAAAGATGATATGATTTTAAATTTAATATAATAAGCCAAAAAATAATTTAGGGGCAATGATTGTAATTTTGGAGAATATGGGGGGTACATTTATTATTTGAAATTTCATTAAATGGGTACATTTCTACTGTCATTACCAACAATTTTTTTAAAAACCATTCTTTTTTTACCAAACACATTTGGTGTTCCAAATTTTTTAATAATCTGCTTTTTAGAAGCACATTTGGCTATTCTTTTTACTCTTTCTCATTATATTTTGAAGAAATTGTAGCAATAGTCCATCAACTTTAATCTAATTGGAGTAATCGTCCCTCAACTAAAAATTCATAACCATTGATCCCTTAACTCTTCAAAATATGCAATTATGGTTGTGGAGCCAAAAATAGTAAAAAAAAACATATGAAGACAACACGTGAATTTTTGGGTTAAAAAGATAAGATTACTCTTGAGGCACATTGAAACTTCTACGCACGAGCAGTGGACAATCACCACTCAATCAAGGTCAAAAGTGATCAAAATAGGTATTTATTCAAAACCTATTTCATCCATCCTCATCAAATCATCTCCATAAGGTAACCTCCAAATATTCATTCAAAATAGGATTAATTACCAAAATTAATTAATTGATTTTCTAATTAATTTCCTAAGTGAATGTGACTATTCATGAAGCATCAAAAGTTGTAACTCTTCATTTGAGTAGACACATCTTTCTATCAAAAGGCTCCACTTCTAATTTCCATTCAATTAATAATTTTAATATAATAATAATATTATTATTAAATTTTCCAACAATTCCCCACATGAATCGAAATTGACTCAATATCATGCAAATGACAATGCAGACAGTAGAGAGAGAATTCAATAGAAAAAGTACCACATCGGGATAGGTGGCTTTTGCCTTTGAACCTTCCGTAGTGAATTACTATCGGATTTACTTAACTAATCAGTGAACATGATATCTTGAACTGCTCAGCCGTTTGTGTAAACCAAGACAATAGTACTCACATAATACCCTTCCAAACACCCTGTGATTGCTCAGTTGTGTTTATTTTGGTCCTGAACAATTCTTGGTTTCTCATGAGTGCTTTTAGAGAACAAAGCCCTTCAAAAAATTCTCACAGGAACGACCTCATTTGTCACTCAAGATAGGTGCACTCAAGATAGGTGACTTCCCATTAATAGTATCATGTAATACCCCACTTGTTATTTCCAAGTATAGGAATCATTAAAAGCAAAGTTTATCCTAAATACGCTGCAGATAACACTGTTTCATCATAGAACATAGGTTAGAGCTCCAGAGTTTCATCAAAGTTTATCCTAATTGCTATATTAAATCACATATAAAATCAAGAAATAATTGATGCAATTATATATCAAAGTAATCTATGCACATGAGTAACCAATGTTAAATGAACATGATATAATGGATTCGAAAAAAACCTAGAAAATAAGGTCGAACCAAATGTTGGACACTTTGTCCTTAAGACAAGTTTACGCCCCACTATGGTGCTCCAGGTTCATCAGCGCATCTTTCCCAAGATACAACGACCACGTCCTTGTAATAGTAGCACTCCAAATCACAGGGTTCCATGAACCACGATTGTGTTGAAAACTCTCTCATATGGAATCTATGAGACTTTCTAATATTTAATGGGAAAAATTATTTTGTGATTATAGGGGGCTGCCCTATTTATAGAATGCAAGATACCTCTTTGGAAAGCATGTGATTATTCATGAAAAGTCAAAAGTTGCAAATCTTCATTTGAGTAGACACATCTTTCTACTAAAAGACTCCACTTCTAATTTCCATTCAACTAATAAATTTAATATAATAATCTTATTATTAAATTTTCCAACAACTGTTACCTTGGCTACTTCCTTTTTGCTTGATTATGTGTAATGGTACACCAAGGCTTGAGGGCTAGCAAAAATGCACTCTATTAATGACATTGAAGATGGTAACTGCTTAGAGAACAAGGGACCGGGCGAATGTGGGAATGCCATTCTATCCATTGCTTAATTATCTGAATATTTGCCACAAGGACTAAAGAGAGTTGAGGTTCCAACATAAATCAATTGGCGATATGGCGAATAGTCTAATCTCTTATAAACCCATGCAAGATCCATCATCTCATCAATATGGGATCCATTCTCAACACGTCCTCACACGTTTGGTGAATTTTTAAGCCTAACACGTGAACAACACAACGAGGTGATGTGGAGCACGTGTAGCCGTTTGTCTTTATACGTGGGATAACCTGCTCTGATACCTTGAAAAAAAGTTGATGTTCCACCATAAAACAAATTGGCGATATGGGGAGTAGCCCAATCTCTTAGACCATCTCTAATGTAATGGTCCAGAGGGCCGAAAATAGCCCGAAAACCGTTTCCAATTAAGGGCTAAGCCAAAGGGCTCACGGACCCCACTGGACAAAAATCGGCCAAATGGCCAACCGGCTGGCCTAATCCAACCAGCCAGCCAGCCCCGGGCCTGGATGGATTTTCATTATTCCTGTCTGATATAACCAACAACATTGTATTTATTTCTGTCGGTTATATCTGACAGGAATGGTAGGCCTTTTTTTTTTTTTACAAATTTTTTTTTTTTGTAAATTCTATTTTTTTCCTATAACTTCCTAAGCCATTATACAACATTAAATTAAATTAAGTAACATGAAACAACATTAAACAATATGAAACAACATTAAATTTAAATAATAAATTACGTTTGACCTTATGACCCTTTGACCTTCGATTGGAGACGGTTTTTTTATGACAGGGCTAAAACAAGCACTATGGCCCTTTGGCCCTCAGTCGGAGATGGAGGTAAATATGACCTTGTACTGTTCATTAAAATATTAATATCTTGGAGGCCCAAATGGCTAGAACGAGCCCTCTGACCCTCGTTCGGTTGGAGATGGCCTTATAAACCTATGCAAGGTTCATTCTCTTATCACTGTGAGATTCATTCTCAATAAGGACATCTTAAACTGATGCTCTCTTTGAAGTTTAAGCTAGTAACTAAGAATATATAATACTTTTAAATTACGTTTATTATTATCTGATACTTCATATAAATGACCTAATGTAGAAAAATAAGTCGGTCAATAAAATTATATTCAATTAATAATTTTAAGAACTACTCTCCATATTACCAATTGGTTTTATGGTGGAACCGCAACTTTTTTTCATATAGTTCGTTTATTCTCTGTTGGTTATGCGTACTCTTATTTTCAAATCCTAATTCATATCCATATGCTTTTAATGCATGCCACATTAGTTTCTCTTCAGTTTTTAGGTTTTCATCTACTCGGAGCAGAAGTTATCGATCTTCTGTTTGTGTACAATAAAGAAAATCATCTCAAAATGCCTGTTGTATATCATCTAATATGATAGAGCACAGAAACATGTATAATTTATTTCATCACTGTATATAGTAATCAAGCAAGGTACAACAAACAAGAATAAACCCACACAAATATTTTCTAGGATAAAAAACCGCATGACAGAACAATGCACGCACGGCCGAACGGCCAGCAAAAGGGATAGTGCCCAACCATTGCCCCCCTCCTCAAAACAACACAATCTGTTGGCGAACACTTGAGCTCACCTGGCACGAGTAAAACAGTTGATGAAAGAATTTTAGTAAAACCATGTTATAATCCCCAAAAATGTTATTTTGCATTGCATATATCGTTTTATATATTATTTACTTACATCACCCATTTAATCCCCAAGAGTTTACCTGTCACTGTGGATTGTGATCGCTTTTTTTTGGCCGGTGGATAAGATCTCAGCGGAAACAGTCAGGACACCATTTGCATCAATAGAAAAACAAACATCTGCTTTAACAGCTCCCTTACGAGCTGGAGGAATGTCATGGATGGTAAATCCACCCAAATAATTATTATCTTTGGTGAATTCACTCTCACCCTCAAACACTCGGAAGCAGATAACAGTTTGGTTGTCATAAAGAGTTGTAAAACTTTTGTTCTTCTTAATGGGAATTTTGTTGTTTCTTGTAATCACAACACTCATGTGTTCTTCTTCATCCACTTCAATTCCAAGTGACATAGGAATGACATCGGAGAGTGTGAAGTCTCGAAGCTTCCCAGCTATATTTCCACTCAAGACTGCAGCTTGAACGGCAGCTCCATAAGCCACGGCCTCATCCGGATTCATGCTCTTGCAAAGCTCCTTTCCCTTGAAAATCTCCTGTAATATCTCTTGCACCTTGGGAATTCTAGAAGATCCACCAACAAGAACGACGTCATCAACATTGGTTATATCCATTTTGGCATCTTCCAAACACTTTTTCACAGTCTCCATGCACTTGTTGAAGATATCCATGTTCATTTCTTCAAATAGGTCACGGGTAAAGTTTGTGTGAAAATCTTCACCCTTATACCAAGAATCGATTTCAATATCAGTGTCAAAGGAAAACGAAAGTGCCTTCTTTGCCTTCTCACAGGCAGTTTTGGCCTTCCGAAGAGCTTTGGCGTCTCCACAAATGTCCACGTTTTGCTTTCTCTTGAATTCCTCGACACAGTAATTCACCATTCTGTTATCCAAGTCTTCACCTCCAAGGTGAGTGTCTCCAGCAGTGGACTTCACGTCAAAGGCGCCATGACCTATGGTAAGCAGTGACACGTCTAAAGTACCGCCGCCCCAATCAAATATAATCACATTTCTCTTATTAAACCTACCGGCTTTCTTGTCAATGCCATAAGCGATGGCTGCAGCAGTTGGTTCATTGAGAATGCGCAACACCTTTAAGCCGGCCAATTTACCAGCCTCTATTGTAGCCTGACGCTGCGAATCGTTGAAGTAAGAGGGAACGGTGATAACTGCATTTTTTTCACTTATCTTTGAGCAGAGGTAGGACTCGGCTATCTCCCGCATCTTTGCTAGAACCATGGATGAGATATCTTCAGCAGAAATTTTTTTTTCTTCACCCCTGTGGGTAACCGCAATCATTGGCTTGTCAGCAGGACCTTCTATGACCCTGAATGGCCAAAGCTTCCTATCTTTTTGAACAGTGTCCTCGCTGAACTTCCTACCAATAAGCCGCTTTGCATCTGTCAAGAGTTATTTTAAATTAATTATTTCTTAAAGTGATTTATTTTTTTAACTTATTTTTACCCATCTATATAATAACGGGGAAAAGCATCCTTACGGATCCTTTTTCTGGGGATTATAGAGATCCAGTAATTGTGATTATTTATCATATATTGTGAGGTTATAAATTATTTTAAAATTTAAAATTTAAAATTAAATATAAATAGTATCTAACGAAAACTGATCGTATGATATATGATGAACAATCACGATCACGGAATCCTCAAAAAAAAGATCCGACGAGGATTCTTTTCCTTATAACGTGACTGTTAGATCCTCTTCCAAAAATTCTAGTTATTTTTTAAACTGAATCCAATTGTAACATATTTATATCTTAAGAACACTACAAAATTTTCTAAGCGAAACATATTTAAAATAGAATTGAATACAACTAATTCTGAAGAGATAGATTACAATTTACAATCAAAAGATATCAATAACATAGGTAGCTAAAAACCATTTATCTATAATATAGTAGATTATCGAGGAAAAAACTCTACAATATAGGTAATTAAATAAGTAAAAAGACTGATGCAACATGGTTTTTGAAGGGCTAATTCTTATGATTTAGGATATATAATTCTTTGAAATTTTCAATTTTATCACAAACTTAATAAAAAGATAATAATCATTAATTGGACCTATTTTAGAAAGTGAATTATTCCAAATAATAGTTATTGTTGTACTTTGAAAAAAAAAAATGATTATGCTGTACTGTAACAATAAACAGCTGTGAAATAAAACAGTAAAGTATTTGATAACTATAATTATAAAAGTTATTGAAGTAAAAAAATAGTATTATAATATTTGATAAATATTTATGTAAAACAATTGTAATTATGTAAAATAACAAAAAAAAAAAAACAAAACACAAAACTTATGGGCTTTTCTTCCTGTCTTGTTCTTTGTGCCAGAAAGTTCTTGATTGTTTCCCTTTTTTTTTTTTTTTTTCTCTCTTCTTGGTTTCTCTTTCCTTCTAGATTTTTCATTCTTCTTTTTTTTTTTTTTTCTGTTTCTTTCTGACAAAATATTTATGGCTTTTCTTCCATTTTTCGTCAATGACCCCTCCAACGATCTGCCTTTTCTTTCTATTTCTTTCTATTTTTCGTCAAAAGCTTTTCTTTCTATTTCTTTCTGACAAAATGTTTATGGCTTTTTCTTCATATACCTTTTTTCCTTGCTTCTTTGTCACTCCCGTTTTCATTTCCTGCGATCTGGAACCTGTGCCTCACTCCCATTTCTATTTTGGGCATTTCGATTTTCAGGGCGTTGCATGGTTTGGGAGGTGGGGTGGTGGATGATTGGGTGGGATCTGGGTTATCATCTAGCAGGGAGTGGGTTGGGATCCGTGGTCGGCGAGGTGGCGATGGGTGTATTTGGTGGGGATTGGGGGAGAGATGGGGTGGTGAATCTGGGTAGCACGGTGTCGGAGAGCAATCGCTCGGACTGGAGAAACGGGGGTGGAGTCAAGAACCGGGATGAAGGAGAAAGAGAGGGTAAGGAAAATTTTATTTGATGGCACTGTTCATCCGTGTATTGTGATAAGGGTTGGCTTTCCAAAGCTGGATTTTGCTGCTTTGGCTTTTTAATTTTTTTTTTTTTTCCAACCAAAATTGTGAAAAAAAAAGGCTGATTTTGAAGGTTTATTTTTATTTTTTAATTTAAGCAGTACCAAACTGGTACTCTACAGGATACCAATAAAAATTGAACTAAATGTATATGAACTAAATATTGCCAAGTCGGGTACTTGAGCAGGATATCAATAAAGATTGAGACCAGTAAAAGTTTTCAACTTCCTAAAAGCTAACTAATAGAAAACGTAGGCAGTATAGTAGTATATGTACAGAAAGAAATTAACAAGGAAACGGTAAAGAAATGGTCATTTTATACCTACCAAAGATTGAGTTGGCGGGGAATCTCCCGACTTGGTTAAAAGCTTCATCACCTACCAACCTCTTACTTTCAGTGAATGTAACATATGATCGAGTCGTCCTGTTACCGTGGTCGTTCGCTATGATTTCTGCATGATCGTCCTGCCACACTGCTACACAAGAATATGTTGTCCCCAGATCAATCCCGATGGCATGGCCTTCTGCCATTTCTCAGCTCCGGAGCTTGAAGAATACTTTTTTATTTTTTATTTTTTGAATGATCAGAGAGGTTCAAGAAGAATGTAAAATGATAAACATGATTGCAGGAAATAGATGTGGAAGAAGATTTATATGGGAAGAAATGAAAAGTCCAAGTCAATACATACTTGCACTAAGCTACCGTTTGGTACACAGACAGGACATAACAGAGATTCCGTGTTATGTTTGGTATACGCAGGATGGAACGGGACGGTTGTTCCATTATGTGTTTGGTAAGCGCAGAACGGAACGGAACCAAAAGATTAAATGACTAATTTACCCATATTCTGTCTGTTATTTGGTACAATGTTTACACGTGGGAGGGGACGTGACAGTTTTTTTTTTTTTTTTTTAATTTTTTTTTTAACTTTTTCATATTTGAAGTTTGAACACATATATGCTTATCTATGATATATTTTTTACACTAGCACATGTTTGAAGATATGTATGCCATGAATTCCATCTTGGTGACCTCAGGGTCATGGATAATTGATTGAAGGTTACTAAGAATGTTGACCATGTGTTCAACCTCGTAGTTGGTTTGGGCAGAATAGGCTTCATTTAGTCCAACCATTCTGTCATCTTTGATAACAATACAATGATTAGCTTCAACATGGTTGAAGCTTATCTGATCAATGATGTGAAAAGGCAACATTCATTAGTGTAAAAATTATGAGTCTCTATTTTCCGGAAGTAGGCTTTCATACATGTTTACATACTTTAGTAAATCACATAAAACTGCAAATGCATTCCTATCCATTCGCAGTTCCCACAAACAATTAGTATCACTCAATCGTGTGATACAATTTATCTCCTCTCTCCTAACATAAAGTCTAACAAATGTCCTTTGCTCTAAACTATCTCTTTCCCTTTGTCTCCTCTATTGTTGTCCATACCTCAACAATTGTGCATTCATAGTAAAGATTTGTGCCATTATAATCCCAATGTTCAAAAGAACAAAGAAGTGATTCTCATATTCATGTATGTCTTCACATGCAAAAAAAAAAAGACACATGAATGAGTGGAGCATCAAAACACGCAAGATTCAATTTCAAGGTATGATTAAATGGTAAAACAAAGTAGAGCATCAGTTTTTTGAATAAATATTCATCGGTTCAAAACTACGTCAAAAACAACAATCCAAAATATTGTAAGATACATGTATATTGCACAATATATTATCCGCACTTCTTCTCATATATAATCTCTGTAAAATTCAATTTGAAAGGTAATAACCATGTATTTGTTCGTAAGAGTCAGACTAAGGACGTTTAACATATATGCATACCAAAGTCAGCAATGAAACAGAATACTTTAAAAATGAAAAGAACATATACTTAAAACAATTCACCTATGAAAATGTTGAGAAATATGCACGAACCTCCAAAATAAGAAAGCACATGTATCTAAAAAGCCTTTTGGCGGAATTCCCCAACAATCTAACACACTTGGGGGGCGTTTGTTGCGCCGGACTATCTCGGATTGGATTAGCTTCAAGGACTAAGCTGGAATGGCTTAGACTAGACTAAACTGGACTAACTTAGTGAAGCGTTTGGTGCAGTATTGGACTAAGAAGCTGGATAATAACAAATTCTAATATTATATTATTTAATATATAAATTATTAATATTTTATTATGATCTTATCTTTTTCTTCATCTTTTCCTACCATTTCTGTCCCACTCTTTTCCTCTTCTCTCATCGTCCCACCCTCTCCCTCTTTTTTTCCTCTTAGACCTCTCAATTCATGTCTCTTTCTCATTCCTGGTCAAACTCCTTATTGATTCCAGTCTCTATTTCTCTGTCCTCCCTCCCTCTCTAGCTATGCGTTGTTCGAATAGAACCTCACGGCTCCAATTTTCCCGACGAGTTGCAGGTTTCCCGATGTGTTTTCCGGCCAACCCTCGTTAAATTGGATGAAGTTAGCACCGCCAAAAAATTCATCACCATCCCTAGACCGAGATCTTAGCCTTGAATGCTCGAATCTGTCATGGATTTGAAGAAGCCCAAACAGGCCGAGACTTCCAGGCCATTTTCTGGCCACATTCGACCACATTTTGGCCTCGATTCAGGTAAAATCGTAATCTTGTCACTCCTAGCTTCAATTTGGTATATTTTATATGAAAGTTGGTTGTGAAATGGATCTGAAAGAGAGTCGGAAAGATGTAGTACTTGTGCAATAACAAACGTTCGATAAAAATATTATGAAAGGAAGAAATATGCACATGATGAAACCTTCATGAATGACATGCGAATACATAACTACCCAGTACCAAGCTTGATTGGGTACAACCTAGAAGAGCCAATTATATACACATTATAGAAACACACAATTGCAAAGGAAATTAAAGGTTTATTCGCTCCAGAAAGCAGAAATGAGTGCTCACATAACTAAAAGGTTAATTAGGAGATAAGGAATTCAATGTGAATGATGAATCCAGAAATAGTGGCCTATGTAAAATGAAAATTTTAAGTCACATTACATCTCATTCGTATGAAAAAATAAATACCTAACTGCTTATCTAAGCGTATCACGGATTCACATTAGCAAAGAAAATAATCCATTAATCAAACCGGAACCTTCTGTACGTTTATGTAACAAATAAAACATAAAATCTCTGCACATACTAGAGCATAAAGGCATGAAGGATAGCGTGACTATGACCTTTAAATCTTCTTGGTAAGAGTCAACTGAATTCTGAAATCAATAATTTCTTTCTATACCATATACCACAAAACTAATTAGCCCCAGAAATTGGCTCCACTTAGAACTAGAGATTAGAGAAACCAAGTGCTGGTGATTATTAAAGAGACCCTTCTATACTTCAACAAGTTCAAAAGAATAACTCACTAGGGTTACTTCTCATAGCTAGCAGTTACATGATAAAACACATGGTGAAGCATAAGGGTTCTTTTACGAAACAAAATCGTCGAGTAATGAGCCACTAACATTTCACAATATGCACACTTGGATGCGGCTGGTAAATATTAACACGTAAACAAGAAACAAAAACACAGAACACAAATACTTGCTCACAATGTAACCACAAAGAATGGATGTTGAGTTTAAGTTTGTACTCTTAGGTCATTTACTCACGTTTACTTGGAAATATGGACTGTGGAGAGCCTTGTTGAAAAGTATAATTTTTGTGAAAAGAAAAACGGAGTGTAGATGCACGTGAAATAAAAAATAAAAACTTTAGCTTTTTCTTGAATATTTTTTTTTTTTTTTTTTACTTTAACTTTAGCTTTAGCTTTATTTGTTTCATTTTCAAAGAGCATATTTTAATTAAAAAGGTCAGAAGGAATGCTTTTCATTTAGTTTTAACTTTAGCTTTTTATTTTTATTCATTGATTAGGAACAACTTTCAATAATAAGAAAAAGGAAATGACTGAGTCATCTTTTGCTTTAGGTTTAGATTTGTCCTTTTATGTATGTTGATGTGGTGGTAATTATATGATTCGAAACTTTTGTGCCTGGGCTTTGAAAAAGAGTATTCTACAAACCAAAAAACCTTTGCTTAAGGCTAAAGACTCACCTCATAACCAAAAAATATTTCCTAAATCTGTCACTAATATTTCATATTCAAGATTTCACAGTAAGTTTTTCTTTGTTCTTTTGTTTTTTCTTTTATTTTCGGGTTGTTAAATCAATAACTCACAATGCGTTTTATTTTACTTTTCTTTTAACTAAATTATTTTGTGGCATTTTTAGATATGTCCAATGTTCCACGGATGTGTTTTCCCTCCTGAATTGCGATTGAATTTGTAAGCTGCCTACCTAATCAATAGGCCTTTTTTTTAAGTACCTAGTGATAAAAGCATTTGTTATCCCCTCTTATTCATCAGGTTGCAAGTTGATTGGCGTGTATGACTTTGCAAGGATGGTAACCTCTTTCTTCTAAGACAAAGACTTCGAGTTGAAGACAAAGACGAAGACTTCTAGTTTAGTGCGTAGAGTTCCAGCTGCATTATGATTTTTACTTCTTTTATTTTGTTCTTTTAACGTAAAGAATTCTGGTTTTTTTTTTCTTTTTTTTTTTTCTATTAAAGACAAAGACTTTATAAATATTTCAGTTTTCCAACTTTGTACGAGGCGCATGCGATAACCAAGTCGCAATATGAGTTTGTAGTTGTCATGCATGATCCTTTGTTTCTATTTTTTTTTTTTTAAGTTTGGTATTGATGTGATTTAAAAAAAAAAAATTGTCTCAATGTTTGGTAAACTTTTATATAAAATTGTTGTGAATATGTTAAATGACTAAAAATGATATGATATTGAATGTGATATAATAAGCCAAAGAGAATAATTTAGGGACAAAGATTGTAATTTTGTAAAATATGGTGGGGAGTGAGGTGGGTACATTTATCATTTGAAATTTCATTAAATGGGTACCGTTTACTATGCTTTGAAAAAGAAAAGTATTTTTTTATTTTTTATAAGTACGGTGGACCATGCTTCTACTTTTTATACTGTCATTAACAACAGTTTTTTATTTTTTATTTTTATAAAAGCGATTTTTTTTTTGTTTTACCAAACATATTTGGTGTTACAAATTTTTTAATAAACTGGTTTTTAGAAGCACTATAACCCCAAATAGCCTTTAGGACTTGTGGGCTATTCTTTTTACTCTCTCGCATTATATTTTGAGGAAATTGTAGCAATAGTCCCTCAACTGTAATCTAATTGGAATAATGGTTCCTCAACTAAAAATTCATAATCATTGATCCCTTAACTCTTCAAATCATGCAACCATGGTATTTTTCGTCAATTCCGTTAGAACTTATGCTAAAATGAGTCACGTGCCACACACATGAGGCTGAATCAAGGAGCAAATCTGGAAAACAAAATGAGAAAAATTGTAGCAATAATCCCTAAACTTTAACTCAATTGGAGAAATTGTCCCTCAACTTTAATCTAATTGGAGTAATGAGAATATTAAAACTGGTACTGAATACTAACCACTATTCTAAAAATTCCCACCTTGCACCGCCTAGGTGCTAGACAACTAGCCATTGCCTTGATAAATCTATAGACGTTTGAAAATTAAGAAAGGTCTAGGCTTCCACTTAGACCGCCCTGACTATTCTGTAGATTTCTAGCACTGGAAATACATTAGTTTGTTGTAACATCTTTTTCTACAGTCGCATGACAAGAGCCTCTGTATATGAAGTGGACTAGTAGCCCCTAAACAGAGAACTCTACAATAGCTCCACCGCCGCCTTTCCCTCTCAACTTGCAAAAAGCACCATCAAGGTTAACTTTAGGTCGCTCTAGACCTTGAGAATGTCGTTGTTACCATTGTTGGAAGAATAGGATCTAATTGCTATATTAAATCATATATAAAATCAAGAAATAATTGATGCAATTATATATCAAAGTAATGCATGCGCATGAGTAACCAATGTTAAATAAACATGATATAATGGATTAAAAAAAACCTAGAAAATAAGGTCGAGGCAAGTGTTGGACACTTTGTTCTTAAGACAAGTTTACGCCTCACTACGGTGCTCATGGTTGATCGGCGCATGTCTCCCAAGATACAATGACCATGTCCTTGTAATAGTAGCACTCTAAATCACAAGGCTCCATGAACCACGATTGTGTTGAAAACTCTCTAATATTTAATGCACTCTATGTATGATTATGTAAACAACGAAAAATTATTTTGTGATTATAGTGGGCTTCCCTATTTATAGAATGTGAGATACATCTTTGGAAAGCATGTGATTATTCATGAAGAGTCAAAAGTTGCAACTCTTCATTTGAGTAGACACATCTTTCTACCAAAAAGCGCTACTTCTAATTTCCATTCAATTAATAAATTTAATATAATAATATTATTATTAAATTTTCCAACAATTCCCCACATGAATCGAAATTGACTCAATATCATGCAAATGACAATGCAGACAGTAGAGAGAGAATTTAGTAGAAAAAGTATCGCATCGGAATAGGTGGCTTTTGGCTTTGAACCTTCCGTAGTGAATTACTATCGGATTTACTTAGCTAATCAGTGAACATGATATCTTGAACTGCTCAGCCGTTTGTGTAAACCAAGACAATAGTAATCATATAATACCCTTCCAAACACCCCGTGATTGCTCAATTGTGTTTATTTTGGCCCTGAACAATTCTTGGTTTCTCATGAGTTCTTTTAGAGAACTAAGCCCTTCAAAAAATTCTCACGGGAACAGCCTCATTCATCACTCAAGATAGGTGACTTCCCATTAAGAGTATCATGTAATACCCCACTTGTTATTTTCAAGTATAGGAATTATTAAAAGCAAAGTTTATCCTAAATACGCTGCAGATAACACTGTTTCATCATAGAACATGGGTTGGAGCTCTGCAGTTTCATCAAAGTTTATCCTAATTGCTATATTAAATCACATATAAAATCAAGAAATAATTGATGCAATTATATATCAAAGTAATGCATGCACATGAGTAACCAATGTTAAATGAACATGATATAATGGATTCGAAAAAACCTAGAAAATAAGGTCGAAGCAAGTGTTGGACACTTTGTCCTTAAGATAAGTTTACGTCACACTACGGTGCTCATGGTTGATCGGTGCATGTCGCCAAAGATACAACGACCACGTCCTTGTAATAGTAGCACTCAAAGTCACAAGGCTTCATGAACCACAATTGTGTTGAAAACTCTCTCATATGAACTTAATGAGACTTTCTAATATTTAATGGGAAAAATTATTTTGTGATTATAGGGGGCTGCCCTATTTATAGAATGCGAGATACCTCTTTAGAAAGCATATAACTATTCATGAAAAGTCAAAAGTTGCAACTCTTCATTTGAGTAGACACATCTTTCTACCAAAAGACTCTACTTCTAATTTCCATTCAATTAATAAATTTAATATAATAATATTATTATTAAATTTTCCAACAACCGTTACCTTGGCTACTTCCTTTTTGCTTGATTATGTGTAATGGTACACCAAGGCTTGAGGGCTAGCAAAAATGCACTTTATTAATGACATTGAAGATGGTAACTGCTTAGAGAGCAAGGGACCGGCCGAATGTGGGAATGCCATTCTATCCATTACATAATTATCTGAATATTCGCCACAAGGACCGAAGAGAGTTAAGGTTCCACCATAAATCAATTGGTGATATGGTGAATAGTCCAATCCCTTATAAACCCATGCAAGATACATCATCTCATCAATATGGAATCCATTCTCAACACGTCATCACATATTTGGTGAATTTTCAAGCCTAACACGTGAACAACACAACGAGGTGATGTGGAGCACGTGTGGCCGTTTGTCTTTACACGTGGGATAACCTGCTCTGATACCATGAAGAAAGTTGATGTTCCACCATAAAACCAATTGGCGATATGGGGAGTAGCCCAATCTCTTAGACCATCTCTAACCGAAGGGTCCAGAGGGCCGAAAATAGTCCAAAAACCGTCAACAATTAAGGGCTAAGCCAAAGGGCTCATGGGCCCCACTGGACAAAAATTGGCCAAAGTGCCAACCGGCTGGCCCAATCCAACCAGCTAGCCATTCCTAAGGGCCTGGATGGATTTTCATTATTCTTGTCGGATATAACCAACATCATTGTATTTATTCCTATCGGTTATATCTGACAGGAATGGTAGGCCTTTTTTTTTTTACAAATTTTTTTTTTTTAAATTCTATTTTTTTTCCTATAACTTCCTAAGCCATTATACAACATTAAATTAAATTAAGTAACATGAAACAACATTAAATTGAAATAATAAATTACGTTTGGCCCTATGGCCATTTAGCCCTCAGTTGGAGACGGTTTTTTGTGACAGGGCTAAAACGAGCATTATGGCCCTTTGACCCTTGGTCGGAAATGGAGGAAAATATGATCTTTAACTGTTCATTATAATATTAATATCTTAGAGGCCCAAATGGCTAGAACGAGCCCTTTGGCCCTCATTCGGTTGGAGATGGCCTTATAAACCTATGCAAGGTTCATTCTCTCATCAATGTGAGATTCATTCTCAACAAGGACATCTTAAACTAATGCTCTCTTTGAAGTTTAAGCTCGTAACTAAGAATTTATAATACTTTTAAATTACGTTTATTATTATCTGATGCTTCATATAAATGACCTAATGTAGAAAAATAAGTCGGTCAATAAAATTATATTCAATTAATAGTTTTAAGAACTACTCCCCATATTACAAATTGGTTTTATGGTGGAACCGCAACTTTTTTCATATAGTTCGTTTATTCTCTGTTGGTTATGCGTACTCTTATTTTCAAATCCTAATTCATATCCATATGCTTTTAATGCATGCCACATTAGTTTCTCTTCAGTTTTTAGGTTTTCATCTACTCGGAGCAGATGTTATCGATCTTCTGTTTGTGTACAATAAAGAAAATCATCTCAAAATGCCTGTTGTATGTCATCTCAATATGATAGAGCACAGAAACATATAGTAATCAAGCAAGGTACAACAAACAAGAATAAAGCCACACAACAAACAAGAATAAACCCACACAAATATTTTCTAGGATAAAAAACCGCATGACAGAACGATGCACGCACGGCCGAACGGCCAGCAAAAGGGATAGTGCCCAACCATTGCCTCCCTCCTCAAAACAACACAATCTGTTGGCGAACACTTGAGCTCACCTGGCACGAGTAAAACAGTTGATGAAAGAATTTTAGTAAAATCATGTTATAATCCCCAAAAATGTTATTTTGCATTACATATATCGTTTTATATATCATTTACTTACACCACCCTGTTAATCCCCAAGAGTTTACCTGTCACTGTGGATTGTGATCGCTTTTTTTTGGCCGGTGGACAAGATCTCAGCGGAAACAGTCAGGACACCATTTGCATCAATAGAAAAACAAACTTCTGCTTTAACAGCTCCCTTACAAGCTGGAGGAATGTCATAGATGGTAAATCCACCCAAATAATTATTATCTTTGGTGAATTCACTCTCACCCTCAAACACTGGGAAGCAGATAGCAGTTTGGTTGTCATAAAGAGTTGTAAAAATTTTGTTATTCTTAATGGGAATTTTGGTGTTTCTTGGAATCACAACACTCATGTAACTTTTATAACCCGATTCAATTCCAAGTGACATAGGGATGACATCCGACAGTGAGAAGTCTCGAAGCTTCCCAGCTATATTTCCACTCAAGACTGCAGCTTGAACAGCGGCTCCATAAGCCACAGCCTCGTCCGGATTCATGCTCTTGCAAAGCTCCTTTCCCTTGAAAATCTCCTGTAATATCTCTTGCACCTTGGGAATTCTAGAAGATCCACCAACAAGGACGACGTCATCAACATTGGTTATATCCATTTTGGCATCTTCCAAACACTTTTTCACAGGCTCCATGCACTTGTTGAAGATATCCATGTTCATTTCTTCAAATAGGTCACGGGTAAAGTTTGTGTGAAAATCTTCACCCTTATACCAAGAATCGATTTCAATATCAGTGTCAAAGGAAAACGAAAGTGCCTTCTTTGCCTTCTCACAGGCAGTTTTGGCCTTCCGAAGAGCTTTGGCGTCTCCACAAATGTCCACGTTTTGCTTTCTCTTGAATTCCTCGACACAGTAATTCACCATTCTGTTATCCAAGTCTTCACCTCCAAGGTGAGTGTCTCCAGCAGTGGACTTCACGTCAAAGGCGCCATGACCGATGGTAAGCAGTGACACGTCTAAAGTACCGCCGCCCCAATCAAATATAATCACATTTCTCTTATTAAGCCTACCGGCTTTCTTGTCAATGCCATAAGCGATGGCTGCAGCAGTTGGTTCATTGAGAATGCGCAACACCTTTAAGCCGGCCAATTTACCAGCCTCTATTGTAGCCTGACGCTGCGAATCGTTGAAGTAAGAGGGGACGGTGATAACTGCATTTTTTTCACTTATCTTTGAGCAGAGGTAGGACTCGGCAATCTCCCGCATCTTTGCTAGAACCATGGATGAGATATCTTCAGCAGAAAATTTTTTCTCTTCACCCCTGTGGGTAACCGCAATCATTGGCTTGTCAGCAGGACCTTCTATAACCCTGAATGGCCAAAGCTTCCTATCTTTTTGAACAGAGTCGTCGCTGAACTTCCTACCAATGAGCCGCTTTGCATCTGTCAAGAGTTAATTTTAAATTAATTATTTCTTAAAGTGATTTATTTTTTTAACTTACTTTTCCCCACCTATGTAATAACAGGGAAAAGCATCCTTGTGGTCATTTTCCTGGAAATTATAGGAATGTCGTAATCGTGAACACTCATCGTATATCATAAGGTCAAAAATTATTTTAAAATTTAAAATTTAAAATTAAGTATAAATAGTAGCTAACGAAAACTGATCGTATGATGTATGATGAACAGTCACGATCACGGGATTCTTTGGATTCTCAGAAAAAAGATCCGACGAGGATCCTTTTCCTTATAAAGGGACTGTTAGATCCTCGTCCAAAAATTCTAGTTATTTTTTAAATTGAGTTCAATTGTAACGTATTTATATCTTAAGAAGACTACAAAATTTTCTAAGCGAAACATATTTGAAATAGAATTGAATAGAACTAATTCTGAAGAGATAGATTACAATTTACAATCAAAAGATATCAATAACATAGGTAGCTAAAAGCCATTTATCTATAATATAGTAGATTATCGAGAAAAAAACTCTACGATAAAGGTAATTAAATAAGTAAAAAGACTGATGCAACATGGTTTTTGAAGGGCGAATTCTTATGATTTACGATATATAATTTTCTGAAATTTTCAATTTTTATCACAAACTTAATAAAAAGATAATAATCATTAATTGTACCTATTTTAGAAAGTGAATTATTCCAAATAATAGTTCACAAAAATTGAGTTGGCGAGTATTTAGGATATATAAATAGTTATTGTTGTGCATTGAAAAAAAAAAAAAATTTATGTTGTGCTGTAAGAATAAAACAGTAAAGTATTTGATAACTATAATTATAAAAGTGATTGTAATTAAAAAAAAATAGTATTATAATATTTGATAAATATTTATGTAAAATAACTATAATTATATAAAATAACCAAAAAAAAAAAAAAAAACACAAAACTTATGGGCTTTTCTTCCTATCTTTTTCTTTCTGCCAGAAAGTTCTTGATTGTATCCTTTTTTTTTCTTTTCTTCTTGGTTTCTCTTTGCTTCTAGCTTTTTCATTCTTCATTTTTTCTATTTCTTTCTGACAAAATATTTATGGTTTTTCTTCCATTTTTCGTCAATGACCCCTCCAGCGATCTGGCTTTTCTTTCTATTTCTTTCTATTTTTCGTCAAAAGCTTTTCTTTCTATTTCTTTCTGACAAAATGTTTATGGCTTTTTCTTTATGCCTTTTTTCCTTGCTTCTTTGTCACTCCCGTTTTCATTTCCCGCGATCTGGAACCTTTGCCTCACTCCCATTTCTATTTTCGGCATCTCGATTTTCAGGGCCTTGCATGGTTTGGGAGGTGGGGTGGTGGATGGTTGGGTGGGATCCGGGTTATCATCTAGCAGGGAGTGGGTTGGGATCCGTGGTCGGCGAGGTGGCGATGGGTGTATTTGGTGGGGATTGGGAGAGAGATGGGGTGGCGAATCTGGGTAACACGGCGTTGGAGAGCAATCGCTCAGACTGGAGAAACGGGGGTCGAGTCAAGAACTGGGAAGAAGGAGAAAGAGAGGGTAAGGAAAAATTTATTCGATGAAACTGTTCATCCGTGTATTGTGATAAAGGTTGGTTTTCTAAAGCTGGGCTTTCCTGCTTTGGCTCTTTAGTTTTTTTTTTCATCTAAAAACTGTGAAAAAAAAGATTGATTTTGAAGGTTTATTTTTTCTTAAATTTAAGCAGTACCAAACTGGTACTCAGCAGGATACCAATAAAAATTGAACTAAATGTATAGGAACTAAATATTGCCAAGTCGGGTACTTGAGCAGGATATCAATAAAGATTGAGACCAATAAAGTTTTCAACTTCCTAAAAGCTAACTAATAGAAAACGCAGGCAGTATAGTAGTATATGTACAGAAAGAAATTAACAAGGAAACGGTAAAGAAATGGTCATTTTAAACCTACCAAAGATTGAGTTGGCGGGGAATCTCCCGACTTGGTTAAAAGCTTCATCACCTACCAACCTCTTACTTTCAGTGAATGTAACATATGATCGAGTCGTCCTGTTACCGTGGTCGTTCGCTATGATTTCTGCATGATCGTCCTGCCACACTGCTACACAAGAATATGTTGTCCCCAGATCAATCCCGATGGCATGGCCTTCTGCCATTTCTCAGCTCCGGAGCTTGAAGAATACTTTTTTATTTTTTATTTTTTGAAGGATCAGAGAGGTTCAAGAAGAATGTAAAATGATAAACATGATTGCAGGAAATAGATGTGGAAGAAGATTTATATGGGAAGAAATGAAAAGTCCAAGTCAATGCATACTTACGCACTAAGGTACCGTTTGGTACGCAGACGAGACAGAACATAATGGAACAGAGATTCCGTGTTATGTTTGGTACGTGCAGGATGGAACGGGACGGTTGTTCAATTATGTGTTTGGTAAGCGCAGAACGGAATAGAACCAAAAGATTAAATGACTAACATTCCCATAACTTTCTCATATTCTCTCTGTTGTTTGGTACAATGTTTATACATGGGACGGGACGTGATAGGTTTTTTTTTTTTTTTTTTTCAATTTTTTTTTTTTTAACTTTTTCATATTTGAAGTTTGAACATATATATGCTTATCTATGATATATTTTTAAAGCTAGCACATGACTGAAGATATGTATGCCATGAATTCCATCTTGCTGACCTCAAGGTTATCGATAATTTTTTGAAGGTTACTAAGAATGTTGACCGTGTGTTCAACCTCGCAGCTGATATGGGCGGAATACGCTTCATTCAGTCCAATCATTCTGTCATCTTTGATAACAATACCATGATTAGCTTCAACATGGTTGAAGTTTATCGGATCAATGATGTGAAAAGGCAACATTCATCAGTGTAAAAATTATGAGTCTCTATTTTCCGGAAGTAGGCTTCCGTACATGTTTACGTACATTGGTAAATCACATAAAACTGCAAATGCACTCCTATCCATTCGCAGCTCCCATAAACAATTAGTATCACTCAATCGTGTAATACGATTTATCTCCTTTCTCCTAACATGAAGTCTAACAAATGTCCTCTGCTCTAAACTTGCTCCTTCCCTTTGTCTCCTCTATTGTTGTCTATACCTCAACAATTGTGCATTCATAGTAAAGATTTGTGCCATTATAATCCCAATGTTCAAAAGAACAAAGAAGTGATTCTCATATTCATCTATGTCTTCACATGCAAAAAAAAGGACACATGAATGAGTGAAGCATCAAAACACGCAGGATTCAATTTCAAGGTATGATTAAATGGTAAAACAAAGTGGAGCATTAGTTTTTTGAATAATTATTCATCGGTTCAAAACTACGTCAAAAACAACAATCCAAAATATTGTAAGATACATGTATATTGCACAATATAGTATCCGCACTTCTTCTCATATATAATCTCTGTAAAATTCAATTTGAAAGGTAATAACCATGTATTTGTTCGTAAGAGTCAGACGTTTAACATATATGCATACCAAAGTCAGCAATGAAACAGAATACTATAAAAATATGAAACAGAATACTATAAAAATGAAAAGAACATATATTTAAAACAATTCACCTATGAAAAAGTTGAGAAATATGCACGAACCTCCAAAATAAGAAAGCACATGTATCTGAAAAGCCTTTTGGCGGAATTCCCCAACAATCTAACACACTTGGTACATTGAATCTCAAAAGAAAGAGAAAATATTCAGCAAGTGGACTAAGTTTTAAATACACAAATCAAATACAAAATTGTATCCACACAATTGCAACACGTTGTCGCTCCGTAATTCTTCTATGCAAAACCATACAACACATAGATATGACACTCTATATCCTAAAGAGAATAATGGCACATTTTGTATCCACACAATTGCAACACGTTGTTGCTCCGTAATGCTTCCCTCGTAGCAAAGCAGTTACAAACTTACATGATGTCTCACATGGTTACAGCCAATGGCTACTTTTGCAAAAGAAAAGCACCAAGTAATCAGCCACAGAGCATTTCACATTAATCCTTCGAAAAAGTTAAAAAATCAACAAAGATGTAGTACTTGGGCAATAACAAACGTTCGATAAAAATATTATGAAAGGAAGAAATATGCACATGATGAAACCCTCATAAACGACATGTGAATACATAACTACCAAGTACCAAGCTTGATTGTGTACAACCTAGAAGAGCCAATTATATACACATTATAGAAACACACAATTGCAAAGGAAATTAAAGGTTTATTCGCTCCAGAAAGCAGAAATAAGAGCTCACATAACTAAAAGGTTAATTAGGAGATAAGGAATTCAATGTGAATGATGAATCCAGAAATAGTGGCCTATGTAAAAAGAAAATTTTAAGTCACATTACATCTCATTCGTATGAAAAAATAAATACCTAACTGCTTATCTAAGCGTATCACAGATTCACATTAGCAAAGAAAATAATCCATTAATTATCAAAGCGGAACCTTCTGTACGTTTATCTAACAAATAAAACATAAAATCTCTGCACATACTAGAGCATAAAGGCATGAAGGATAGCTTGACTATGACCTTTAAATCTTCTTGGTAAGGGTCAACTGAATTCTGAAATCAATAATTTCTTTCTATACCATATACCACAAAACTAATTAGCCCCAGAAATTGGCACCACTTAGAACTAGAGATTAGAGAAACCAAGTGCTGGTGATTATTAAAGAGACCCTTCTATATTTCAACAAGTTCAAAAGAATATTTCACTAGGGTTCCTTCTCATAGCTAGCAGTTACATGATGAAACACATGGTGAAGCATAAGGGGTTCTTTTACGAAAGAAAATGATCGAGTAATGAGCCGCTAACATGTCAAAATATGTACACTCGGATGCGGTTTTGTAAATATTAACACGTAAACAAGAAACAAAAACACATAACACAAATATCTGCTCAAAATGTAACCACAAAGAATGGATGTTGAGTTTAAGTTTGTACTCTTAGGTCATTTACTCACGTTTACTTGGAAATATGGACTGTGGAGAGCCCTGTTGAAAAGTATAATTTTTTTTTTAATTATTATTATCAAGGAAAGGAGAAGGATTCGAAACTATTACAATAATTAAAAGGATGAGGAGTTTCGAACACAGGACGCATGATAGAAACTTAACACCTTATCCACTAGGATATTGGACGACTGAGATAAAATTGCATATATCTTAAACTTTTCTTTTTGGATGTCACGTTGGTTCACACTAGTCTATTAAAAAAAAGAATTCCTCAGTGATAGACCCCTGCAACTCTTATTTTTTTTATACTAAAACCCATCTAATTTTAAATATCTAAATAAAACCAAAAATTGAAATAGCCCACCATATATGTAAAATAAATGACTTCTTGTCACAAAATATTTACAATATATGCAACAAAGATGTTATTAATCACCCTAAACTTTGTTGAATAAAATTACAATACACAACTCTAATATAAGTGTTTTAGAGACAAAACAAATAAACAAATTACTTGTATTACACTAACAAATATTACAACAAACAAACTTACAAAGACACAATTTTAGAAGTTATGACACTCTCTCATTCTCTAGAGACAAACTCTAGAACACTCACACTCCTCTCAAAGACCTTATATCTCACTCTCACACTTAGAGTGAGACTCATTCTTGGTTGCTTCTCACTTCTTGGTTATTTGCTTGCTTCTTGTTGCATCAAATGAGGTGGATACCTTATCCTTTTATAGGCATGGATATAGCATTGGAAAAGCATGGAAACACCATGCTAGAAATATCTAGCTAATTCTACTAACTTCCTTTGCAAGAATTAACTATACTAATCTTGCATGTTGGTTGAAATCTCACAATTCTTCTAGATTTTTACTAGCTCAAGTGTTAATAAATTTTCATGGGTTGGGCCTTTATTCTTTGGGCTGGTGTTGATCTTCAACACACCCCCTCAACACCAACTCATTATTTTTCTCCACGCTGAGTTGACGACAAAGCTTTTCAAACTTCTCGGTACTCAAACCTTTTGTCAACAAGTCAACAACTTGATCATCTGTCTTAATCAATCACATCTAATTTCTTCTTGTAGAACATTCTCTTTGATAAAATGGTAGTGTATCTCCACATGCTTGGTTCTTGTGTGAAAGATTGGATTTTTCGCCAAACGAACATCTAATTGATTGTAGCAATATAATAGTACTGAATAATCCATTGGTTAATGTATATATAATTCATTAACTGTACCACGTACACATGTTATCTCGTAAGCTGCCATTAATGTTGTCCTATACTCTGCTTTGACAAAGATACCGTTGGCTATTTTTTACTGCACCACGACACTACTCCAGAACCAATTCTGAAGACATACCAAGTGGTTGATCTCCTGGTGTCATGATCTCCTGCAAAATCTATGTCACAACAGCCAACCAGCTTATAGTCTTCACCTTTCTTGTAGAAGAGACCATAGTCAATTGTACCCTTTTTACATATCTCAATATTCGCCAACCACTTCTTGATGAGGCTTATTTGGATTTAGCATGTACCAACTTATCACAACAATACTGTATAAGAAATGTTAGGTCGAAGCAGAGTTAGGTAGATCAAACTGTCTACTAATTGTTGATACATTGTTGCGTCTTCTAAGTCTTTGCTTTCATGTGCACACATCTAAACATATATTGGGTTTTGCCAGTGTTAAGATTGGCTAGCATTCAAGCATCCCAAAATTTCAAACAAATCTTTTGCATAAATATCCCTTTTTGTGTGCGATCGACCTCTAACCCAAGGAAGTGCTTGAGTTGTCCTAATTCTTTCATTTGAAAGTGAACTGACAAATTTATATTTGTTCGATGAATTTTTGCCTTGTCATCATCAGTGATTTCATCCCTGTACACTAACACAACAACTAACTTTCGTCCATTAGTTTTGACAAGTAAACCGAAATCTGCATGCGCCACAGAGTAACCACTTGTGTTAAAATTTCTGCAATCTTACATACCATGCCCTTAGTGCTTGTTTTCAGACGTAGAGTGCTTTCCTTAGCTAGAGCACATATTCAGGATGAGTCTTGTTCTCGAATCTTCTTGGTTGATTCATGTTGATCTCCGCTCTAACTCTCCATGCAAGAAAGCATTTTTCACATCCATCTGGTACAAGTTCCAATCTTTGTTGGCTGCAAGCGTAAGTAATACTCATATAGTCGTAAACTTTGCCACTAGACTAAATGTTTCACCATAGTCTAGTCTCTACTGCTGAGAGAATTCTCATACCACCAACTGATCCTTGTACCTCTCGACTGAACCATTAGGACGACACTATATCTTGTACACCCATTTGCAGGATATGGGTTTCACATCTATTGGCTTTGGCACCAAAGCCTAAGTCTAATTTTGCTTAAGCACTGATTTATTCTCTCATAACTCTTATCCATTCAAAACTTTGTGATGCTTCTTCAAGCGTCTCAAGTTCTTTTTCACTCCTTCAACTATGACAACGTTGGCATATTTAGGATTTGGTTTTCGTATTCTTGTTAACTCTCTTTAGTTATGATTGTGAGTTGATACTTCCAATTCACTAGGTCTAACCTTTCCTACTTATTGATACACACCAGTTTGCCAAAGATTTTAAGGTACTTCTTGCTCACCATTAGATGAATCGTCGTTCTCATCATAACTTGATTGGATTTGAGCAATTTGCTCCCCTATCTTCTGCTGCAACTTATCTTTAATTTCTCTCTCGAGTTAGGAAATACCTCATTTTTTTAGGACACCAAGAAAATGGTTCATCGAACACCGCATCTTGTGATGTGTAACACCTTCTAGTCGTAGGATCACAACATTTCCATCATTTTCTCTGGCTGTTGTATCCCACAAAGATACATCTGACTGCTTTCTTACCAAACTTGTTGAGTAAAATGACTTGGAGAAAATATGTAGAACATACAACCATATACTCAAAAGTAACGAACTGTAGGTTTTATATCCTACAATTTCTCTAAGGGCGAAACAAATTCTAACCTTGGTTGAGGAAGCTTATTGATCACATAAGATGCAGTTTTCATGGGTTTAGCCCAAAACCTTCCTGGGAGATTATTCGCATGTAGCATATTTCGACAAATTTCTGCAAGATATGGTTCTTTCTTTTTACTACTCCATTTTGTGGTGGTGTGTTGGAACAAGTGAACTAATGACATATTGGACAGTCTCGTAGGTACTAGGAAAACTCATTGGAGGTATATTCTTCTCCATTATATGTACGTAGGCAATAGATCTTCTTTCCCACTTCTTCTTTGATTGTCTCTCTAAACTCTTTAAACTTTGGAAATGTGTTAGATTTTTCTTTCATAAAGAAAACCCACATGTACCTGGAGAAGTCATCAATGAATGTCACCATGTACTGCATCCCGCTTATCAATGGTTGCTTGATGGGCCTGAACACATCAAAGTGGACTAACTCTAATGGTTCTTTTGCTTGAACTTTGACTCCTAGTATGGTCGTTGATGTGTTTTACCATATTGGAATCCTGCACAAACCGTGTATATTCTCACATCAAGCTAAGGTAGCCCCTTAAGCATTGACTTCTTCATCATCATTTCTAGCTTGTGATAGCTAATGTGACCCAACCTCATGTGCCATTTGTTGTTTCGTTCTTCCTTATCTTGTCTGCATATGCAGTTTTTGCTGACATTACATAGACTGACTGCAATCGTTGTCCTTCCATTGTTGGCATCCCTGAGACCTTAAGGTGTCGATACACCTTCACATCTCGTGAACCAAACAAGACATAATTTCCTAATGATGTTAACTGCACCACTAAGAGAAGATTTTTCTTCATACCTAGAACATGGTTGACATCTAAATTGTGGGTTTTGCAGAAGAAATTGGATTTTAAATTATACAGCAATGGAAGGGAAAATCCAACACTAAAAATACTAAACCATAATTTATGAAAGTAGTTGTACGTACCATTCTTGTACCCAATAGAATTCAAGCTTACTCATGAGGACTTCAATGAATTGCCAATTTGCCAGGTCCCTCTAGAAGCGGAGCAGAGAGATTGAGAAACCTAATTTTGTTCATTTGGGGTTTTATTTTGCAAAAGGAACGAGGGAGTGGATTGTGGGTTGGGCTCTAAAATGGGGTCCTTGAGTTAGAGCCCTATTTTGGCCCACTGATGATGGTTTTCTAGTGTTGGGCTCCAAAAACTGATGCTCCGGAGTGTAATTGGGTTTAGTAAGGTGATGATGAATCCATTCTATACAAGCTAATAAGCCTGGTAATTTTTCACACAATTCGTTAATCCAACACGAAACAACACGGAAATAACGGATTTTGGGTCTAACCTGTTAACGAGTCGTGTTGTTATCGGGTAGCCCATTAAGAACCAATTATCATTTCGGATGGTTATCAAGTCACCTGTTAACAATTCAATAAAGATACTATTTTCCATATCTAAACATTAGCCTAGGCAATTTCTTGCATGACCTGTTAACCTGACACGAAACGACATGTCCCATTAACCAATCGAGTTGTCATTGGGTCATCTGTTAATAACCTGTTAAGATAACAGGTTTGACTTGACACGGCCCGTTAAGATAACGAGAATAACACAAACACGAGTCATTTGCCAAGCCCATAAGTTGCCGTCTCTAATTCTAGATGCTCAGGACCATTTTGCGGATTTTTATTTGTGATTGAAATAAAAACTTACAAAGTGCCTCCCTTAGAGAGTCCTAACTGTTCATTATCAAACGATAACTTGAGCAATACAACCTTGGGAGAGTTACAAAACTAAATACAACAAGCGTCAGCAACAAAATTTAGTTCTCAGTAAACATGTTGAATCTCAAACACTGAAATCTCGAACATTGAATCTCGAATATCAAAACCTTAGTATAAAGATCTTACACTGTCAAAGCATCATCATCTTACTTCAATTAGCTTCTGTCTAACATCACATTGCTCGGGTAAATGACTTATGACCATTTGTTATAGGTTCTTGCCATTCTCGATTATATACCTTGCAAACACAATCCCATTAGACCCATCGAAAAGATCTACGGTAACCTCCTCAATGTGATGAATAAAATCCAGATTTTGTAGCTTCCAGTATTCCATATCAAACCCAGATGCCTGCAAAAGAAAGATATCAACAAGCAACTCAATTGAAATTTTCCAAAAAAGAAAAAGAAAAAGAAAAAAGGATACCAAATAAAATATTGAAAAAGAAAAACATAGACTTAACTTACATCAGATTCAGGATCACTAAGCCTTGGTTGTTCACCTATATATAAAGTACACAAATTGGGCATTCCTCTTAAAAGAAAGACCACTGCAGGAACGAGCTCATCAGAAAAGCTCCGAATACTCATGTCCAAATCAAAAAGATTATCGAACTGAACAGGCGTGGATCCTTCCCTGAACAGAGGCTGCAATGTTATACGGTTAAAAGCTATATCATATTTCTCAGTTTACCTGCATTCTTTTAACCACAAACTTCAAACATAAAGGTTGATATTTATTCTAGTTAGCGAGATCATAATGATTAATGATCATCAAACAAAGTTTCGAATAACACTGATACGTAAGAAACATAAATTACCTACTTCTACTGTTCCCAAACGAGGAAAAAAATATAAAACTTTAGTCCTTCCAAATTGCAGATTATCTAGTTTTTGATCTAGTTTTTGCAACAAATAAAAATTGAGTCCAGAGGATGGTTCCATTTACCTTAACGGTTGATTCATATATATATAGACTAAGAACTTCAACCGTGCGTACACTACGAAGAACCACGAACATGTTTTCAAAGTCATCTACTTCAGGTTCCAGTGAAATGACAGATTTGAGACCAATAGGGTTCAAAAAAATCAAATCTCTCCAAAGATGAGCTTTCAATCGTGATGTTTCGTATCCCTAATTTCTCTAAGAGATAATTCCTTGATGCATTTGCAGGAACACGAGATCCATTTGAAAAACGACTCGTCTATAGCATCAATATTCCCAACTCCAATCAACTGGGATTAGAGGAAAAGGCAAACGAGGGTGTTTTAATATACATACCCATCAGCTGCACCACATTTAATGACCTCAACGATGCAGAAAGAAAGGTGCATGAGGGAAATGTTACCCGGTCCTCCCAATCATGTAAACTTACATCAAGAAAAAGCTCTTCAACATTACACCATTTTGAATCCACGCGACCACTCGAAAATTCTCATTCGCACAGAAGCACGGTGCTTCCCAAAAAGACTAAAGGACTGAGTTGACGGGGAAAGCTCAGCTCACATGTGGCTGTCTCTGCCGATGAAAATCCACAAAAATTGAACGACCGAGTTGACGGGGAAAGCTCTCTGCATCTTTTCGACACACAGCTGAAACGAGTGAGGTTTTTTATATTAATGAATGAAAGAATGAGATGGGCAAATTCCTTTGGAAGATTACTGAACCTGTCCATCACACTCTCAGTACAAGCTCCTACACCTTCGCCTTCAAAACTTGCAGTACCCATTAACGCATGCTTGTGCTCCATAAAATCTACCTTGCAACCTTTGGATTTTGCGACAAAATTACAACAATGCAATGAGAAATCGACACTAAAACTCCAATTAACTTGGGAACTTTACACACTGAACCAAACCGAAGAAAAGTAGTGGTGTATACACTTTACCGTCACAATTCTTGCACCCAGAAGAATTGGATCTTACTCTAATTGTTGGGATCATAAGCGAGCAAAAATGGGTTCTGCAGACTCTTCAATTGGATGGATTTCTTTCCGGGTCCCTTGTAGAAAGCAGAGCAGAGTGAAGTGAGAAACCCTAATTTTGTTAATTTGGGGTTTTGCTGAACTAAAAGACAACGACCCAAGCCCATTTATTTTGGAATAGATATTGAATTGCTCTTCAATTGGAATAGATATTGAATTGGGCTTTTGACCCACACCTCAAAGACAAGGACCCAAGCCCATTTATTTTTGTTTTTGTTTTGGAGAGGAACTGGACGATATGCAAATGCCATCCAATGTATTTTCTTTGGACCATTTACTAGCTCGATGCTTTCTTTAGTATACATTTAAATTACACATTTGAACAAAAGTCATTAGATTATCTGACTTAACGGAATCTAACGGCTCTTGTTTAGATATGTAACTTAAATATGCATTTTTAATGTGCATTGGAGAAATTTCATTACTAAATGCACTACCTTATTTTAGTATGGATGTGCTACCTCTATTAATTTTTTTTAAAATTTTCGTCAAAGCACATCAAGTGTCGCACAGTTTGGCTATGCAAACAACTCAGAGATTACTTTTTAAAGGTTGTTAATAAACACATGGGAAGTTAAAGAAATGAAATGCTTCTCATACCCGTATTGTAGTTTACATTAAAAACTCAATGATCAAAATGATTTCAATTCATGTTCCCTGTAAGTCAACACGCCCTAACAAAGTAATTCAAAGCTATACACTAATAACTACACTATTAAATCTAACATTTCCTACAGCCCTAATATTTTACAGTAAGTTTTTTGTCATATCAAGTCTAACATCTCCTCTGACCCCTTGAGTGCTTTTATAGTAAGTTTTTTGTCATATCAAATCTAACATCTCCTCCTACCCTAAGATTTTGATGGCTTTCATTTTTCCAATTTTAATAATATACTCCACCACCACCATGTCGCCACCGCCACCTTATCATGACTATCTCCTCCACTCTCACATCATCATTGTCATCATCACTGCACCACCATCATTTCCATGAGCATCATCACCACCTTATCAACATCGATACTGCAACCACCACACCACCTTGACTATTACCACCTTACTATAACCATCACCACGGTCCCATCACCACCACCACTTGCCACGATCATCACCATTGTAGCCCAATCTCCTATGACCACATTATTGTAGTCATCACCACTACCATTACCGCCACCTTCACTGCCAACACAACTTCCTACGACCAACTTATAACCGCCACCCCATAATGATTACACCGACACCACCTTTATTATGACCGCCTCTACCACCATAGTCACACAGCATACCGCCGCCACCCATACTCCTCCACCACATCAACACCATGTTGGCACCACTATTTCCACATTTAATATTATTATCGCCACCAAAAACACCATCTTTACTACCACCATATTGTTGAAAATCACAATGTGACACTTCCACCACTATTATTGCCACCACCTTATATAATCACTTTGTCATGGTCATAACCACATATCTCTCTCTAGAACCTCCTTTCTCTAAATCTCAGATCACTTTTAAGCAGGTAATCCATATTCCTATCTTGAATCCAACTTTCCTTATGTTTACAGTTTAATGCCTCTGCTAGTTAATTTCATATTTTATTTCATTATCTGCCAATATACTGTTATAGTTTGATCTGTTAATATAATGTTCCCCCAAATAAATATCTTCATTTTTTTTCATGGTGGTGCTGATAAATATTTGTGTTGTTCATATCCTTTAAATTAGGGCTTATAAAATTGTAATTAGAAATTGTTTTGTTTATCTTTTTGGTTATTAGGTGCTGGGTTGTTTTAGTTTTGCAGCTAACCCTTTTTGTTGTTTGGTCAAATTCACTTGGTTTGCTCCATTTGGGGTTTCGAAATTGCTTGTAATGGGTTCGCGAATTTTCCCCATTTGAGCATGTATGTAAGCATTCGTTCCTATCTTTCTAAGTATAGCCTTGTGAATATATTTCTTTTGTCTGAAATAGAATACAGTTTAGTAAGACAATTATAATTTTTTTTAGGGTAAAGTTCAAAAAACTACCTCAACTATTGGTGTCATGACACCTACATACCTCATCTTTTAAAATTGACAATGTCATACCTCATCTTCCGAATTTGTGCCAATGTTATACATTCCGTTAGCTTGGCGTGAATTTCTTAGTTAAATGCTGACGTGGCTTGATTCAGGGCCCACTTTCCATTAAAAAAAATTAATAAAATATTATTAAAAACTAAAATAAAATTATTTAATATTTTTAAATATTAAAACAAAAGTAAAAAAAATTAAATTAAATTAAATAACATTAAAAAAAAAACCCCCTCACTTCTTCAACCAAAAAAAAAATTATTAAAAAAAAAATTTGAAAGCCCATCAACGCCCCCCACCCGAAGAAGAAGAAGAAGAAGAAGAAGGGAAAAAAAAAAAAAAAAAACAATGCAACCCAAAAAGAAGAAGAACCCCAAACCAAACCCCATTCCTTCTCCCCTCAGCCCCCCACCCCCAAAAAAAAAACCTAACCCCCTGCCAACCCCAAATCCACCACTCCCACCCCATCATGAAGGTTTCCTGATTCCACCTCAATGAAATCTGGGTTTTTTTTTTTTGGGTTGCAGGTAGTGGGTGCAAGGGTGGGTGCGGGTTTAGGGAAGACGGGACAGGGGGAAGAAAGGAAGGGGGGTCGGGGAAAATCGCGAGTTTGGGGGGGTGGGGGAAGATAAATTGGTTTTTTTTTTTTTTTCGTTCTTCTTTTTTTTGGGTTGCAGGAAGGGTGCTGTAAGGGGGAAGAAGATGAAGATGGGGAAGAAGAGAGAGAAGGGGGGGGCGTGGGGAAAGGGAACGTGAGGGTTTTTTTTATTTTATTTATTTATTTATTTTTACTTTTCTTTATTATTTTAATATTTAAAAATTATTAAATGATTTTTTTTAGTTTTTATTAATTTTTTAATAGAAAATGGGTCCCGAATCAAGCCACGTCAGCATTTTACTGAGAAATTTATGCCAAGCTAATGGAATGTATAAAATTGGCACAAATTCGTAAGATAAGGTGTGACATTGTCAATTTTAAAAGATAAGGTATAAAAGTGTCATAACACCAATAATTGAGGTAGTTTTTTGTACTTTAATTAATTGATGTTAAGATTTTCGTATTCTCACCATTACGTTGGCTAATTTTATTCATGTTAGACTTGTTGGGGAAATTATAAAATGGAAGTATTCCAGTATTGCATGATTGTTAACTTTGGAAATGGGATAGGGAAATGGATCTAAGTAGCGTATGTTGAATTTCTCTTATGGAGGGTCAATTACGATTGACTCAATCTCTTTACGGAGTATATAGGCAGTCTAGCTCAAAAGTTAGATGCAACTATATATAAGATTATATAAAATTAAATGGTGTATCATGCCTCCGAGTTCGGGATGTGATATTTTATGATTCGATCTTGATACATACTTTATTAGATTTATGAGTTATGATTTATGCCTTATGATTTATGATGACGATAACGATTTATGAATGTTGGATTCATTACTACTTATCTTGTGGTACACGTACACCTATACAGACTTAAAGTATTGTACAAGTCCACGGCCATAAGACACAACTTGCACATGTATGAGTATAACCAGCTTGTCCTCATTGTGGACATGTCCTTCTAGCTTGTCATTGCCTCGAGGTTACTCGGCAATGGCATGATTATATTTTCAGCTTCCACTAGCTACGGCTAGTGG
Organism: Pyrus communis; assembly: GCF_041283825.1. Taxonomy (NCBI): domain Eukaryota; kingdom Viridiplantae; phylum Streptophyta; class Magnoliopsida; order Rosales; family Rosaceae; genus Pyrus; species Pyrus communis. Next base: position 24,671,139 of record NC_142578.1, read on the forward strand.
ATGATTATATTTCCAACTTCCACTAGCTACGGCTAGTGGATGATTATATATCAACTTACACATGTATTGGGGTACTATAGTTATACTTAGGGGTGGAAAAAATTCCCGAAAATCCCGAACCAAACCGAAAAAATCCCGATCCCAAACCAAAAATTTCCCAAACCGAAATTCCCGAAATTTTCGGGATGCTATCCCGAACCAATCCCAAAATTTCGGTATGGGATTCGGGATTGGCTTCTCGATATTTCGGGAATCCCATACCAAACCGAAAATATATAATATTAATTATTATATATATATATATATTTATACATATATATATATATATATTATTCTTTTATAATTGATGCTAGTAGTTTCTAATTCATGCTCAGCAACCTAGAATGCCCTACACCTTGCATATTTTTCATGTTCTGTTTGATATTCATGTGGATTTTATTATTGCTGCTGCCATAACTGATGATTTCAGAAGGTTTGATTCTTTTGTCTCTCAACAGATTGCAAAAAGAGTTTAATTAATTTGAATTTTGACTATGATAAAAAGAGTCAAGCATGACAGTGTTCAATTAAATGGTAGTGTGAATGAAATGAAATTCCTAGTTCATGAATGTTTTCTTGAATTATATATTTGAAGAACAATTCATACTTTCATATTTCAATTTGGGATTCCCGATTTGTCCCAAAATCCCGAAAATATTTCGGGATTCCCGAAATTTGGGATTCCTGAAAATTTGGTTTGGGATTGGTCTTCAAATTCCCGTCCCGAAAAATTTCGGTTTGGGATTCGGGATACTAGTTTCGGTATGGTATCCCATACCGAACCACCCCTAGTTATACTATCAACTTGTCATTACTTTGAGATTACTAGCTCAGTAATGACATGATTACACAATTACTTTCTCAGCTTGTCCTTGCCTCAAGATTACTCGGCAATGACATGATTATATTATCCAGCTTCCACTAGTTATTGTTAGTGGATGATATTGGATGCGGCCACCAGAAAGTATTAGTTTAGTACATATGTATCGATTAGTTCTAAGTGTAAACCGAAATCAGTAGCAGTTGATGTGACCATCTTTAACGTCGAGGAATCCTTTCAGGCATTGACACATCCTTATTGAGTATGTTATCTGCTCAACGTTATTTGTAAACGAGTATTAGACAATTGTGCTCTGAACTATTATTGTGTATATAATTGAGGACCTGAGACCCACTAAGTGCGGCCCTGCAGGGATGTGTTTGATATGAATGTGACTTTTTGCAAGTGTTTAGTTTGGTCTTATCCCTATTTTAAAGAAAATTCTGCCAAATTTTCGATAAATTTAATTAGTTGATAATTTTAGTTATACTTTCATGCATATCATGGCTTCATCACCTATCTGGGTGATGGTTAGCACACCTCAATTTTGCTGCCTACTAAAATTCGAGTCGGGGTGTGTCATTATTAATAAAAGTGAGTAAATTACATTTTACCCGCTCAGGTTTAGGATCAATTGCAACTTAATACATCTTTAAATTTCGCTTTCATACATTACTTATTATTTGAATTCAATTTCATACATCTGTTAAAATTCATGTTAAGTTAACCATTAAATGGTGATGTAGTAATTGCGGTTCCACATTTATGCTAATGTAGATGTAAAAAAATTAAGAAAAATTAATTTAAAAAGAAAAATATTCTAAAATTTAAAACAAATTAAAAAATAAAACGTGGGCCTTGATCCCTACCTTGACCTCCCTCATCCTTCACCCCCACCTAGACCTTAGTCACCGCACCTGCCACCAACTCTATTTGGCATCCCTCACCTTCACCCCCACCTAGACCCTAGCCTCCGCACCCGCCACCAACTCTATTTGGAATCTACAGATCTCAGGGAACTCTCTTGTATGTCCAACAATGGCTAAATTTCTAAACAAGCACAATTGTGAAAGGTGTAAATCTCTTGGAAATGAACTTGGGCAGGCAAAAAAATAGAAGAGTTTGAGAAAGAGCAAATCAGCTTTTCTTGAAATAATAGTGCAAGAAAAGACCGAGCGAGAAGAAGGGGAAGGGGAAAGACTAAGGAAAAACCCAGCAGATACATCTTCCCTTCAACTGCGGTTGTTATCTCCTGAACCATTAATTGGGTCCCACATGGGGAAGGTGTTAAAATATCTCATCGGCCGTGTCTCTAAGAAAAAAACGTGAATACCTTAACTTCATTCCAAGTAATACTGAAGCTTTTTGTGATAAAACCACACATCTGAAGGATTGTACAAGTGATAATTAGCAAATTAGAGACAGTATCAGTGTTATCAATGAGATGAAACATGATTGTCCATGTTGTAAACCAATAAATAAATGCCAAGTGTACCGGTGTGGCTTGTTTAGGTCGTTTCCTTATAGACCAGACGGAACCAAACTAAACTAATCAAGATGTGGTCTGGTTTGACGCAAGATTATCTTCTTATTTTTTGTGTGTAAATACAACTGGTAGTTCTTACCCACCCCAAGATTTCGAGTTTTGGATTATCCTACCCCCAGATTTCGAGTTTTGGATTATCTTACCCACCCTAAGCATGCATTTATCCTACCCCCAGATTTCGAGTTTTGGATTATCCCTCTGCCAGCATCGCTCCCGAATGTCTGTGAAGGCCGGTCCAGATCATTTTTTATCTGAGTTGCTGTCATTATGTGATCGCTTCAGAACTGATTTGAGCTTACGGAACTTTACAATTATTTAAGGGTAATGCTTAAATTTATAGATAAAATTTTAAAAATTAAAAGACATGAAAGTTGATAATTGATTTATTACTTAAGTGTTGATAAGCGCGCTCATCCATATTAGTGATATATTATTTAGTTTGTAAATTTTGTCTCTAAATTTTGTCTCTCTAACATTCCCCATTATTTAAAGCTTGTGGACTTGTGGTAATAACTTACACAAGTATCACAGATTCAAAAGAAAGTTTGAAGACAATATTAATCAACATAAAAAAATATATACACAACGAAAAAGACATAGAGAATAGGTGTAAAGATTATTCGTTTTTATATTTAAAATACACTAATAATTCATCCATATACAAATAGTTATAATATATTTGTTTTCTTGACCCTTAGGTTTTTGGGGCATTAGATTCTCGCCAATAAATACGTTATCCAAGCCGGTAATTTCGCCTACTCTTCTTGTTTCCAGTTGGGACCTTTTGTAATTAAATTTTTTATTTGTCGGACCTTTTGTAATTAGTCTTGAAAGCATTAAGAAAAAGCCATGAAAGGAGCACTATACTATAATTTAAATAACACGTCGAACAGCTTTGTAAAAGTTCCGCGTGCTTGCAAAGTTGCAAAGATAATGAGTCATGACATTGACTTCCCACTAGTCCACAATAATGCACCTTTCCTTATAACATTAAATAACTTCTCAATTAACGATAGAGGTTACAGAAAAGCCACATATAAAATAAATGCAGAAGATTTGATCTTTAATAATACAGTCTTTAATCCGTGTGCATAAAGTATCGTTGCATCGGGTGCAGAAGGTTTAATCTCTAATAATAGTCTAATTGCACCCAAGTTTTCATATTCACGAACTTGTAGAGAGAAAGAGAGAGAGAGATGGCTTGCAGTGACGGCATCAAAGCAGTAGCAGAGCAAAATTGTACTGCTGAAGAAGTGGTGATTGATATCGACGAATCTGTAGCTGCTATGCGAAGTCGTCTTGAGCAAAACAGACGAGGAATTCCAACAACAAAAAATAGGAGATCTGTGTGCATATACAAAGTTCCTCCCGGCCTCACCGGAATCAGCCCAAAATCCATTCAGCCTGAAATCGTCTCCATCGGGCCATACCACCGCGGCAAAAAGGAATTATCGGAATTCGAGAGCTACAAATGGTGGTTTCTTGACGGCCTCCTTTGGCGAACAAAGCGCGACCTAAAAGACTACATAGGAGCCATGAGCAGGTTGGAGGAAAGCACGAGAAGTTGCTATTCCGACCACCAGGAGTTGAGCGTTAGCGAATTTGTTGAAATGATGGTTCTTGATGGGTGCTTTATCATTGAGTTTTTTCGATATGTTTGTGAAAGTAGTGACGATGATCACGTTGTTGATGAAAATGATCGGGATGGCAACCCCATCTTAGCCATGCCATGGTTGATTCCAATTCTCATGAGGGACCTCCTCAAGCTTGAAAATCAACTCCCCTTCTTCATCCTCGAAAGATTATTCGACATCTCATCGGATCATCGTAAGGGTGGGGATCCACTAAGCCTTCTTGCGGTTAAGTTCTTCAGTAACTCATTGCCTAGGCCTCCTGAAGTCCTTAAAAACTCAAGAATGATGGAGGCCGAGCACTTGCTTGACTTGTTTCACTTAACCTTCCTTCCACTCCAAGGCACTTCAAATGATCAGTACTCTTCTCAAAAGTTATGTCATCCATCCTTGAAGTCAATCCAGTGTACCACAGAACTACGATCCTCAGGGATCAAGTTCAAGGCACGCAAAGCAGCGGACAGCTTCTTGGAGATCAATTTCCGAAATTGGGTTGTAGATATCCCACCTTTAACCATCAATGACTTCACCACTACTTTCATCATCAATTGCTTGGCCTTAGAACAATGTCGCCAATACACAGGTACGTGGTTCAGCACTTATATTACTTTCATGAGCTGTCTCCTGACTTCTACTAGAGATGTCAAGTTACTATGTTCTGATGGGATCATCAGTACCGGCTTCTCACTGAACGACCAAAGCGTAGCTGAGCTGTTCAGAAAGTTGGGGGAAAATGTCGGCTTAGAAATAAGAGACTGCTACCTTTCCAAGCAATTCAGAGATGTGGAGTCCTACTACAGCAGCCACTGGGCTACTCTCATGCGGACCTATTTTGGCAGGCCATGGTCCTTCATTTCAGTTTTTTACGCCTTCATCCTCCTTGTCCTCGTAGGTGCCCAAACTGCTATGGCCATCATGAGCTACTACAACAATTAAAAGAACATGAAGAGAAAATTGCATGCGCCGAGTATGTATGTTGAAATTTTGACAAGGTAGAGGAGAAAGAACACTGGTGATATTTGAAGATACGTGATTTGTCTGCTTGATTTGCTGGACCTGTAGTAATCTCTTCAATATTTTGGTAAAGGGGGCTCCTTTAGCTACTCAAGGTTTTGAAGAAAGTCTTGCTCATAACATTTTGTGGCCGAACTTCGTTTAGTCATCGACCTTTATAAAAACTGATCTGTGATAGATCAGTTATAGTTTTGGGCGTGCGGCAAGTGCCCTAGATTCTGAGTCCAAGTATTGAAGGCATGCACATCAAGGCATACATTGAAAGATCATATGCCATGGATTCTTGATGGTAAGTATCGTATGCATTTATTCATTTAGGAAAATAAATTAATTCAATTCAAATATTTTGTTTAAAGAAAACATCAGAAAACTGCTTAGCTAAAGAACTGCATCTTCTTTTTGAAACGTAAAATGACAATTTTTTATAACTTTAATGGATTTTGGTTTTAGGTCAATCAACACCAGTGGCGTATCCATGGGGTATGAGCGTGCAGAACAGAGGAAGAAGAAAACAAGGAATAAAAATGTCTGAAAGTGTTTTTGAGTTGTGTTCTTGAGAATGAATCAATCAAACGAGAAATTTCAGCCTGACACTCAAAAAGTGTTTTTGAGTTTAAAACTCTGGATTTGAGTTGAATACCAAGTGGGCCTTTAGGCTCTTGTAAATAGTTTGAGGATCAAATTGAAACTCAAGTCATAATTTAGCGGTCAATGCTCCAATTCATTTTATGTATAAATGCATTTTGAGTGGTAAGGCCAATGTCCCTCGATTGAGTGTATATTTTTTATATTTTGTGATAGGATTCACAAGGAAAAAAGCCTGTGCGATTCCGCGGGTTTACAACTCTAGTTACACATAATTACAAAAAATGTTTTTAATTCTACTACTACATATATACAACCATACTCACAATACTATTTACGCATATACTAATCAGCATTTTAAACTATGTTAAATGGGGAGAGTTTTACCTCAGTACAAAACTTGATAAAATTAAACAAATCCCCATGTCATTGTCCCTTATAAACTGGGCTGAATGCTGCACATGGACCGTCAATTTCCACCGCAAAGAAGGGATTCTCCATCGTCACCACAATTGGTGTTCTATTCCTATGAAAATTACCCAAACCCATACACCCTCCCACAATCTAAGCAATCGATATAAATTTGAAAATAAAAATGGGGGAAATTAATAGATAATCAAATTTACTTGAGGAGATGAAGAGTGCATTTAAACTAAAAAGAAGTTGACAGAGGCATAACAATAAAAATCAAAAGATGCTTCTTTTCAGCTGAACAACCTAATTTGGTTGAAAACCAAAGGTTTTTGCTGGGTCCAGTGCTCATCATTCACTAATACTTGTAAAACCAACAAAAGGGTGATTTCGCATTCTCCATAATTATATTTTAATGCCAATATTCATAGCTAATATACAAAGTTACCACTAACAGATTGTTCAAAGCATCAATATCCCAATATGAATCTGAACTGAAAGACGGTACCCAAAACTCAGTACCTACATCCTTTGTGAGTCCCAACACTCTCAAATGCATATATTTTTCAACATATCCAGGCAAACCCAAAACTGGAAACTAAATTTGTACCCAAAAACATTCAAAAGCAAATTACATTCACAACGTCAACCGAAATCAGTAAAGAAGAGCAATATTAGCAAAATCGAGTACTACCTCAGACGGAATCCCCTTTTCGAAAGTGCTCTGCCCGTTTATGAACCCTTTAATGGCTACACATATGCCATCCAGAGTCTCCAGAGTGAAAATATTGAATCTTTTACTTATTGGTGCAGACGAAAACTCTGTCCTGGCTTCGTGCCTTGAAATGCAACATAACAATTAACAATTAAATCCTTCAAAAACAGAATTATAAACTCAAATGGCGAGTGGCTTCTGGTTCTGCAAGGTTATTTCTTTGACTGCTGTAGGTATGCGAAACCAAGCGTAAAAGAAATGGAGCATGTTCACAAAATAACCCAGATGAAAACCCCAAAAAATCAGAAGAAAGAAGACCCAAAAAAAAAAAATACACGTTCCTAAATTTCTTGTTGGGGTTTTATCAGAAATTTGTTAATAAAAATCAAATTCGAATCCAAACTACAATTCCAAAATAATCAGAGCATACAAATTTAATAACCCAAAAAGTTAATGAAAGCAAACCTATTTCAATTCCACTATAATCCGGAATACCAAATAAGCTTACCTTCAATTTGGAAAACGTTGCGGAGACCAGTGATGCAGGAAGATTCAGAGTTCAATCCATACCTTCAACACTTGATAGTGAAGTCGCGAGGGTTTAGATTAGGCGTGAAAGGTTGTGAAATTGAATTTGTTGGTTGTAAGATTTGATGGGGGCTTTGCGATGGCAGTGGGTGTGAGGGTTTAGATTGGGTGTGAGAACTTGGGAAATCGAATTTGCTGGTGTGACATTTTGAGGGGGAGGGTTTTGCAATGGCTGTGAACAAAACAAAAAGGCAGCGAGGGTTTCGGTCACTGAGAAGGTAAACCGATTAGAGAGGAGACGACACGCACAAAATATGACAGCGCACTATCATATAAAAGCAACACGTATATTCTGGCTTTTTAGTCATTTCACTGTGCTTAAAAACAGTATTTTTCATTTTTTCTCATTGCGCTGTAATATATAATAATTTGTATCGTAGAAATTTGTTTAATGTCTTGTAAATTTTGTTGTTTTGCATGTGTTTTAAAAAGCAAATGTTAGCATGCAAAATATTTAAGCAAGAATTTTAATTGAACAAGGTTAAAAATTAGCTTAAGATCCAACCCACCCCATCTTCAAATCCTAGATACGCCCCTGATTAATACTTGCAATATTATGAATGTATAGTTATGTTTGTCTTGATATTCCACAATCATTATATTAAAAACCAATATTACATGAGGGCTTAGGTTGTTTACAAAAACAAATGAGGTCTTATGTTTGAATCACAAGTTCGATATCAATTTATTCCTCTACTCCTTACTGAAAATCTATTGTTAGTATAAAAAAATTCAAGATTAGATGTGACTAATTTTAATGTAATAAAATAAAAACTGCATCATATAATAAGGGTGGGTTAGGTTTTATTCGGTTCGGTTTTTTGCCAAAATCAAAAACCAAATCATAATTATTGTTTGGTTCGATTCGGTTTGGTTCAAATTTAGTTCGAGCTTTTTTTTTTTTTTTTTTTTTTAAATTTCTAATATGCAAAATATTATAAATATCATTCATCTTTAATTTCTAATAGGTCTCCCAGAAGGACCAGAAAACATCTCATTGCTGGACGGAAAAAGAACAATCTATTTAAACATATGTCTTTACTTTTTTCTTTTTAGGCGAACTTTCCTTTAAACATGGATTAATTACAGAAATTAGTAGAAATCAAGACCCCAATACCAATAGGGTTCATGCCAAACTAAAGATCAATAGATACACATATCAAAGCAAGAACAATGAGCAAAAATTTACAATATACTCAGCTCATTAGAAGCCGAAATCAACATGCAATTCGCAAAGCAATTACATCGCGAGTTTCCAGTGCCTCGACGGAACCCAGCAAGCATGCAACTTAGCTCAGATTTTAGGTCAGGTCCAAACGCCAAAAGAGGAAGGATTCCGCTCAACTTCTTCTCGACACCGCAAATGAGTGCCACGACGCCAGCCCCAACTCCACCAGGTTCACGAACACCCAAACCCTAAAAAAGAAAAAAAAAAACAAAAAATCCAAACGAGCCCTTAGGCTTTGTCTCCAGATAAACCTTAAACTTATAAAAATGCATTATAATGAGAAGAATACAATCTAGCTAATTCCTCTTCCTACTTTCTCTTTTTGTTTTATATTTTTATTTTCAACACAACGAATGTCGATCATACTTTCTTATTCATTCCATTTTTCCTAAGCAGAAGCTATGGAGTTAAAATGTAATTTCTTTGGGCAAAACAACTTGTCTATTTAAAGTGACTCTTAGATTTTTGATAATTTGTTCAAGGGTAACACTAATTCTCGTTGGAGATTATCATAAATCTTTGCTGGCCAATATTCGTCATCTTTGACAAGCTTTACTACTCACAACAGTAAACATATATATCGGAAGGCAAATATAACTATAAATGTTCTTAGGGTAGAGAATATCGGTTGTTTAAAAATAAAATAAAAATCAAAGTCAGGCTATGAGCAATCTTTGTATCTGGTTTTGTCTTCTTAAAAGTATTGTGCATAGGCATCCCTAAACCATGAAAATTAAGGACTGGTTTGGTATTGCTGTGCTTTGAAAAAAGACTGCTTCAGTTGTGCTGTGAGAATAAGCAGCTGTGAAATAAAGCAGCATAGTGTTTGGTAAACTTTTTTTGTAAAAGTGCTTTTGAAAAAAAAAAAAAAAAAAAAAAAAAAAGCAGTATTATAGTGTTTGATAAACTTTTATGTAAAACAGATGTGAAAAAAGCTAGTTTTTCAAAGCTAGGTCTTGCAACTTTGTGTTTTTGGCTTTTTTTCACCCAAAACTATGAAAGAAGATGAAGCTGAATGTTTACCAAACATAAAAAAGCTCCCAACTTTTTTTTATAACCACTTTTTTCAAAATCACCTCAGTACCAAATTAGGGCTAAATACTATTTTAATAGTTTCGATCAAGATCTATTATGAAATATCATGGTATAAGGTGTGGTGTTGTGTGCTTGTGTGAGAAGTTCAATAGTAATTTATTTTATAGAAAACTAGATTTCAATCCCTAAATAAGATGAAGTTTAGAAAAATGTCTTATAAAAGATTAAAATTTGATTTTAGTCCCTAGACTATATTTTAATGCCAGCATATGTATGCACTCTCTCTTTTTTATTTATAATTTTATGGTGTTCATAAATTAAATTTTATGAACATATTATAAATTTTAATTCTCATTATGGTGAATATCTTATATAAGAAAATATTTTGTAGAGATTTATCAATACACTTATGTTTTTGCATATTTTTTTATGTGCCACTAATTTCATTACAATATATTTAGGTACGAACATTTTGGTACACTAGATTAGTATAATATGTTTAAGTATAGACATTTTGGTACACTAGTTTAGTATAATATATTTAGGTACCGACATTTCGGTACACTAGTTTAGTATCATATATATAGTTATGTATGAAATTTTTGGTACAATTATTTTTTTGCATATTTTCTTATGTGCCACCAATTCACTACAATATATTTAGGTACACACATTTCAATACACTAATTTAGTAAAATATATTATGATACGGACATTTAGGTACACTAATTATAGGAAGTTAAATAAAATTAATGAATTAAAATGTGTATAATAATGAATTTAAATTTAATGTAATGACATTAATTAAATAAGATATCTATTAAATATTAAAACAAAAATATAATATGAATATGAATTAAGTACACATTAAGGGATTAAAATCAATATCCAATCTAACGCCAAGTTTTTATTAAATTTTAATCTTCTTGAAAGATTAAAGTTCAAAAACCCCTTATTTTATTAACTTTTGTAAATATATCGTTGTATAAGAGAAGAAAGATAAGAATAAGAAAACATGTACAAAGTATATATATTCAAATTAAGTGTTTCAAATATATATATATATAGATAAACTTTTGATACACATTTTTGTAAGGCCCACTTTGTAATATATTACAACGATCCAAACCATCTATCTTTTAGGTTTTCTCTTAAAGATCATGTCTAACAAAAATCACTCATCTCTGAAACCACATGACCGTTGGATTAAGGTTTTAATGTTTCTTTGTAAGATCAATTTTATCGATTTTCTTCACCGCAAATAAATTATTCGAATCGTTTAAATAAAAACGTGTGTCCAAAGTTTTGTAAAAAAGTGGTGCCACGAATAAGGACAGACTCGTTGCACTGTTTTTTTATATTTTATTTTATATTAACTTAGTCTAACATATTTTATATTTCTGCGCTGTATCGGAGAAATAGGATCCTCATGGGATGAAGATTGCAGACGCTAATGTATACACACAAACAGTTTTATATTATAAAAGAGTATTACTCCGCGTATAATGCGAGCAATACCAGTTTCTTTGAAACTCCATGGCATTGATAAAACATTACTTAAACATGAATGATCCTATGCGATCCTATATTTTTTATTAGATCTTATCGTCTGGATGGAAGTTGGTCGTGATTGTCCGTCTCCTATGATCTAGACGTTGCTGCTGCTTCTTTTTGAGTAATATTCTCGTTAGGTATATGATTGGGAGAACACATTTGTAGACTACATCTAAATTATCTTTTTAATAAAAAATTGATTTTTCACGAAAGCTTATTGTCTTTTATATATTCAGAGTGACTCTTAGATTTTCATAAATTTGATCCACGGTTAACACTAATCGTCCTTCGAGATTATCGTATATGTTTGCTGGCCAATATTCGACGTCTTTTACAAGGCTTTATTAAGATTCATTATTCACAACCTTCAACATATATATGGTGAGACAAATATTGTTGTATGTGGTTTGTGGTCTTGAAATTATGTTATGATAATAAGCTTTCAAATGGTGCACTCTTGTGTTTTATTTTTTCAAAAATTAAAAAGAAATCATCTCGCTTTATTTACCCTACTTATAAAATTTTATTAGTGGTTTTCACTAGCTAAACAATTAAGGTTCCATTTGAAAATACTTCTTTAAGAATCACTTCTTAAGTAACAATGCTTCCATTAGAAGCACCAAGATATTTTTAATAAAAATTGCAAGTGCTTCTTGAAAAAGACTTGAAGTGCTTCTTGAAAAAGACTTGAAGTGCTTCTTGAAAGAAACACATAACTAGCGCCTTTTGACCCCAAAACCACTTTTAACTTTTTAACCAAACATGGTTAGACTAGCATTTGGTGATCTAGCTAAAAGTGGTTTTAATTATTTCAAAAACACTTATAGACAGACCGTGTATTACACTTACTAGTAAGTGGAATATTTAAGGTTCGACTCGCTTAGATCATGGGTTTGATACCTAACTATAGCTAACCCATTTTGTGGTTTAGACAAAGTCCCCTATCTCCATGTCGTTTTTTGTATACAACGATATTCTAAAAAGGGAAGAGAATTGGGCTTAGGCCATATCAAACTCAACATAAACATAATAGGTTGTTGCCCTTTATTTGAGTTTAACTCGAAACATCTTACTTATAATTGAAGATGCATACTAGATCGTAAAATTAGTTGGTAATAACGTTTATAATGGTTTTGAAAAATACTCGAAAGTATATATTTTCTCACATGAAAAATACTGTAGTTTAATAGTTTTGGATCAGATTAATTAAAAAAATATCAACATGGTATAAGGTGTTGTGTGGTGTGCGCGAGAGAGGGGAGCAAATACTAGCAGATATTTAAGTTTTTTGTTACAGTTTAACTTGCATATATAATTATATATGTATGGCACTCTTGACAGAACAAGAACTCCTACACTATGTTTTTTTTTTTTTTTTTGTTATAGTGGGACTTTTCAACTGCTTATGGAAAAAATAGCTAGATTTAACTTTCGACACAATTAAGTCTTTAAATATAATTTAAATTTAGATATAATTTCAAAACTGATATATATATTTAGGTGTCAAGCATCCCAGCACCCATTTTTGAATTTGTTTGTGTCGTAGTTAATAAGTTATTAATTCTTTAATTTCGTGTGAATCATTCTTAGTCCTTGGCCTCAAAATATGACCAATTATGTTGTACAAGATTTTGGGTGAAAAGGCAGAATGCTACAATTTCTGGTTTCACGTGGTCCGGTTCATTGTTCATGTCACTTGCCGTCCTTAGTCACTTAACAGCTAACCTTAAACAGCTTATTCTACTATAAGTTATTTTATATTTTTTCGGTCACAACTTATTATTTTGTCAATGCTTATGGTTTTCTCTCCCATGTATAATATACATAATCAACGATAAGAACTCTAAAGTAAAATGGGATATATATATATATATAAGTGTTATTGACACTCAAAAAATCTCATTTTACACTCTTCACAAGCGTATTTTTCTTTCTAAATATAGAAAGTTTGGAGTATAGAATGAGATTTTTAGAATGCCAATAACAATTCCCTATATATATATACACACACACATATATATAAGTATAGGTTTTGATTGTTGTTAAGGGAATATGGTTTTACAAAGAAACACTAAACTGTTAATCCAAATGTCATATGGTTTCAGATTTTGATGATTTTTTATAGACATGATATTTGAGGGAAAACTTAAAAGATAGAAGATTCGGATTGTAAAAATACATTACAAAGTGAGTCCCCATATATATAGGAGTGAATCTGTAACACCATTTTTTAACCCAACTTTTGACATAAGCTTTTGTGTGGAGCCCACTCCTTAATATATTTTAATAATCTGAACTGTATGCCATTTAATGTTATGGTATGGTGGTATTCATCTTCACTTGTAAGTGAAAAGTATCTTAAGTTCAATTCTCGCCAAAGGCGAATTTGAACCACATTATTGCTAGCCTATTGTGAGGCTAAACCTACCCATCTCCCTCTTATTGTAGATAATATCGTTTGTTCAAAAAAAAAAAAATTAGAATTGTCTATCTTTTTAGAACATCATTCATAAGTCATCCTTGCAAAAACTAGACAATCCGAACTATCTATCTTTTAAAACATGATTTATAGGTCATCCGTGTAAAAATTAGATAAATACAAAACTATTAAAATATCCATTTGTAGTGAAGGAAATTGACAAATACAGTTCTAAAAAGAAACCCTTAATCCAATGATCATATGGTTTTGGATATGGTCTCGGATTTGAGTATTTTTAGTAGACATGATTTTTTAGGGAAGATCTAAAAGATAAACATTTGGGAACATTGAAATACATTACGGATTGCGCCCACAAAAATCTATGTCAAAAGTTGTGTCACGGATATATATATGGTACAAGAGACAATTGAGGAATCCAAAATTACATACTAAAAATGTTTTGTTGACTCACACCAACAATCCCGCTCAAGTTGGTGCATAAATATCTCCAAAGCCCAATTTGTCAAGTTAGTCATTAAACACTCCAGTAGAAACTCCATGGGTTGGAACATCTATCAGTTGCTCTTCCATCCTCAAGAATGAAATTCCATGGGTTGGTGCATAGATATCTCCAAAGTTCAATTTGTCAAGTTAGTCATTATCCATAAGTTCGATATCAATTTATTCCTCTATTACTTGCTATAAATCTATTGTTGTATAAAAAAATTCAATATTAGATGTGACTAATTTACTGTAATGAAACAAAAACTGTATCAAATAATAAGGGTAGGTTCGATTTTATTCGCTTCAGTTTTTTACCAAAATCGAAAATCGAATCACAATTACTGTTTAGTTCGATTTGGTTTGGTTCGAGTTATTTATTTTTTTTAAATTTCTGATATGCATAATATTATGAATATCATTCATCTTTAATTTCTAATAGGTCTCCCAGAAAACCCACATCTCATTGCTGGAAGGAAAAAGAAGAATCTATTTAAACACTTGTGTTTTATTTTTTTTTCTTTTTTCAGAACTTTCCTTTAAATATGGACTAATTACAGAAATTAGTACAAACCATGACCCCAATACCAATAGGGTTCATGCCAAACTAAAGATCAATAGACACACATCAAAGCAAGAACAATGAGCAAAAATTTACAACATACCCAGCTCATTAGAAGCCGAAATCAACATGCAATTCGCAAAGCAATTACATCGCGAGTTTCCAGTGCCTCAACGGAACCCAGCAAGCATGCAACTTAGCTCAGATTTTAGGTCAGAACCAAACGCCAAAAGAGGAAGGATTCCGCTCAACTTCTTCTCGACACCGAAATGAGATTATGAGCGCCACGACGCCAGCCCCAACTTCACCAGGTTCACGAACACCCAAACCCAAACAAACAAAACAAAAAAAAAAAATCCAAACGAAGGCTTTGTCTCCAGATAAACGTAAACTTATAAAAATGCATTATAATTAATGAGAAGAATACAATCTAGCTAATTTCTCTTCCTACTTTCTCTTTTGTCTCTTTTTATTTCACATTTTGTTTTCAAAACAACGAATGTCGGTTGTGCTTTCTTATTCATTCCATTTTTCCTAAGCAGAAGCTTTGGAGTTAAAATTGGAATTTCTTTGGATAATAAAGGTCAGGCGATGAGCAATCTTTGAATCTGGCTTTGCATGTGGTTTTAGAAGTATTAATTGTGTATGGGCATCCCTAAACCATGGAAATTAAATACTATAGTTTCGATCAAGATCAGTTACGAGATATCATGGTATAAGGTGTGGTGTTGTGTGCGTGTGTGAGAGACGGTAGCAAATATACTAGCACAAAAATCACTCATCTCTGAAACCATATGACGGTTGGAAAAAAGTATCAGGGTTTCTTTGTAAAATCATATTCTTTGATAAACTTCACTACAAATAAATGATTCAAATTGTTTAAATACATTACAAAGTAGGCTCTACAAAAACGTGTGTCAAAAGTTATGTAAAAAAATAGTGCCACACATAGAGGCAAACCCGTTGCATTATTTTTTTTATTTTATATTAAGTTAGTCTAACATTTTTATAGTTCTGCGCTGTATCGGAGAAATAGGATCCTCATGGGATGAAGATTGCGGACGGTAATATATATACACACAGGCAAACAGTTTTATATTACAAAAGAGTGTTACTCCGCGTATAATGCGAATAATGACAGTTTCTCTGAAACTCCATGGCATTGATAAAACATTACTTAAACATGAACGATCCAATATGATCCTATATTTTTGTTCAGATCTTATCGTCTGGATGGAAGTTGGTCGTGATTGTCCATCTCCCATGATCTAGACGTTGCTGCTTCTTCTTCTTGAGTAATATTCGGATTAGGGTGATGATACGAAGATCATATTTTGTAGACTACATCTAAATTGTTTCTCTAATAAAAATTTGATTTTCCACGAAAGCTTATTGTCATTATATATTGAGAGTGACTTATATTTTCATAAATTTGATCCACGGTTAACACTAATCCTCCTTCGAGATTATCATATATGTTTGCTGGCCAATATTCGGCGTCTTTTACAAGGCTTTATTAATATTCACAACCTTGAACATATATATGGTGAGACAAATTAGTATTGTTGTATGTGGTTTTGTGGTCTTGAAATTATTTTATATATGATAATAAGCATTCAAATGGTGCACTCTTGTATTTTATTTTTTCAATAATTAAAAAGAAATCATCTCGCTTTATTTACCCCACTTATAAAATTCGATTAGTGGTTTTCACTAGCTCAACGATTAATTAAGGATCTGTTTGAAAATTCTTTAGTAACAATGGTTCCATTAGAAGCCTAAGATATTTTTAATAAAAAATGCAAGTGCTTCTTGGAAAAGACTTGAAGTGTTTATTAAAAGAAACACATAACTAGTGTCTTTTTTAATCCAAAAGCACTTTTAACTTTTTAACCAAACATGGTTAGGATAGCTTTTGGTGATCTTAAAGCGGTTTTAACTATTTCAAAAATACTTATAGACAGACCGTACATTTGACTTACTAGTAAATGGAATGTTTAACGTTCAACTGACTTAGATCATGAGTTTGATACCTAACTATAGTTAACCAATTTTGTTGTTTAGACGAAATCCCCTATCTCAATATATCGTTTTTGTATGCAACGATATTCTAAAAGGGGGAGAGAATTGGGCTCAAGCCATATCAAACTCAACACAAATATAATAGGCTGTCTGTTAAAGTTGTTAAAGATCTCCTAGCTGATAGAGTTAGGTTTTCCTTGTTTCTAGGTCGTAGTGGTTGAAGGCCATGCATAATAATCCCTAGCTTTAAGGGACGTGTTATCTTTTATTTTGTGGACTTAGTCTTTCCCACGATTCTAGGGCTGTAAAGTCGTGGTTGTTATTTCCCATTCAATTCGTTTGTGTAAAGCTATTTAATAGCTGTGTTTGCTTTCTGATTCAATAAGAAAGATTCTCCCTGCATATTGAAGTTGTCGTGCTTTGTTTCTGTCAAGCTCTTTGCTTTTACACCTGGTTCTAACATCTGGTATCAGAGCCCCATCACGGGGCCTGACCATTAGTTTGTACCACAGCAATCAGCAAGAAGGAAAAACATGACAAGCGAGAGCAGTTTTGTGCAGCCGGCAATCCCACGATTTGATGGTCATTACGATCACTGGAGTATGCTTATGGAGAATTTTCTGCGTTCAAAAGAATACTGGAATTTGATAGAAACTGGGATCTCTGCAGTAGCAGATGGGACGGATCTCACTGAGGGACAGAAGAAGGGGATTGAAGACCAAAGGCTGAAGGATCTAAAGGCCAAGAACTATCTGTTCCAAGCCATTGATCGCGCCATTCTGGAGACGATACTGAAAAAGGATACAGCGAAGGATATCTGGGATTCCTTGAAGCAGAAGTATCAAGGGACAGCACGAGTCAAGCGTGCACAACTTCAAGCTCTTCGCAAAGAGTTTGAAGTGCTGCACATGAAAGACGGGGAATCGGTGAATGATTACTTTGGGAGAACCCTCACCACAGCCAATAGGATGAGAATTCATGGCGAAAAGATGGAAGATGTGGTGATTATTGAGAAGATACTGCGATCCATGACTTCCAAGTATGACTATGTGGTGTGTTCGATTGAAGAATCGAATGATGTGGATACCTTATCCATAGATGAGCTTCAAAGTAGTTTGTTGGTTCACGAACAACGGATCAGCCGCCACATTGTGGAAGAACAAGCTCTTCAGATCACTCACGGCCCACAGCAAGGAGGAAGAAGTGGTGGAAGAAGTTCGTACCGAGGAAGAGGAAGAGGAAGGGGTAGGTTTGATAAATCTACCCTAGAATGTTACAATTGTCATGAGTTAGGTCATTTTCAGTGGGAATGTCCCAAAGGAGCAAGAGATACAAAAGCCAACTTTGTTGAGACCAATGAAGAGATGCTTTTAATGGCATATGTAGATGACACTAATGTTAGAAGGGAATACCTGTGGTTTCTTGACTCGGGATGTAGCAATCACATGTGTGGGAAAAGAGAGTTGTTTTCCCAGTTCGACAATAATTTCAGGGAAACAATGAAGTTGGGTAATGATACAAGTCTCTCTGTGCAAGGAAAGGGCAACATTCGCATGGAGGTGAATGGTGGGATCGTGCAAGTGATTACTGAAGTTTTCTTTGTACCCGAGTTGAAGAGCAACCTACTAAGCATCGGACAGTTTCAAGAGAAGGGTCTCACGGTCGTCATGCAACACAAGAAATGCAAGATCTACCATCCTAAAAAAGGCTTACTAATGGAGACCGAGATGGCATGCAATAGAATGTTTCCTGTGATTGGTCGATGTCCACCAAAGGAGGAAAGCTGTTTCTCCACAATCACTGCAGATCAAACTCAACTCTGGCATCGTCGTTATGGTCATCTCAGTTGGACTGGTCTCAAGGTAATTCAACAGAAGAATATGGTGCATGGACTGCCACAGTTGAAGGCTCCCTTGAATGTTTGTGAAGACTGCTTAATTGGAAAACAACATCGCGATCCTTTTCCAAAGGAAAGCGTATGGAGGGCATCTGGAGTACTTCAACTTGTACATGCAGACATATGCGGGCCAATAAATCCAATATCAAACAGCAAAAAAAGGTATCTCATAACCTTTATCGATGATTTTAGCAGAAAAATTTGGGTTTATTTCTTGGTTGAAAAATCAGAAGCATTTGCAAGCTTTAAGTCTTACAAAGCTAGGGTTGAGAAAGAAACTGGTGCATTCGTAAGGAACCTTCGAACTGATCGCGGAGGGGAGTTTACTTCACAAGAATTCACTCACTTCTGTGATAAGAATGGCATTCAACGGCAACTAACAGCTGCATATACACCCCAACAGAACGGGGTCGCGGAGAGGAAGAATCGTACCATTATGAATATGGTGCGTAGCATGCTGTCAGAGAAACAAATTCCAAAGAATTTCTGGCCTGAAGCAGTGAACTGGACAGTGCACGTTTTGAATAGAAGTCCAACATTTGCTGTAAGGAGCAAGACTCCTGAAGAAGCCTGGAGTGGTCACAAGCCTTCAGTAAGTCACTTTAGGGTTTTTGGATGCATTTCCCATGTCCATATACCTGATAGCAAGAGAGTCAAGCTTGATGCCAAAAGCTTGAAATGTATACTACTTGGAGTAAGTGAAGAGTCTAAAGCCTACAGATTATTTGATCCCGTTGCTCAAAAAATAATTGTAAGTCGAGACGTAGTGTTTGAAGAAGATCAAAGGTGGAACTGGGATGACAGTCACAAGGAAACTATCTTAGCGGATCTGGAATGGGAGGAAGAAGAAGAACACGGTACAAATGCAAACCTTGACAAAGAAAGTGATGAACAAGGAAGCATGGGGTCGGTTCTAAGTGACTCACTCGAAGAAGGAGAGCCTTCAGTTGATGGGAATCCTCTTCATACTAGACGAAGTCGAAGACCACCAACATGGATGCAGGATTATGAAAGTGGTCAGGGTCTCTCTGATGAAGAACTTGGCGATATGGTGCATCTTGCCCTATTTTCTGATAGTGATCCTATGACGTATGAGGAAGCAGTAAAGAGTGACAAATGGAGACAGGCCATGGATGTAGAAATCAAAGCTATCGTGAAGAACAACACATGGGAACTCGTTGAACTTCCACCTGGAGTGAAAACAATCGGAGTCAAATGGGTTTTCAAAACGAAGCTCAATGAAAAAGGTGAAGTAGACAAATATAAGGCTCGACTGGTCGCGAAAGGGTATAGTCAAAAGTATGGAGTAGATTATGCCGAAGTATTTGCACCAGTAGCTCGTTTGGATACCATTCGAGCAGTCATATCACTTGCTGCATGCAAGAGCTGGAACATCTACCAACTAGACGTTAAATCCGCATTTCTGCATGGGGAAATAGATGAGGAAGTGTTCGTGGATCAACCTCCGGGCTATGAACAACAGGGACAGGAAGCTAAGGTATATCGACTGAAGAAGGCGCTGTATGGGCTCAAACAAGCCCCTCGAGCTTGGTACAGCCGAATAGAAGCTTACTTTGATCGGGAAGGTTTTGAGAAATGCCCTTATGAGCACACCTTGTTCATTAAAAGGGGCGATGAAGGTAAATTATTGATTATATGCCTTTATGTTGATGACCTTATATTCACTGGTAATGATAAAACCATGTTTGAAAGCTTTAAACAATCCATGATGGATGAATTTGATATGACTGATCTTGGAAAGATGAGGTATTTCCTTGGAATTGAAGTTTTGCAAAGGGAGGATGGTATCTTTATCAATCAACGGAGGTATGCTCAGGAGGTTCTGGAGAGGTTCAGTATGGATCAATGCAATTCGGTGTACAACCCGATTGTCCCTGGTTCCAAATTAACCAAGGATGAAGATGGAGTAAGAGTGGATGGGACATACTACAAACAAATAGTAGGAAGTCTCATGTATTTGACTGCCACTCGTCCTGATCTAATGTTTGTGGTGAGTTTGATCAGCAGATATATGGAACAACCTACAGAAACACATCTGCAAACAGCGAAAAGGGTACTACGGTATGTGAAGGGTACAGTCGGTTTTGGAGTGTTCTACAAAAAGGGAGGAACTGAAGAACTAGTTGGCTACACAGATAGTGATTATGCCGGTGATCAAGATGATAGAAAGAGCACATCTGGTTATGTTTTCACTCTGAGTTCAGGAGCAGTTTCTTGGTCTTCGAAGAAACAACCAGTAGTCACTCTCTCAACTACCGAAGCTGAGTTCATTGCTGCAGCATCTAGTGCTTGTCAAGCTGTTTGGTTAAGAAGAATCTTGGAGCAGCTCAATCATGGTCAGTACAAACCAACGGTGATTCATTGTGATAATGTTTCAGCAATTAAATTGTCAAAGAATCCAGTCATGCATGGGCGAAGCAAACATATTGATGTACGATTTCATTTTCTTCGAAATCTTGTCAAAAATGAAGTTGTTGAATTAGTGCAGTGTTCAACTCAAGAGCAAATTGCAGATATCTTGACAAAGCCATTAAGACTCGAAGTGTTCGTGAAGATGCGTGATCTCATGGGTATCTGTGAATACCCAGGGATAAACTGAATTCTGATAGCATTCAGTTTAAGGGAGGATGTTAAAGTTGTTAAAGATCTCCTAGCTGATAGAGTTAGGTTTTCCTTGTTTCTAGGTCGTAGTGGTTGAAGGCCATGCATAATAATCCCTAGCTTTAAGGGACGTGTTATCTTTTATTTTGTGGACTTAGTCTTTCCCACGATTCTAGGGCTGTAAAGTCGTGGTTGTTATTTCCCATTCAATTCGTTTGTGTAAAGCTATTTAATAGCTGTGTTTGCTTTCTGATTCAATAAGAAAGATTCTCCCTGCATATTGAAGTTGTCGTGCTTTGTTTCTGTCAAGCTCTTTGCTTTTACACCTGGTTCTAACACTGTCACTATCTATTTGAGTTAAACTTGAGACATCTTACTTGTAAATGAAGAAGGATACCGTTAGACCGTAAAACTAGTTGGTAATATCTTTGTATAATACTTTTGGAAAATAGTCGAAAGCATATATTTTCTCACAAGGAAAATACTATATTTTAATAGTTTTGGATCAGATTAATCAAAAAAATATCAACATGGTATAAGGTCTTGTGCCGTGTGCGTGTGCGAGAGAGGGGAGCAAATACTAGCAGATACTTAAGTTTTTTGTTACAGTTTTACTTGCATATATATGCATGGCACTCTTGACGGAATGATAACTCCTATACTATGCTTTTGTTTTCTTTTGTTATGGTGGGACATTTCAACTGCTTATGGAAAAAAATAGCTAGATTTAACGTTGGACACGATTTAGTCTTTAATTGTAATTTAAATTTAGGTTTAATTTTAAAACTTGGATATATAATTAGGTGTCAAGCATCCCAGCACCCCATTTTGAATTTGGTTGTGTCGTAGTTAATAGGTTATTTATTCTTTAATTTCGTGTGAATCTTTCTTAGTCCTTGACCTCAAAATATGACAATTATTTTGTACAAGATTTTGGGTGAAAAGGCAGAAGGCTACAATTTCTGGTTTCACATGTTCCAGTTCATTGTTCATGTCACTTGCCATCGTTGTCACTTAACAGCTAAGCTTAAACAGCTTATTCTAGATAATTTTAAGTTTTTTTGTCAATACGCCTCGTCAATATTGTTTTCTGCATGTATGAATAATATACATACGACAAGAACTCTCAAGTAAAATGGGACATATATATATATATATATATATATATATATATAAGAAAAATATAGGTTTTGAATGTTGTTAAGTTTTTCATCTTTCAATGGAGTTAAGAAAATGGACGAATACGGTTCTACAAAAAAACCCTAAGTCCTTAATTCAAATGTCGTTTCAGATTTGGGTATTTTTGGTAGACATGATCTATGAGCAAGATCTAAGAATAGATGGGTCAAATCATTGAAATACATTACGAAGTAGGTCCCCATATACATACAGGGGATGGACCCGTGACACTATTTTTTTTACCCAACTTTTGACATAAGCTTTTGTGGGGTCCACTCCTTAATATATTTTAACTATCCGAACTGTCTATCTTTAGAACATCATTCATAGGTCATCCTTGCAAAAGTTAGAAAAATACAAAACTATTAAGTAGTGAATGAAATTGACGAATACAGAAGAAACCCTAAACCCTTAATCCATTGGTCATATGGTTCGGATCTAGGTGAATTTTAATAGACATGATTTTTTTTAAGGAATACCTAAAAGATATACATTTGGGGATCATTGAAATACATTACGGATTGCGCCCACAAAAATATGTGCCAAAAGTTGTGTGCAAAGCGTTGTATCACGGATCTGAACCCATATATATATATACACTTATGGTACCACAGACAATTAAGGAATCCTAATTACATACTAAAATTGTTCTGTTGACTCACACCAAAACTCTCGATCAAGTTGGTGCATAGATATTTCATAAGCCCAATTTGTCAAGTTAGTCATGAAACTCTCCAGTAGAAACTCCATGAGTTAGAACATCTGTTAGTGAGTCCAACCTCAAGAATGAAATGTTCTCTAGTTGAACATCCAAATTGTCCTTGATAAAATGTCGATCCACTTGAACTTGTTTAGTCTAATCATGTAGTGCCAGATTATTAGTTATCTCTCGTGCTACTTGATTATCACAAAATAAAATCATAGGCTCCTTGAGCTTGAATCATATCTCCGTGAGTTCTGATGCCACAAGAGTTCACAGATACGATTGGCAGCTAAAAATGCAACTCATAGCTCAGTTTCTGGGAGCTTGGCTTGTGCTAAGCGTTTGTAAGCATTTCCCTTGTCCTGCTTCCTTCTTTCCAGGAACCAATCCGAGTAGCCATGGATTTTGAAACACGTTTCTTTTGTGTGACGACAATGACTGCACTGAAGCTTATCCTTCTTAGCTATATCCAAATCCTCCGAGGAACATGGAGTTCCTATTGAAAGAGACTTGATGACCATAGCCATTGATGGACTACTATAAGCATTCTTGTCGCCAAGCATGGTAATTTGTCATTGTGCTTCACACTGAATGGTATTGAAGCACTCTTTAATCCCTAAGACTGGCTTTATCCATAGAAGACTGCTGCGAATTGGATCAAACACATCATCGATTTCTGTGAGAAAATCATACAGACGATCTTTTTGGAGATCATCTTTCCTGGTCTTCAAATCAGCCGCACATAATGCCTTATATGGACGTCTTTTAACCATAACTTGCCACACATTTATCAACTCTACGTAGTAGAGATTTACTAGGTGCCCATTATGCTTTGTCCTCGTTGCATTGCATCACAACTCATAGTACTGAGATTCATCAGCCCTGTCATGGAATAATTGGGTAACACTTATCCCAAATGTCCTTGGTTGTTGGCAATTCAATGAAGAACCCAAGCAAATGCAACTCTATGGTCTTCATCAATCAACCTCGTACAATTGCGTCCTCAGTAAGCCAGGATTCGTCTCATTAATCACCGGGGTCTGTCCATTCATTTGTTCAACCTTGTTCAAGCCTTCAACATGGACCTCCATCATCCTCAACCATACCTTGTAGTTTATATCATTCAACTTGAACCCAATAGGCAAGCCATGGATGTTGGAAGACTCGGTTGAGCAGAGGTCTGGCCCATGATTGGGTTAAGAACCTTTTCCTCAGCCATTGTAGCAGCGGATTTGAGATTTAGAATTTAGTTTCTGGGTTGAGTCTTCTGTCTCGAGACTAGGGTTTTGATTTTAAGGTTCGAAGGCAACAAAAACTTCACGTCCGCGGCTAGGGATTGGAAGAAGATCACAGGTCGAAACCTGCTCTCATACTAAGACAAATTTGATTTTGAATCTGTTATGTTATACAAGGCTACACTTATGGTACAAGAGAATTAAAGAATCCTAATTACACACTAAAACAATTCTGTTGACTGGCACTAACAATATACGCTTGTGTATATATACATGTGTGTGTGTGTGTGTATATATATATGTATAGAAAATTGTAGCAATGGTCCTTCAATTTTAACCCAATTGGAGTAATGGTCCCATAACTAAAAATCTATGATCATTGGTCCCTTAACTCATCAAAACGTATAGATATGGTCGTTTTCGTCAACTCTGTCAAAAATTCTGTCAAATGAGTCATGTGGAAATGATCATTTCTACATTTGGATTAAAGTTAACTTGCCATTGCTCCAATTGGGGTAAAGTTGATGGACCATTTCTCCGATTAGGTTAGGGTTGAGGGACCATTGTTACAATTTTTCTTATTTACCCATTGTTTCATCCTCACATGTGTGGGAGCATTTTTGCTCACCATCATTTAGTGTGATGTATGCTCACCACCCTATTTATCACCATTAGATGAGTTTGAATTTCGAGATTTGTGTAATGGATAAGCACAAATCTCAAAATTCAAACTCATTTAACAGTGATAAATAGGATAATGAGCATACACCACATAAATGGTAGTGAGCAAACATGCACTCTCACATGTGTGGAACGTGACTCATTTTAACGAAAATTCTAACGGAGTTGACAAAAAAGGTCATAGTTGCATGCATTGATGAGTTAAGGGATCAATTATCGTGAATTTTTAGTTAAAATACCATTATTCCATTGAATTAAAGTTAACAATTCCTACAATTTCCTTATATATATCATTTTTCATTTCGTACTTTTTTTCTAACTGTAAACCAGTTATATGCACTTTGCAAGAGAAATAAAATCATGCGATTAAGACTGAAGATGAAAACACTTTCTGGGCGTTGTGACAATTTTGGGGTGAACCATGAAACAACGTTGTGCGTGATAAACAAAACATTAATTAAAGTAAGAATGACAAGAAAAGAAAAAATTCAGACATACAGGCGGCCTCATTTGGCATAAAGGATTGAATTAGAATGAATGTGTCATTATTCTTTACTCCTTGTTTCAAGCTTTAACTCCTCGTTTTACGTTAGCAGATTTACAGGTCAAGGCCGGATAATTCTATGACATCTACTAATAATTATTTGCACATATAATGTAACAAAATGTTCATGGTGTAACAATCATCATTAGTGCAGTGTAATAAACAATACCATTCCATAACCTTACCATTAGTATGTGACGTAGATAATAAACTTTAATTATTATAATGTAATTTTATTAAAACAAAGGCCGCCATAGTATTTCCCTAATATCATTCAAGGTGATTTGATTGTGAATTTTCCATACGTTAATTGAAAGTATGCATGATTCTCTTGTAGTTAATTTTGAAAACTCGAGGAAGTATTGTTGAGTAGCAATCTTATATGGGGAAAGAAAGGACTTTGTATATGCTTATAAGTAACTGGGTTGCTCTTCACATTCACAGGTGGATCCATTAAGGGTTAAGGGGGGTCAATTGAACCCCTGAATTCCGGTGAATCTTAATAGATGACTCGGGTGCTGCCTTTCGATGTTAGAGTGTCTTTCATAAATGCCCTCAAACTGCTTGATAAAATGCTTCAAAAAGGAGTTGCCGCTCTTATTATTATTATTTTTTAAATATCAATTTGGGCATTATTTCTATTATGCATTCAAGTAATGAATTTTCTCAATTGAAAGGAATTACTAGTCTTGCAATAAAAATTGGTTAAGACGGGAAGAACATAGTATAGAATCATGTGTATTTGCTAATTACATTGACTTTGATATTATCAGTTGCTACTGCTTCACTGGAGATAGCCTTTTCCACTATGAATATTGTGAAAAGCCCATTGCATAAGCGAATGGGAGATCAGTGGTTGAGTGATAGCATGATTTTTTATATTAAGAGCAATGTTTTTTTTTATCCATTGATAATAAAACTATATATAATGCAGCGTTTTCGAAATATGAAAACATGTCGTGGACAAGTGTAACTTGTATTGTTATTTGTTCTATAAATTATGAATGATAACAATATGGTTTAATTTGTAAGGTAATTATATATGTCTAAGAAATGTTTCTGAACTTTTACATGTGACTCTCAAAATAATTGTCAATTAGTTTTGCGGTTAAACCTCAAGTTCTTCAAGCACAATGAAAGAGCATTGTATTACTTAATCTAAATGATTCCATCAGTTTACTTACGGAACACTTTCCTCCTGGCCCTTGCAAATATTATATGGAGGAGAAATTGACTTGCTACAAGAGAAATGGAAGCTCAATGGAAATTGATATCCATTATACAACTATACAATTTTTATCTAATTATGTATAAAGCGTCATAGCTTAGCCTGAATAACGTACCACCAAAGATTTCGTGTTCAAATTTCACAGCATTAGAAAAAAGAAGAAAGAGAGGGATTGATACTTGGTGAACATCTCTTTCATATTTTGACCAAATTAGCTAGCCATTCCTTGTTCAGTGTGTGTGACAGTATGCCGGGCGATATTGAAACTGGACCTTCCGAGCCTAGCCCTGCAGCTACCGCACGAGGGCACCGAGGGGAAGAAATAATTCCCGAGGGTAGCAATACAGAAGGGCACCCGGAGAATGAAGAAGAAGAAATTCCAAGAACAAGGGATGGGAACTCGGTGTCCATATACAAAGTTCCTGCCAGCCTCGCTGAAATCAGTCGGAAAGCCACTGAGCCTGAAATGGTCTTCGTTGGGCCATGGCACTGCGACAAGAGAAGCCAATCGGAATTTGAGAGCACCAAGCGTTTGTATCAAACTGCCTTCCTTGATCGAACAAAGCGTAACAAAAAAGACTATTTGGAAGCCTTGAGAACTATCAACGAAAGCACAAGAAGTTGCTACTCCAAAGATCATCATTGTGAGTTCTTCTCCGAGTTGAAGGGAGATGAATTTGTTGAAATGATGGTGCTTGATGGGTGCTTTATCATTGAGCTTTTTCATCGTATGAATACGGAAGATCCCATGGAGAAAAACGATCCCATCTTAAGCAGGCCATGGTTGATTCCAATTGTTACTAGGGACCTCCTCAAGCTTGAAAATCAAATCCCTTTCTCCGTCCTCCAAAAATTACACTTTGTCTCCACGAATCAACTTCAAGAGAAAGAAAAGGGCTATTCTCTAGTCCTTCTTGCGCTGAATTTGTTCAATAATTTGTTGCATCGACCTATTGACGTCCTTAAAAAGTCACAACCGTCAGAGGACCCCAAGCACTTACTTGACTTGGTTTACTCGAGCTTCCGTCCCCAAAAACAAAGTATTAATCCAAATGATCCATCGACCAATAAAACCAAAGAACAAAAAAATCCAAATGACCCTTCTCCAAAATACCGTCCATCCTCCGAATCAATCCAGTGTACCGTACAACTAAGATCCTCCGGGATCAACTTCAAGCCACAAAGAGCGGACAGCTTCTTGAACATCAATTTCCACGGTAGCATATGTAAGGTACTACAAATCCCACCTATAGCAATTAACGACTTCACCACTACCCTCTTCATTAACTGCATGGCCTGGGAACAATGCTACCAAAACAGTCCTACGTGGTTCACCACCTATATTGCTTTCATGAGCAGCCTCATCACTTCACCTAGAGACGTCACACTCCTTTGCTCTGATGGGATCATCACTAGTGGCTTCTTATACAATGACCACAACGTAGCGGAGCTGTTCAAAAAGTTGGGGGAAAAGGCTGTCTTCAACATAAGGGAATGCTACCTCTCCAAGCAATTCAGAGATGTGGAGGCATATTACAGCAGCCATTGGGCTACTTTCATCCGAACTTATTTTAGCAAGCCATGGTCCTTCATCTCAGTTCTCTACGCCATCGTCCTTCTTGTTTTAACTGGGGGCCAAACTGCCATGTCTATCTTGAGCTACATAAACGACCGTAGTAAGAATTGCACGAATGCATGTGGGTAAAGCCGCTCGTTTTGTTCTTGTCTTTGGATTATCCGCCTGGGAACCTTGTGGGTGTGTGTGAAACGGCCTAGAGCCTTTGGTTATTTGTTTGTTATTTGTGCATTGTGGTGGAATGTGTGACTCTTTTTCCTTCACAGGAATTTTCTCACGTGGTTTTATCTGGGTAATTTTTTTCATAGTCAATTATGTTTTAGTTGTCAGCTTTATGTATGTTTTTATGTTATTAATGAAATTTACATTACTCCTATAAAAAAAAAATCATGAATTAGTGTGATTTAAAAAATATCTTCACATGTATATGGCATTGTGACACCACTTGTATGTGTTGTATATGTGCTTATTAAGTTTTCAGAAATTAAAGTGAAAATTTGAGTTTTTCAGTAGGATAAGACTGTCAAAGGGTGGCAGGAATTGCTCGTTTTGTTCTTATCTTTGGATTATTTCGGTGGTTACCTTGTGAGTGTGATACGCCCTAGACCCTTTTGTCATTTGTGTGATGTGATAAGGAATGCATTCTTTAATCTTTTGTCATAAGGATGGCAGGAAATGCTCGTTTTGTTCTTCATTTCTGCCCGCCTACTCTCGATCAAACCGCCTTTGCGAATGGCACTTCATCACATTTTACATTGACTCAAGATTAACTCAAATTTGTACATCAATAAAATTAATATTCTTAATCATATTGTTTGGTTGGTAATTTATTCATGTCTACTATCTAATGTAAATCTCTATTCTAAACGTGCTTCCTAAATCATATTATGTGCTATGATCAAAGACTCTTGAATCATATCATATAGTACTCTCCTTCTAAGTTGAAGGTTAGAAATCTCTTATTTTACACTCACATGGTTTCATAAATAAGTCTAGGACTTCAATAATGCGCATAAGAAACCATGTGGTTATGACATATTGTCAAAATGGTCAAAGACATATCCATAAGGCATCTATGGTGTCTCAGATCAAATGACTATTTTACATTATCTAAACGAGTGAGTTGTCATGTGACATGAGTACGAGAAATCATGTTTAATTGCATTTAGTGAACTCACCTTCTATTAATCACTCTCTAAAGAGAAGACATAATATATAGTATGTACTAATTTTATTGGATTAGTACATTTCTAATATGTACTAATTTTACATTCCCTCCATTGCTTATTTCTTGGGCTTATTGTTTAAGTGTATAACATTTAATGAGAGAGCTATAAACAATAATTTTTGCCTTTGGATTAAACTAAATCAATTTAATATTTGAAATGTCGTAAAATATCATCTTATGATTAGGGCACATTTCTAACTCCATGACCACCACCACCCACCTTCACCATTTCACCATTGTCACCACCAGTGCCCTTGATCGCCACCGCATCCTCCACCATCTCACTATCACCGCCACCTCCACCACTACTACCATATTATTCACCGTCATCATTCTCGCCACCAGGGCCACCACCACCTACCTCCACCCTCTCATTGTCTCAACGCTACAACCTACATCACCACCACCACCCCCCTC
Source organism: Pyrus communis (assembly GCF_041283825.1). Classification (NCBI taxonomy): domain Eukaryota; kingdom Viridiplantae; phylum Streptophyta; class Magnoliopsida; order Rosales; family Rosaceae; genus Pyrus; species Pyrus communis. Next base: position 24,701,119 of record NC_142578.1, read on the forward strand.
CACCACCACCGCCATCACCCTTATTATGACCACTACCACTTCCACAATCCTCGCCACCTCTCAACCACCATTTCTGAAACATCCCTTACGACCATTGTTAACTCATCAGCCTCTGCCATAGTTGCCGCAACCACCACCACTCCCTCCACCACTACCCCTACCTCGTTATTGCCACCACCAATATTCCACCATTACTAACATCTCTATTGTCACCATTACTACCACCACTTCAATCACCATTGCTACCAACACCACTATCATTGCAACCATCATCTTTACCACCACCGCTGCCATTTTAATAGTTTTACAAAAACATTACTATCAAATACAAATTTATTACTTTTTTTCTTTGACATTTTATGTCACATCCCGGCCCGGGCGGGACTACTTCCCAGGCCCGACTCCATTACCGTAGCACGATATTGTCCGCTTTGGGCTTACCATTCCCTCACGATTTTGTTTTTGGGAACTCACGAGCAACTTCTCAGTGGGTCACCCATCATGGGATTGCTCTAGCCCCCTTCTCGCTTAACTTCGGAGTTCCTACGGAACCCGAAGCCAGTGAGCTCCCAAAAGGCCTCGTGCTAGGTAGGGATGGGAATGTACATTTAAGGATCATCCCCTGGACGATGTGGGATGTCACAATGCACCCCCCTTAGGGGCCCGACGTCCTCGTCGGCACACCACGACCAGGGTTAGGCTCTGATACCAAATGTCACATCCCGGCCCGGGCGGGATTACTTCCCGGGCCCGACTCCACTACCGTAGCACGATATTGTCCGCTTTGGGCTTACCATTCCCTCACGGTTTTGTTTTTGGGAACTCACGAGCAACTTCCCAGTGGGTCACCCATCATGGGATTACTCTAGCCCCCTTCTCGCTTAACTTCGGAGTTCCTACGGAACCCGAAGCCAGTGAGCTCCCAAAATGCCTCGTGCTAGGTAGAGATGGGAATATACATTTAAGGATCACTCCCCTGAACGATGTGGGATGTCACATTTTAGATATTGGTACTAGACACGTTTTTAATGTTTTCATTTCAAAAAATCATTCTTGGATTAAACTACCAGATGCGATCAAAAGATCATTCTTGGGTTAAACTACCAGATTGTTCTCAGATCATAAAAATGCAAAATCTTATTTGTCGTTTTGTTTTATAAAATAGTTGTCCAAAAATTATTTTGTAAAACAATACCGTATGGATCCTTAAATGTTTTTGAGTTTTGTTTGTAAAATAGGGTACCAAACGGCCCTAAACTTTGGAAGAATATTTGGACAAGAGGCTGTAAAGTTTCCAGTGACAAAGAATATAATCCACATGGAGCAAGACTAAGGTAACTAATCATGTTTAATGTTTAATCAATAAAGTGTGCAATATAGGCATCAAGGCCAAGACAGAATAAAGCCGGGCACAATTTCATCAAACCAAGCCCACTGGGGCTTTTGCCTAAATGGATAAAGCGATATATGTTGAGCTTACTTACAGAACGAGTAATGTTGAGAGTGCATTCTATACAAGGAAAGTAAAAGATCTTTCGTGTCATAATGAGTTGGACTACTTTTTATATTGTCAATTGTTTTATAGTGAAATTTTAACTTCCTTCATAATATCCTAGCGGGTTACACATTTCTCGACCACAGTATACATGTTAGGCTTCCACACGTGACAAGGCATATTGAGAGGTGAGTCCTACATCAAGAAATGAACCTTACACGTGCTTATAAGAAGTTGATCTACTCATTCTGTTTCAAATTTAGTTTTATGGCTAAACCTCAACTTCTTCAGTTTCTTGTAGGATCAACCTCTTCAATTTCAAATTTGGTTAATAAACCAGCCAAATTGGGTAGGAAATGACAGAAGCAATCAAATAGCAATAAGCAATCATATTGATGATACCTTATAGCAACCAACCCTGCTTTGTATCTCTATGTAAAATCATTAGCCATGTACTTGATTCTATACACCCAAATTACATCCGATCTTGGAGGTTACAAAGCGTCGTCTATTATTGACACAAATATTCCTCTTTCATCGGTCTCCAACTACGTACTATTTGACTTTCGTGTAGTTTCTGCAACAATTCAATTACAAAACATGATCGTGTAAATGGCTGCTTCTGCATATTGGCAATAACTGAAGGGCTCGCCTGCATCCGAATCATGTCTGCACCAACAGATGATTTGTATAAGGAAAACTATAGCGAAAACGTTCTCTCCGATTAGTATGACCAATAAAACTGTTCAACAGCATGTAAATGAACACTTGAAAACACAGTAAGTAAAAGAAAGAAGCAAGCAATTGCATATGCATATAACAATAGATGGTAGACAATTAAACCTTTTCAGATCCCTATATCAATTTGTAATCTTTGGTGCCCACAGGAATCCGACACCATGGACAATGATAAATCTTTGGTTTGCAGTTGCTACATATCTGCACCGAGGGGAAGAAAAATCAATGTCTTCTCAGCAATCACAACATATCTGTACTGAAAACTCAACTAAAAAAGCACCTGATGCCCGCAATACAAGACCATGTTCACTGAATTACCAACGCACAGCGTACAATCCTGTACAAGACCGTACAAAATGTTATCCTAGTAATAAATCGTAGAATCATCGTAACATAAAGTTGCAAACACATGAAATTACCCATAAAAATGAACATAAAAGCTTCAAGGGTTTCAAATTCAACACAAGAGTCACAACTACAAAATTACAATCATCAAAGCACTAAATACTCGTAGTTACTACTTTCACATTTTGGTTACAATACAAGGACTGTACAGAACAGAACAATAAAAAAACCAGTCAAACTATGCCGTACACAAAAGACCGGCAGCAACAATAGACCTAAGCTTAATCTCATGTGACGCCTGTCTTACAGGGTTTTGAATTCAACACAAAAGCAGCTACTACAAAACTATAAACATCTACGTAGTAAATACTCGCAGTTACCACATTTAAGTTTAGGTTATTACTTTATTGTTCATGAGTACCCCTTTCATAAACACATCAAAATATATCTGCATATATTAAAATGAACTTCGAATGTGCAATATGAGGTTTTTCACCTCCGAATCTAAAATTCCCTTGATAATACAAGTACCAGTTTCTTTAGAAGAACTGTGTGAACAAAATTTAGATGTGTCAGCTTAAAATTCTGTATACCTCATTCTCATTGGTAGAATTAACAGCAGGTGGAGCCCTCTTAAAAGTCTGACCACTGTTCATTTAAAAGAAAATATATATGAAAATGATGTCAACAGGTAATCAACAGCTTTTCACGGATAAGAAGTATAGAGAACATCGCGAGGGTAACCATTTGGTAAAATTGCCATTCCAACCACTGCCAGTTTTAAAAGAAGGAATTACACATGAAGAATGGTGTCAACAGGTAATCAAATGCTTTAACAGATGAGAAATATCGAGAACACTAGTACCCTGACATAGATAAGTTTCTTGTTGCGTTATACTGCGAAGGAATTTTCATCAGAGTTGCTTGTGTAAATTCGGCCTTCTTTTGTGAAGGGGGCACATTCTTTGTCACAATGTCCGTAAAATTCACAAACTACAAACAAAAGAGATGTTCTTTCCTATTCAGTATTTTCCAATAATCAATAAGCCAAAATCATGAGTAAGAAACAAGAATGAATGAAAGTCTGAGATCTTACATGGAGATTATCAAATGCCCGACTACGAGTAGAGTCACCAAGTCTCTTCATGATGTCCCAGGGTCCATCACCAACACCAACTAATATAATTGATAGAGGGAGATTGCTGCAATAAAAGAAGCGTACCAGATCAAAAAATGCTTGGGCGAGCAAACATTTATTATTAAGACAAAGTTTACTACTCACCTTGCTTCAACAATGGCATCAATTGTCTTCTGCTTCTGCACACCAAGCTTTGTCACATATTATCAACACTTCTAGTTAGTCACAAATCATAAAATGCAGAAAGCAAGCATGTGTTTTGAGCTAAAAACAAGTTGATTTATAGCATGAATGGCCCTCTTGTTGCATGTTCAACTAAAGAAAACGATATTTAGGTAAAATACCTGACCGCTCGTAATTATCAACAGGATATGGAATTGGCCACCACTCTTCTCAACGATAGACATGGCCATTCGAATTATAGGTGCAAATGAAGTTGGACCTGCCAGAAATAAGAATTACGAAGAATGACTAGTTAGGAATATAAAGACTTCTTGAACAATACGAAGAATAAATAAACCGAGGATGCAATGCAACGGTAAAACCTGCAAGTTGTAGAGAAGGAACAATTTTCCTGTAGGTTGTCAATACTTCCACAAATCCATTGCAAAGTCTTCCATCCGGATAAAAACTGAAGACATCTTCATCATGGGTTGTCGCTGAAAGTTAGAAAAACAGTGTTTCTCGACCCGATGTTCCAAAGAATAAAATCGTAGAGAAAAAAAGGTAAGTAATCATTTAATAATTACCATCTCCAAAGCCAAAACATGGAATTAAGTTATCCTCATCGAAACCAGCCAAGGTTTTTCCAATAATGGATATCGCCTGTTCATAGGGATTTGGACAATCCCCACTGTGGTGCAAGCTTCGTCTGTGGAATGACCTTCCACCTATTTACAGAACAAATTTCAGCATGTTTCACTGCTGCAACACACAGCATAGTCCATATATTTCAAGAGATTGAAGGCTTAACCTGTCCACTCATTGCTCTTTGTGAAATCTATACCCACAATAAGATTGGGAGACTTGAGACGAGCATGTTCCAGAGCCTGAGTCACCTGCAATCAGAAAAATAAACAAATTTGAGTCAGCAAAACTGAACACTTATGGCAGTGTAAGGAAATATCAACAACAAAGGGAAGCTTGCAGAAAATACTGCATTACAGTGCCAATCTTACCTCAATCAGGGAATTGTAATAGCTCTGAGTTTCTTCAGAAGCTGGCAAATGGGCTTGGGGATATCCACTCTTTGAAGAAGGCCTTGATTGAGACAACTTCGCCCTCCCCCGCATTGTTGAAATGCACCCACCCATTACCTCAACTCTTAACAGAAATTCTCCAATTCTAGACTGGCAATCACAATGCAGGAGGACCCTACCACAAATCAAAACCCAGAAAGATGAAAAACTTGAATTCAAAGCTCCAATAGACACAAACACAAGCATTTACGAACATTTGACTAATTTTAGGCTAAAACATGTTCAAGATTGGACCCCCAAAATTTTCAAAAAATTGACAGACTCCTAAAGATATTGAATTACAGATTCTATTCATTGACAGACATATGCCTTCTCGGTTAAGTAATCTCCAATTAGCAACATAGTAGACATCCAAGTACCATAATCCGACTCGGGGATAGGATTAACTCTGTCAACCCACCCTCTGAACGAAATGAATTTTGCCCCTGTAACGGTGGCCTCAAAATGCATCCCCCCATCAACTCAACTGTCCACAGAAATTCCCCAATTTTGGAGAAAACACTCTTCCTGTCACTTTTCAATACAGAACCCACCACAAAACCAAGAAAAGGAAAACCTTGTATCCAAACAAGAATTCACAAAAACACACACGCTCCAATTTCAGACGAAGCACCCTTCCCGTCACTTCACAATGCAGATCCCACCACAAAACCCAGAAAAAGAAAACCCTGAATCCAAACTGCAAGTAACACACATACAGACTGGTCACATAGAATTCCAGATAAGGGAAGCTTACGAAATCTCCTTGAAAATTTGTAATTTTCTTGCAAACCAAACACCAAAGGTAGTGTTGGATATGATTGATTCATGTTTTTTTCTATTCAGCGACATAACATGTGCCTTCATTCACAGTCACGTAATCTCCAATTAGCGACTTAACCGATGAGATGACTAAGAACTACGTGGCCTGTAGATAATTAAGGGCAGTCAGGATGCGGCTTTGTCATAAAGCCAGTTAGGATGCTTTTCCGGGTGGCCAAAGTCGGAGCCAGGACGGTTTTCTGGGTGGCCTACAGCTCCGAACCAAAGTCAAGATCTGTCCGAATTTCAACAGAACCTCATCAAAGTTTAAAAGGTTGAATTTTCATTACAAATCATAAAGAAACAGCATAAGTGTAAGCTTTAGCTTCCCAAAAAACAAAACCACAGCACAATATACAGCATATCATTCAATCACATATCATATAAGAACATCGATCTTTCAGTATCCCAATTAAATCAAAACATAGAATTCATCACTTCGATCAGTGATTTGCTCAATCTTAATTTCTATAAGTAGAAAAATTTGAAGCGATAAATATATACCTTTTTCACTTGGACTAATCAGCCAAAAACAGCAGTTAACGATCGAGTGTGATGGAACACCGAACACGGCCCAAAACCCTGTTATGTCCTCTTTCGTGGTTTCGGATTTTTGTCCGTCGGGGCAATGTGGACAATATGCATGCTTTCACGGTGCTGCCAAAGCAGGGGAAAGATCTTCAGGCCCACTATCCTTCCCTTTAAATGATGACACGTGTAAATTCCTGTCTTCGTAAATTACGCATTCCAATATATAGGGCACGTACAAGAAAAACCTTTGGGAAGAAGTTCACCGTCCGCAGTAGCCCACCTCCCTTCCCGCGGCGCTGCCGTTCATGTCCTCCGCCAACGAAAGAGAGAGAGGAAGGGGACTCTCGCTCTGTTGTCTGCATTGGGTGGAGGTCAGGAAGGCGGGGGGAGGGGTTTGGCGGCGTCAGCTCCGATTCCGGCAACACACTCCACATTCCCAGATCTGGAATCTTTCTCTCTCCTTCTCTCTCTTTCTCCCCTCCGGATCGGTTTCTCTCTCTATCTTCCTAGGATAAGGTATTAGTGGAGAGAGAAATACTTCGGCAACGGGTAATTAAGCGGCAGATTCAGTATAAACTGGGATTCATTTTTCCTTTAAGTGCTTTCGGCCCCGGAAGATAGAGAGAGAAACTGAGATAGAGGGAAGAGAGAGAGAGAGTTCATATCAGTAGAAGGGGAGTAATCGGGTTGTCCGTGCCGGCGGCTGCCGTTTCTGTTTCTGGTCTTGAGCGGTAAAAAGGGAAGTTCATTACTTATCGGGTAAAAAGCGGTACAGATAGGTTTGTTTTGTTTTTTGTGAAGGGCGGCACAGAAAGGTTAACTCAATCGAACTAATTTTGAAGAGTATATCAAGAGCAAATGATATTTATAATATAGGTAGTTAAAACTTATGCATTTGTGATATAGGTAATTAACAACAAAAAAAATCTAGGATATAGATATATTAAATAAGTAAAAAGATAAGGTAAGTTGCATTCTACTTCTTTATATTTGTGTTCAATGGCATTTTATACAATATTTTAAAACATTTCAATCTCATACATATGTTTATTATTTCATTTCAATGTTATATATAGGGGTGGGCATGGGCCGGATCAGGCCGAAAATTGAAGGAACCAGACTAGACCCCTTGGAAAATGAAACGGGGTGGGCCGAACAGGGTAACAGAAAAATAAAAGTTGGAACCCGGACCTAACTCGGCCTGTTTAAAACGGGCCGGTTCCTACGGGTCTACTGGTCCACGGGTCTTTCTCCCTGTTGTGCTTTCTCTTGACCTGCAACGAGCAGCAAACAGATCTATGAAGCTTCAAGAAATTTCAAGTTCCCAGGTCCTTACATGCATGTTTCAGCTCAAATTCTTGCAAATAACAAAAACTCATATATCCAATCAACTACAAAATTAGCAAGAACCCAAAAAACACATATATAATAATGCAATCTTCAACCTAGATAAAAATTTAAAAAAAAAAAAAAAAAACAATTCAATTTTGATATGAGCAAGCTTCTTACAACAGCTTGTACTACACACTGGAAATTTCAAGATGGATCGTCATATTTGAATACTTTTTGTTTGAAGATTTGGCTTTGAGATGGATCGTCATGGTGGTCATAGTTGAGAGGGGCTGAGGAGGGGGCTCAACTATCTAGAATTCGGTCAGTCTGGGAGACCGAGAGTTGGTCAATCTGGGAGAGAGAGATCGAGAGGGAGGAAAGTCTCCAAGTTTAAGAATCGATTAAGATGATATGGGAGAGAGAGATTGAGATAAGGAGAGTCTTCGAGTTTAAGTATCAACGAAGACGATCTGGGAGAGAGAGATCGAGAGGGAGGAAAGTCTCCGAGTTTGAGAATCGACGAATACGATTGAGGAATGAGGAGAACCGGAGAAACCAAGAGAGGAATTGCAGAGACATGTGTGTGTGTGAGAAAGAATGAATGAATACATGTGTATATGGTCCAGGCTGGGGGCCCGTGTATACTCAGAAATTGGACCTGACCCGCCCCGCCATATACTTAGACCTACCCTGCCCTGATCCGTTTCGTGTATTAAATATAAGGCTCCGCCTCGAACCCGCCTTAGACCGCAGGTCCAGGCCCGTTTGCCCACCCCTACTCATATACCTGTTAATGGATTCGTTAACTTGACCTTAAATAGTGATGTGGCAAACTTAAAACCTACATTTATGTTGAAGTGTATGTCACAAATACGTCACATAGGCACAAAGAAAAAAAAATTAAAAAAAATTTTTTTTTTTTTTTTGTTAATAAATTTTTTTTATAAAATAAAATCCTATTTTTTTTATTAACAATCAATATTATCTATACGAATGGGAAGGGGGTAAGTTTTACCTCACAATGAGCTAGTAATAATATAATTTAAATTCACATTTGACTATAATCGAATCTAAAATATTTCACCTACAAGTGAAGGGAATACCACTCCACCGTAGTTTAATTGACAAAACTAAAATTCCTTTAAGAGTAAAAATAATTTAAACTTTTTTATAAAACCAACGTGAGTCCCACCCATCAAACATAGAAGGAGAAATTGGTTGGGTGGGCCTACAGCTTGTGTGTTTGGGGTGGGTTTTGGGGGAAAGAGATCCTCTCCGGATCTCTCTCCAAAATCCAGGAATCAAGTGATCCTGGCCTTTGAAATTAAATCCAACGGCGAAAAACAGATAAGTTAGTAAAAAAATTTAAAAGCTATAATAATTTTTGGCTGGTTGATCAAATTTCAAAGGTCCGGATCACTTGATCCTTGGACTTTGGAGGAAGAGATCCGGATAGGATCTCTTTCTGGTTTTGGGCTCTCTATTTCCTAAGGTTATATTTTTGAGAAATTGAAAAAATGATGAAAATACAAATTCAAATGGTTCAAATAATTACTTTTCGAGATTTTGTTGATATTTCGTGAATATTAGATAGATTGATCAATGTGTGATGTCGTCGTTATTTGATTTTGAGAAATTGATCGATGTGTGATGTCGTCGTTATTTGATTTTGATCATTTTAGCAATAAGAATTTGTAAAATCCTTATGTCAGCCATTTTATCTCTAGCAATTATGGGCCTTCATATCATTTTTATTGAGGAGAAAGAAATTCAAGCTCGGGTAATTTTAAAAAGGTGGGTCTATCATCACTCATAAAAATAATAGGAAAACACAGTCCGTTTAGGCAATAGCAGAGCTAGGAAATTTTCACCGGATGGGCTAGCTTAAAGATTTAATCTTTAAAAACAAAGAAACTTGATACTATATTTTTTAGAGTATGCTCTAGCTTAAGAAAATTTCACAAGATGAGCCGAGAATTTTTGTTATTAAACAAATATGTGTTAAAATTCAAACAAATTAATCCAAACTTGGACATGTACAAGAAGCGGTGAGAAAAAGGATGTAACAAAAAGAAATTATTTCTAAACTGTATTATATAATTTTATATGGATTATGATTAATGACTAAATATATAATGGGTTACATTCGAAAATCAATAAAAATTACATGTAAAATTTTAATTTTTTACGGAAAGCCCTTAACAATGCTACGCCATTGCGGTTAGGAGCGGCATGACGGCAAGAGTGATCCTATAGAAAGAAAGATAAATAAAGAATTTGATGAGCAACTTGGTTGAGATTGGAGCCGCCACATTCATTCAATAGGAATTATGCTGTTGCTGTCATTCTCCTACTATAAAAGGGATTTGCAGACTTTGTATTGGATCATCATGATTTATTTTAGGTTATCAATGAAGATAGCATGCTATGCATGCATTACGTAGCGAAAAGATGGGGAGAATAAGAAAGAGAGTTTAATGTTAATTGGAGATTTTTAGTGGGCTTTGTTTTGTCGAGGTTCTTGCTATCGATCAAGGTGAGTGATTTATATAATGTGTTGCAAAATTTTTTATGTATGATAAATGAAAACCACAAACTATCGTGGGGTTTCTCTATTTCAGATCTTAATCTATTTTCAAGTCAAGCATGTTAGATTTGTTGAAATGCTTTTAGAGTTATTATATATGGTGATATGTGGATTATTTGAAAATGTTCATGGAGCATGAGAACTTTATTGTTGCGTTATTCCGATTGATAAATGCAAACGGCACACAGGGATTAGGGCGGAAATGTCATTAGGGATCATGTGGTGAGTTACATTTGATGAAGGATATAATTAACACGTAAAGAGATGATTTGATATAAGCTCTCACTGGGCAACGATGGTTGTTGCTCAGTCCTCATCTAATGAGTTGTTTGGCAAGACAAATGCTTGATGAGGAATTTAAGGGTTTTATTTTTTATTTTTTTTGTAAACCCTATAAAAAGTTTTGGAGTTATTAATATACAAGTTTTATTTTCGTTATTTTTTTGTTTATTTGCACATTGGGCACGCGGCTACTTTTTTAACTAATCTCAAGTGTGGGGCATGACAGAATATACTCTCAAACTCTATATAAATGTAACCCACACCATCATAGTAAAACAAAAACGACATCAAACGTCGACGTAGTCCAATTTCAAGCGAACCACGAAACATTTTGGGTTCTTGTGAGTTGATCCAAATGAATCAGAAGAGAGTTCTTCCACCAAATAGAAATGCTAAACACATTTTCTTTTGCCTCGTTTTTTTATTTTTAGTAGTAGGATTGTAGATGTTGGCAAGCATGGCAGTGATGCCACCACTTTCATGAACTTTTTATTTTCTGAAAAAAAAAAAAAAAAAAATCACTTTGAACAAAGCCAACCTTTCTTTAATAAATGTAAAATACTCTTATTTTTCAACAAATTTTTTTTTTTTTTTTGGTTAAAAATCAAGGCAACTTTATTAATATTTTATTTGCATTTCAAATGTCATCTTGCACAGTTACACTAATCTCCATACAAATTTTCCTTCTGCTTTTACACATAACGACTTTTTTTTTTTTTTTTTATTGTCGATAACAGTTGTCTTAAACTTCAGCATTCAAATTCTTTTTGCGACTTGTCACCAAAAGGCACAAAAATAAATACCCAAACATGTCTTCCCTGTTAACTGTTAAGCCTCTGTCCAATAAAAGAGAGCACATCAGCTACAAGAGCTCATCCTTACCTGGTTTCTGGGACTAGACTGCACACCCTTTTTCTCAACTGCTATGTGCAGTTATAAAAAGTAAACTGTGGTTTGACGTCCTAAACAATTATCCCAGTTGAAATTGATCATGTGAATTATTTTTTTGGTAAATTAACTCCTTGAATTATTTAAAATCAGCCAATTAACCCCTTGACGTTGACTCCATCCACTATTCCGTCAAATTCAAGGACAAATGTATCTTTTCATCATCAATTCTTACTTATCTGTTATAACCACCGATAAAATAATGACACATGAACATGAAATAATTCAAAAACTTATAGCATAATAAGAAACTTAAAGAAACGAAACATTTACATAAGGACCATTTCATATTATCATTACACATCCACATGTCATAATTTTATTGGTGGTTATAAGTGACATGTAAAGATCGATGATAAAAAAGATTAATTTGCCCTTGAATTTGGCAGAATAATAGACATAATCTAATGATAAGGGGTTAATTAGTTTATTTCAAATAGTTCAGCGGGTTAATTTCAACTGGAGTAAGAGTTCAGAGGGTCAAACGACAATTTACCCTTTAATAAATCATGATTTTTAATTGTCGCATCCCACCTATCAAATAAAAAGTCTTAAATCTTAAATCTGTTTTTAGGGAAATAAGAGTTAATAAGTATAAAATAAACTTATCAATTTAACCAATACTAAATTTAATAGTAATAACTTAAAACTTTTATACCTGTCTTACTTTATTCATTTGAAATTTTAAAGACTAGAAGTCTAGAATAAAAACTATAGAAGTTCTTACTTTAAAATATTAATTTCAGGTTTATTACATAACTTTGTGGAGAACAAAAAAAAAAAATTAAGCATTTGATTTTGTAAAAATAATTTGAACTTAACTCACTCACCGAATAATTCTGACTCCGCCATTGACTAGGACTAGATCATCACTCAAGCTTGTTATGCCCAAACCCAAGTAAGAAATGTTATCGACCGGCGCAGGCATGGGAACTTCCTTGAACAGAGACATGAGAGACATGAGAGACATAAGGAAGATAAGTGGAACAATAGATAACAATGCAATCTATTCTTCGTCCCTCTCCTCCGCCCATCTACCCTCCGCCCTGCATACGGGCATTACTTCCTATATTTTGGAAGGAAAACTAACGAAAAGTTAAAAAACTACCCTTGTAATAAAAAATCATTTTTAAAGGTAGAGTGAATAGTACTAAAAAAATGTATAAATATGATTTTTCGTTAAAAATGAACAGTACCAAAAGTGTTTTGTCAAACCTCCCTATTTTCAACCAATTTTAAAACAACTTCGTACTTCAAGAATACCAAATTATCGGCATGTTACAATCCCATAGCAAAGATACGTTTCGTGTAATATCGATCCTTTTTTAACAGATCCCAAAACAAAAGGCCAAGGCTTTTCTCTCCTCAATCGCCTGTATGAGAGTTTCCGCCCCTAATCGCCAACCAATAGGTCTCGGTTGAAACCAAAAAACTATTGTTAACCTGGTAAAAGATAACCGCAATATTATACAATAACATACATGGACTAGTAACAAAAAATCTTAGTACTTATTAAGCTTAACAAGCACAAGGCAGTAAGTACTACAACCGAACTGCATCCATCAACATCCGGACTACGGTTTTGAAGTCGCAACACATTATTTCTTTACATAAATATTAAACCTGCCTAATTCCCTCTTTTCATTTGCTTTGTATTCCTGAAAGACAACTCTGGCAGCAGATTTCCGCTTACTTTCATTTACCACCTGAAAAAGAGTTGACTGCTCGGGTGAATGAAGTATGACCATTTCCTTCAAATTCTTACCATCCTCGAGCATATACCTCACTAATTCCATTCCATTGTTCCCGCTAGGAAGCTCTATTGTTGCCTCCTTCAGCTGATCGATAAAAGCCAAGTTTTGAGATTTCCAGAATTCCCTATTAAATCCACATGCCTGGAAAGGAAACGAGCAAATAAATTAAAATTTATTATAGATTGTTACATCCCCAACCCGAGATGAGGCGTGACAAAGATATTGAGTATATAACTTGACATTCCTTTGAACTGCACTACCTACATATGAGTATACTAGTGCATAACAGGGTTAAACATCGCCCTGGAAACAATAATTGAAGCTCTAAAGATACCATTACTTAGAGCACAGAAACAATCTTAGAAGAGACCGAGATCAATATTTTTTTGATGGACCAATATCCTAAACCCTTGGAACAACTAATTTTAGTTACCATTGCTGGGACACATCACATAGTAAACTACGTTGGGGGGAGAGAGAGAGAGAGAGAGAGAAAGAGTTGAACTTACTTTAGGTTTCTGGATGAGTGAGGGTGGGTCACACTTTACATACAAAGTTTTCAAATTGGGCATTCCTCTCAGAAGAGAGACCATTGTTGGGACTATGTCATCAACCAAGCTCTCAATATGCACACCCAGGTACGATATATCATCAAACGGTGCAGGCATAGAACCTTCCCTCAACAGAGCCTGCAATATTATAAAGATGAGAGGCAGAGTCTTGAAATAGAACATACACTATAAGTAAAAAAGACAAACAAAGTTGAGCGGCTTGAGCCAAGGGCGACCCATTTCCAGAATTCATGCACTGATTTCAAAAATAAAACTTTCCGCACCAGTATAAATTTTCATTCCACTATGCCACGCTTGGTTTTGGTTTCTTAAGTTTCAGAAACATAAACTAAACATCCCTACTATCTCCATGGCATAGAATCATAGTGAAGATACATTCCTTGCAACATCCTTTCAAAGATCCAAAAATGACATAATCTACACAAATTCATAGTGCAAACCATCATGTTTTAGCTAAAAAATAATCTCTCTAAAGTTTTACCTTGGCTGTCTCTCCGCTAAGAATAAGGACTTTAACCCTGCGGATACTGCAAAGAAGCTCAAGTACATTGCCAAAGTCATTGTTATCTCCCTCATGGTTCAGAAAAATTTCAGCCGTTTCTAAGCACATAAAATTCCCAAGATTTTGGTTATTCAACAAACTCCCAGTCCATTTCAAATACTTAAGATTTGGAGCAAAAACTTTGAAGGATCTGCTGCTAGGCGAATCAAATCTCCAGTTTATACGCATAGCTTCAAGTTTCTCACATGAGATACTAAGATGACAGAGGTCACTGTGAGAGGAAAACACAAAACTAAATGATTCCAAGGACGAGCTTTCAATGGTGATATTTTCTACTCGGACATGTTCAAGGTGTAATTCCTTAATCGATTTGCAAGAACACGAGATCCATTTGCAAAACCCCTCATCTATTGTAACATTTCTCAACTTTAAGTATTGGAGATTGGTGGAGTGAACCGAGGAGGGCACTGTAAGAATTTTATTGCAGTGCACTGATAGAGACCTCAAAGATCCACAAAGAAAGATGCAAGATGGTAACTCTAGTTCAGTCGTCTCAGGTATCCCCAACTCAAGATCAAGTACTTCAACGTTGCACCTTACTGCCATATGAATCCATGTGACCACTCGGTAAAGCTCGTTATAGAGACTTGCACCTTTTCCATAAGCGAGACTCCAACGAATACGAAACTGTTGTATTTTACTGTCCCTACGAAGAACCAAGAACCTATCCAAAGAATTCAACAGCTTAAATTGCTTACTGTAAGATGATTTATTCCAGTTGTTAAATTCATCAAAGTTCAAAGAGGGTGTTGATAGATGAAGTTCTCTGCATCTTTTGGATACATTGCCAAACCGAATGAGATCCAATATAGAGAGTAATGAAAGAATTCGATGTGCAACTTCATCTGGCATACTACTAAATCTATCGTTCGTGCGCTCAGGACAAGCTCCTTGAGCCTCTGAACTTGTAGTTGCCAATAACTTACTCTTATGTTCCATGATACTTGTTTTCCTCTCGCTTTTCTAATAATAACTTAGACCTGCAAGGATTAAGAACATGAGAACACAACTACGTAAATACACGACATCAACAGTACAAAACTAAGACCATTTTATTTTACGAACAATAGCGTTAGTGGGTTAAATAGTTAGTTGTTAGGGGAGAGGATAAGTGGGAATCAAACTCGCACCAAGGTGCATAGGCATCATTTATTTTCACCACTCCGTCAGCTAATTTAAACTCTACATTTATTTCTAACATGAACATAATTTTATCAATTTTCAAATTGTACCTTTGAGTGGTAAATATGAGACCCGCTACGACAACTAAACTGCAATACATTAGGAAACGACCTACATACCATCTGTTACATTCAATATCAAAGAGTTAAACTTTATATATAAAAATTTATATATACATATATTTTATGAAAATATGAATTATCTGCAACTAACCCTCATGGGTTTGCTGTAGGTTAACGAACCCAGAAAATTCTCAGCAAAAGACTGCATCTTTTCCCCATTCGAATTCAACATCTCCCAATATTAACAATTACCAACAAAAATTTGTAAAAAAAAAAAAAATAGACATTAAAAGAATAAAAAACCTGATCGAAGTACTTAATAGCTTCGGATGAGTAAAGATGAAGAATTTCGAAAGGGAAAACGGATAAATGGAATCAGAAATGGCATGCAATTTTGGGGGTTGAAGGATCGGAAATCAATTCGTACCTACACATCCGGTGGCGTCCAGACGGCGAAGAGTGGTGTCCAGACGGCGGAGAATGGCGTCTCTCTCAGCGGCCCGCCAGCCGATCTGATTTTAGTGTTTTGCTCGAAAGTAAAACCTTAAAATGTTCGCGTATTGTCGAATACACTTAACATTTTCGGTAAAATTAGAATTTGATAGAATTTATTAATAGACTTTAAAATTAGAATTTTAAAATAAGAATTAAAAAGACTTGAAAATTGTAGTCAAATTAGAATTTTAAAGAATTTTAAATTATTTTAAATTCAACTGTAGTTAATTAAAATTTTTAAAAAAATCTACACATGTTTACGTGTGGCGAGGACAACAAAAACTTGCTAGAACACTAATAAGTGAGGGATTGATAGATTTGGTTAAGAATCCGTTCCCCTCTGATTTTTTTTTTCACACCCTATAGCCTTTAGACATAAGAGAACTTGGCACTTAAAAAAATCTATTAAAATTATCTGAAATTCAAATTGACTACATTCTTTTACATAATAGGCCTCACATTTATTTTTTTAATTAAAAATTTATCTTAATATACCTCATATATTTTTTTCATAATATTCTCACACCTTACACTCTCAAGTGCTAATACGTAAGGTCAACCAAAAATCTTATTTGTTTCTTCAAATTATGATGTGACTTTTCTATTGTTTCTCCTACCTTTCAAATAATGAAGATTTACATTTGAGAATTCATCATTAACAGAAAAAAAAAATTGAAAATCCATCACTTTGTAGCAAAAAGGATCTAGAAATGCATAGCATAATTGGTTTTGCATTAGAGTAATGTTAGGTATATTAAATTTGCAAACTAAATAATGTGTCACCAATAAGAAATAAGCACGTTAATCAACACTTATGTAATAATCCAATCGTCAACTTTCATATCATTTAGTTTCCAAAATTTAATCTTCCTAACGTTACACTTGTCATTACACATCATGAATACTACTTTTGGGTTGCTTCAACTTTCCTAGAAGCTAGCCTACTCTCTGATAATGGTTCTATTGTTGAAAATTTGAACAAGTCAACATATATAAAAATGAACTACAATCTAAAAACTGAGTGCTGCAAAACCAAAAAGTTTCTTCATCAAAAAAAAAAAAAAAAAAAAAACAAAACAAAAAAGTTTTGTTACCAAGTCTAAAATTTTATTTTTTTTTTAAAGTAAGAGGCATGCTTTGATGATATATGGGTGAAGGAAGAAAAAAAAAGTAAATTTTTGTACAAAATTACTTTAATATCCATGACATTTTGTGTATGATATTTTCATTGGTTTTTTTATTAACAAAGGGTGTTCTATTAATACGTAGTATAAATGAAAAAAACATAAAAACAAGCACCAAAAGCTCAGATAAAGGTAAAATTCCTAAACTATCCACTTGTCATTATCTAATTGGGTCTTGCAATTCTTTTGGTGCTTTGCTTCCGTTCCAAAGTAGTGGCATATGAAAACTCTTTTTCTTAAAACACTTTTAACGAAAAGTTATCGGTACTATGAAAACTCTTTTTCTTAAGAGAGTTTTAACGAAAAGTTATCGGTACTATTCATTTTAACGAAAAATCATATTTTTACTCTAAAAAGTCAATCCTGTATTATTTACTTACGGTACATTTTTGTCATTTTCGTTAAAACTCAAAGTTTTTAAACTTTTTTCATTAATTTTCTTTTTTCTTAAGTGACAGGAGGGTTGAAGCCCAAAGACCAATATACATCAAGAGTTGAGTAATTTCAACGAACAGAAAATGTTATTCAACATATCAACATCAAGACTTAGGTTTCAACATTAAATCATAAATAAATCCTTCTGAAATGAGATTTAAACCAAGCATCTCTACCGATCACTTTACTCAACCCAGCTAACGCAGAACGAAACGGTGGAGTTCAGGCATTCCCTGCTTTTCCTTAAAGACAACTGTTGCAGAATTCATCTCCCCTTCATTTACCGTCCTCATAAGAGTTGATTGATTGGGTAAATAAAGTATGACCATTTTCTTCAAATTCTTGGCTTCCTCAAAGATATACCTTGCAAACTCCAATTCATTGCCCCCATAAGAAAGCTCAGTTGTTACCTCTTCAAGCTGATAATTAATACAAGCCAGGTTTTAGGATTTCCAGAATCTCCTACTAAACCCGCTTGCTGAAGAAAGTTAACATGCATGCAAACCAAATGAGAATTTCTTAGAGAGAGAGAGAGAGGTGAATGTAAATGTGAGTAAACTTAGTTTTACTTACCATGGTAACTTCCACTATCCTAAGAAGCAAGGGTCGGAAAGTTGCCACATACTTTACGTCCAAAGTTTTCAGATTAGGCATTCCTCTAAGAAGAGAAGCCATTCTGCGGACTAAGAAATTACTCAGACGTGTATATGTACGGAAGTGAGAAAGGTGATGAAATAGTTCTGGCACTGAATCCTGCTCCCAGGGCCGGCCTGAGAGTAGCCCAAGTAGGCGCCCGCTTAGGGTCCCCACTTCGGAAGGGCCCTCAAAAATATTTTATATCTTGTAATTAACATATAAATAAATAAATAAGTAAGAAATATTATAATTCATTTGTTAGTGTAGTGGAAATGTTGGCTTCATTTTTCTTTGGGGTGGTTGAGTTCGAAACATGAAGGTGCCTTTCAGTCTCTAGAGTTTTCTTGTTTTTCAAATTTACTGACAATCCATCTGTCCAAATGCATATAAAGTTATAAAACTCAAGTCTCTTTGCAATTTTTTTTTCTTTCAACTTCTTATTCTCTCCATTTCTATCGAATGTTTAAACCAACTTCCCATTCTCTCCATTTCTATTGAATTGTTAAACCAATTATTATATGGTCTTAAAGATTGTACTTTAAGGTAATCAAAACTTTGAATTTCTATTTTTCTTTTCAATAACTTTTTATTCAATGGATTATTTTAATATTCAATTCGTTAGTGTGATGTTGATTTTAGAAGAAGCAAAAAAAAAACACAAGAGAAACAATTGGTGTTGAATTTATTATACTCATCAATCAAGTTTTATTGTTATTTACTCTCTTGATCATCAAATTTTATTATTCTTCACTCTCAATCTTAGACTCTTGACTGCAAACATTTAGTATATTTGTGTCTAAAAACGTGAATCGTGTAATGTTTAAGTAATATTTGTATATTTATCTTCTTTTGATATTAATTTTTAATGATATTTGATGTGAAAATAGAATTTTTTATGCATTTAGCGAATTCTTTGTTATACAAATCAATATACAAAGAACCGGAGATCAAAGAATTTTAGAGCTCCACTTCGAAGACTTGCCTAGGGCCCCTAAATTCTCAGGGCCGCCCTGTCTGCTCCCTCCTGAATAGTCGAGCCTGCAAATTATAATTCATAAGGCAACATGTATATGAGACAGATAAAGGAGAAGGGCCTCAAAATCCCATATATATATTTTATGTACCATTGAGGTATCATCATTTAGAACAAGAGCATTAACTCTGCGAATACTGGAAAGGATCCCCATTACTTTGTCAATATCATGAACCCTAGCACGGAGACAAAACACAGCTTCTTCTAAACACAAAGAGTTCCTCATATTTTGGATTCTTGCCAACTTCCCAAACCATTTAAAATGTTTAAGTTTTGGAGCGTCTATATTTATCAAATGGTTGCTGGACACAGCTTTCCACTCCAAATGCATGTCTTCGAGCTTTTCACCTGAGATGCTAAGATATAAGATGTCACAGCCAACATATTGAGAACCTTAGTAAAAATAGCAGGATGAATATGCAACGATTCCAAAGACGAGCTTTCGGTGGTGATAATTTGTGACCCATGAACAAGTTCAAGCCATAATTCCTTGAGGCATTTACAGGAACATGAGATACATTTGCAAAACTCCTCGTTGATCGTAAGATTTTTCAACTTCAAGCTTCGGAGAGTGGTGGAACAAGCCAGGGATGGGGTTTTAAGAATGCTAAACTTCAAGTCCAACATTAGTGACTTCAAAGATTGGCAACGAAAGAGGCAGATTGGCAATTCTACTTCTATTATCCTGTCGTCATGGATATGGAAGTCAAGATCAAGCACTTCAACGTTACACCTTGCAGCATTATGGATCCAAGTGATGACTCGAAAATAATCATCACAGTTGCCTACCAAGTGGCCTGTAAAGACCCAACAAATACGAAAGCGTTGTATATGATTATTCCCGCGTTGGATCAAGAACCTGTCAAAATAATTCAACAACCTCAATCTACCCCACGTAAAATGAGCATAAGGCATTGCGTCGAAATTCCATGATGGAGTTGACAGCTGAAACTGTCTACATCTATTGGACACACAGCCCACTCGAGCGAGGTCTCTTTGAGCGAGGAAGGATAGAATATGATGTACCATTTCCTCTTGAAGATTACTGAATCTGTCCATTAATCTCCCAGTATTAAAAGCTCCTTGAGCTGGAGAACTAGTACTTGCAGTTGCCAATGACTTAGTGATGAGTTCCATGATACTTTGGTTCCTTTGTTTGTGTAACAGTAACCTTACCTACAAGAAGCAATACATGAAACAATTCGAAGTTAGCTAGCGTTCAGAAAATTTTAGTTGTTTTATATTTTGTATATTTATTTGTGTAGAGTATTCATTTCTCAAGCCCAATTCGAAGTTAGCTAGCTGTCGGCCTGATTTCAATCCAAGCCTATCCTATAGTTGATATTTCAATCCAAGCCCAATTCTTAATTCCTTAGATTTTTTTTCTCTTCATTTTCTCTCCAACTTTTAATTTAAAAAAAAAAAAAAAATTGGAAAAACCGAAACTGAAGTGGACAGAATCGAAAAAAAACGGAATTGAAACTGTTCGGTTTTCCCTTTTATCAAACTGAACCAAACTCAATAGTAATTTCAGTTTAGTGTTTGGTTTTGGCTAAAAACGAAGCTAAAATGAACTCAACCAACTCCTAAATTCAATTCTCGTCAAATGTAAAGTCCAACACATTATTATGACTAGTTCATTTTGAGGCTTTGTCCACTCCCCTACCCCTTAGTGTAGATTCGTATGTTAAAAAATAGGGAAACTAGTTGATTCGACTCTCTTTCCTTACTTCCTATATTCCTAAATCCTAAGTTTCCTGATTCTTCTCTCATCGTTCTTGTTGGCTAAACATCTCTAGATTATCTGATCTTTTTTTAAGTGAAATGGAGAAAGATAAGGCGTTAGCTTTTTGGCAATGGTTGTGTGTGAGGCACTTATCTTTTCTCGAAGGGGTAACGACCATCACCTAGAAACCCCACGTCCGTCCCTCCCCCACCCTTTTTTATTAATAATAATAGCACAACAAAATATAAAAAAATAAATACACGCAGGGGATGACACTAAAACCCACAAAGACAGAAAGATCAACAAAAATGATAATAAGGTAAAACGAAATGTCATGAGCATGGGCATAGGCTATAAATGCTAGAATTATAGACCATCATTGGTAAGCGTAGGTTTCTTACTTCCCTTTTCCTTACTTCCCATATTCTTAAGTTCCCCGATTTTTTACTTTTTGTCATTCATGTTAAGTAAACATACCATAATCACACAAAGACTTAATAATTCAAGTTTATTCAATTTCAAAGATTGCAGATGACGTTTTACTGCAATGATGGAAAAACAATCATGCCTAAGTACCCTAGTGCAGGTTCGATCCTCACTGATTTCCCCTCTCTTAACAAATAACTATCTAACTCACCAACCCTAGTCGCTATCGTTATACTGAGAAAATATTTGAAAGACTTATAAAAAATAAAAATAAAAGACTTATAAGAGCAAAAACACATTTCCTAAAACGAACAAGGAAATATTTGATTGGATCTTCACAAGAAATCGATCATCTGATCTAATCATGTTGATTTTCAAATGTAGGGATTTAAACCTATAGAAACCGATAAAAATAGATAAGATTGAATTGCATTTGATTTGTGGGTTTGCGTGAATTGATTCAAATTTTGAACACTCCTAAATGAAATTTCAAATCTTCCGATATTACTAAAAATAAATTGGTAAACAAGATTCATGAAATCAAGTAATTAGAACTAATTTGATAGGGATATATATGCTTACCTCAAGGATTATTCAACACCGAGCGCCTCATTTCAAACATGCAAAACACAGGAAACGTCAGAAGTTTAGTCAGAAGAACGTTGCGAAGCTGAGAAGAACAAGAATCTTTAGTAATGAATAAGGTGACAAAATGAGTTAGGATTATGATATATAAGAGTTCGATACGTCCAAGACAATTAACCAAACAAATAAAAGGTAAAAAGGTAAATGACAATGAGAGAAGATACTTATTCTTTTAAAATTTTAAAAAGGGAAAATTAGCGTTTTAATTAGTAAAATTCTTTTGCTAGTTATTTTTTTTTTTCTGCAGTCAAGGACTCAAAGAGGGATGAGATGTGTTGGTCCCAGTTTCCACCTCATTTCTCTAAAGGGTAGACGCATGGTCATGAGATTGTAAAAAATGTATCGAGTCGTGTTCCTAACCTACTGAAAAGTTTTTCGGACTCACTCTAATTAAACCCTCACACATTCCAAAGAGTTCTTATCATTAATAACCAAAATTTAGCCTTTTGAATTCATAAATATCAGTTTTTATAAAGAATTTCTAATGTATCCAAAATTCTACTTAAATATATCCAATTGCCCTCAAAATTAAAACCTAATTACAACTAAAACTAAAAGCCAACAGTCTTAAATTTTATTCATCGTTGTTCATGAGGAGGGGAGTGGCACACGGGGATATTGCATGCTTGGTCGAACAAGCCAAACACCATGAATGCATGTCGACTGCACCATTGTGAAACCAGAACGCATTATAAGTATATTGTAGTAGAAATAGATTTATTAGAATTTATGGGGAGCAATCGAAACAACAATTAGATTGATGCAAAAGTGTGTGTTCCCCAAATTAATATTATGTATGCATAATACCGTAGAACCGTATAATAGAGATTTCCATCCAAAAGAAGACATGAAAATTTCTATTTTGAAAATACGCAGAGGTTGCAGGTCCATGAAATTTTCAAAAAATATCAATTGATTATTATGCAAGAATATACAGTTGTAGGTGTTGTCAATTAATAAATGAATTAGACAAGTTGATTGCTCATACAAGATGAGGGCATTTAAATTGAAAAAGAGATCGTGCAATCAACTTGTCTAATTCATTTTCAGGCTTTTGATTATTTCCACATGTCTAATTCAATTTTTTTGAATTAGACATGTTCTTTTTCAATTTTTTTTTTCTACTTATTGGATTGATATATATGGAAATAATCAAAACCCTAAAAATGAAAAAGAACATGAAAAAAATTGAAGGAATAGAAAAAACCGCATCTGCATGATTGGGTACGGAGAGAAAAATTCTAGGAGCTCATACAAGATGAGGGCATTTAAGTGTTTTGAAGTTCATTCTTGGCTATATATGATATTTTTGAAATTAAGGGTCAAATTTTAGCTAGATTTCATAGATACTCCACTCCAAAACCCTTTCATCATTTCACTTTTGCCGTGCTTGGAATCCTGCCCTTTCTGTCGCTCAACCTTCCAAACCCATTTTTCTCTTTCGACGTGATTCTCCGGCCGATCCTGTGCAATAAAAAATAATTAGGAAAATTAGTAAAATGACAAAATTACCCTCGAGCCACACTGGAACTCCCATGCCCAAGCAGCGGACAATCACGACTCAATCAAGGTCAAAAGTGATCAAAATAGGTATTTATTCAAAACCCATTTCATCCATCATCATCAAATCCTCCCCACAAGGTAACCCTCAATTATTCATTCAAATTAGGATTAATTACCTAAATTAATTGATTAATTTTCTAATTGATTGCAAGATATTATTTTGACATAATATCTTGCAATTACACCAAAAAAACCACCATAAGTGGCCGGACCCCTTTTCTCCAAATAGGGGCCGGCCACATAGCTCCCATTTCTCCCAAAAACATAAGTCCAATTCTCTTCTAAAATTCCCCAAATTTCTCTAAACACTTTCTCTCTCAAATTCTAACTTTGACATCGGAGGTTCTTCGGCCAAAGCCCATCCCCATTCATCATGGGTGCGTGAGGCTCTTGGCCTTAATCTAAGATGTTAATTGTTTTGCAGGTGCATTTTCGTCCAAGAAGGAGAAGACGGAAATTTGCGACCACATATCCGTTCCCGCAGTCAAGTAAGATCTCGAATCCCTAACTCTCACTCGAATGCAAAGCGCACTGTTTGACTCTCACGGAAAAACTACTGGAAGGGAAAGTTAATTTCTCTTTCAATTTGGTTTCTCAGTAACCAAACGCAGCGATTTAATGTGCTTTTAATTTTGTTCGATTTTTTATTAATTTTCAGTGTAAATTTTGTTTTGTTGTCAAGTTTGATTCTGATTATTGTTTCAAGTGCTAATTTGCTGCGTTGAGTTAGCTCTTTTTTTCCTTCTTTTTTTTTTTTTTTTTTTTTTATGAAATTTGATTGAGCAGGGTGTTCCTGATCTAAGTAATTCTTTTAAAATAATTTCATGTTGATTCTGTTTATATTAGGGTTTACTTACAATTTTTTGTTTTCAAAATCAAAACTAAATTTTACCCAATAAAGAAAATATTCAAATGATTTCAATTTAACACCCATATGAGAGTGATAAGGTAAGAAGAATGCCGGAAAAGCAAATTAAAATGAATTTTCGTTTGAAATGTTATAAGAAATGTATGTACAACACGCATTTTTGCAACAAGATTTTGGGCTTGTTTGGGATTTTGTTATGGAATGACTAAAATTGTTTTATGATGCCAAAAGCACTTCTAACTTCGTTTTGGGTAGAAAACTACCTTCCGACTGATGCGAGATTTATACGCACACAAATTAAACCCTCTTTTTGTCAAATTGTAGTAAGTATGTAAGTAGGGATCGTTCTGGACCGGGGATTAGGAGAGATTGTTAATCACTTGGATTTGACTCAAAAACGTAAAAACACAATATAAAACACTATACTAGACTCAAAGAATGCAAAACTAAACTTTAAAACACTAAAACAAACCAAAAGACTCAAACATCACCCAAAACACTCAAAACTGCCTTAAAAACACTTTCTGGGCAGTTTTGAGCACTTTGATGAATTTGGACGAAATTGGGAAATAAATTTAATCAAAACTCTTATAAACACAAACTAAGATACTTTCTAACTAAATTGGACAATAAAGTAAAGGGGGATTTAGGTTTTGACGAATTTAAACTAAATGTACAGATTGTAAATTAAAGCAAAATGTAAATGTGAATGTGTGATAGAATTGAATGGAATGAAGGCTAGCTAAGGGGTTCATCTCCATACATGTTATACTTGCATAATAAAACGATTTCCAATTGCTTTTCAATAAACCATTAATTCTCAACACCCCAAGTTAACCGTGAATTGCACTAATTAACCCTCAGATTTTCCTA
Source organism: Pyrus communis (assembly GCF_041283825.1). NCBI lineage: Eukaryota > Viridiplantae > Streptophyta > Magnoliopsida > Rosales > Rosaceae > Pyrus > Pyrus communis. Next base: position 24,726,591 of record NC_142578.1, read on the forward strand.
ACGTTATTGAATTGGATGATTGCATACGACAACCCAAAACATTCCCCACAAGTTCCCTATATGAACTGCATAATAGAGATACAAGCAAGAATCATTACGTTCTTTGAAAACCATAAGCATTGACGAAGCATTCGTTACTATGAACTGCATGAAACTCTTGCCAAGAATTCATTTAACGCGATTGTTTATAAGCAACCTCCACTACTTGTGAATATAAGTTTGTAACGATTAGGCGAAACTCACTTATATTCTAGCGTCATATTCATGCATGAAAATTAAGCGTGCATTCTCAATAAACATACATAAATAAGTTATCTATCAAATAGTTAAACAAATTGAATTCACAACTTATGAAACGCAATTAGAAGTAATCAAATTATAATGCAAGCATAAACATATATTTCGAATCCCCCCCTAGCCAAGGGGGTTTTAGTTCCTCATACGTACAAAACAAAGGGAATTGAAATTAAACATTGAATTCAAAGGAAAAGAAACACCTAAACATTCCAACAACTCAAACTTGAATTGTATGAACGTTTAGGCCCGCTTCTCTTCCTCTTTGTTGTAGCACAAGGTCTAAGGTGAGTTTTGGGGAAATGGATGAATTTCTGAATATGGAAGAGTGAATGGAAGAATGAATGAATTGTGGCTGCAATGGATGCTTATTTATAGGTGAAGAAGAGGGAACATGACAGCTAGGAACTTGGTGGAAAGCTGAAAATGCATGCGCAATGTTTTGGGAGAAAATGGGGGTGCATGTGGCTGCAATGGATTAAAGGGTGAATGCATGTGCAATGACAGCTAGGTTATGATGATGAATGCATGTGGATTAGGTTGGAAATGAATGTGGAGTGGCTGATTAGAATCTAGGGTGCATGTGGGTTGCAAAGTGAATGAATAATGAAATGGGAAAGCATGTGCAAGGTTTTGGTGTGAATGATTGAATGTGCATGTGGCTGATTTATGAAGAGTGAATGCATGTGGCTGCAAGGTGTGAATGATTATGGGTGCATGTGGCTGCAATGGATTAAAGAATGGGAGTGCATGTGGCTGCAATGGATTAGGAATCCTTCAATTTCGTCCATTCCCTTTGCTCCAAACATAAGCTATCCATTCCAAGTCCAATTTTGCTCCAAAATGCATCTTTTTGCTTCCTTAGCCATATGAACCTAAAAACACACGAAAATGGCTTAAACTACTAAAACAACTATGAATTAACAATATAAATGCACGAAAACAAGCTAAGTAAGTCGCCTAAATATGCTCCTATCACCGACTCTTTAGTGGTTTTTGAAGAATCACCTGCTCTTGAGGAAGCAGTTCCAAGTGCTTAGTTTTTCAATAATTCTTTATATATTTATATTTATAATAAAAGCACTTCTAACAGAAGCGTCAAGGAGAAATGCTCCCAAACGAGACCTTTAACTACTTTATTGTAGTTTAGGGGTTTTCTCTGCACCATCTAATTGCAAGGATAGGGTTTTTGCTTTTTGTAATATTGGAGATGATTTTGCATCATGTCTTCTGAGCAAATAGCGTAGGGTTTTTGAGATTGAACAAAATGGTTCCACAGTTGATTGGATCTTCACAAGAAATCGATCATCTAATCTAATCATGTCAATTTTCAAATGTAGGGATTTAAGCCTATACAAACCAATAAAAAATAGATAACATTGAATTACATTTGATTTGTAGGTTTGTGGGAATTGATTCAAAATTTGAACACTCCTAAATGAAATTTCAAATCTTTTGATATTACTAAAAATAAATTGGTAAACAAGATTCATGAAATCAAGTACTTAGGACTAATTTGATAGGGATATATTTGCTTACCTCAAGGATTATTCAACACCAAACGCCTCATTTCAAACTTGCAAAACACATGAAACGTCAAAAGTTTAGTTATAAGAACGTTGCGAAGTTGAGAAGAAAAAGAATCTTAAGTAATGAATAAGGTGACAAAATGAGTCAGGATTTTGATATATAAGAGTTCGATACGTCCAAGACAATTAACCAAACAAATAAATGGTAAAAAGGTAAATGACAATGAGAGAAGATAATTATCTTTTAAAATTTTGAAAAGAGAAAGTTGTGTTATTAGCTTTTTAATTAGTAAAATTCTTTTGCTTTTTTCTACAGTTAAAGACTCAAAGTGGGGTGAGACTACAGCATGTGTCGATCCCAGTTGCCACCTAATTTCTCTTAAGGGTGGACGCATGGTTAAGAGACCGTAAAATATGTCCTGGACCGTGTTTCTGACTTATTGAAAAGTTTCTCAAGTTCACTCTAATAAAACCCTCACACACGTCATTTCACTTTTGCCTCGCTTGGAATCCCAACCTTTCTGTCGCTCAACCTTCCAAACCTACTTTTCTCTTTTGACGCGATTCTTCGGCCGATCCATTCCCGCCGTCAAGTAAGATCTCGAATCCCTAACTCTATCTCGAATGCAAAGCGCACCGTTAGCTCTCACGAAGAAACTGCTGGAAGGGAAAGTTAATTTCTCTTTCAATTTGGTTTGTCAGTAACCAAACGCAGCGATTAAATGTGCTTTTATTTTTGTTCGATTTTCTATTAATTTTCAGTGTAAATTTTGTTTTGTTGTCAATTTCGATTGCGATTGTTGTTTCAAATGCTGATTTGCTACGTTGAGTTAGCTCTTGTTTTTTTCTTCTTCTTTATTTTTTAATTTTTTTTTATGAAATTCGATTCAGCAGACTGTTGATGTTATTGATCTAAGTAATTCTTTTAAAATAATTTCATATTGACTTTGTTTATATTAGGGTTTACTTACGATTTGTTGTTTTTCGAAATCGAAAGTGAATTTTACCCAAAAAAGAAAATATTCAAATGATTTCAATTTAACATCCACGTGAGAGTGATGAGGTAAGAAGAATGCCAGAAAAGCAAATTAAAATGAATGTTCTTTTGAATTGTTATAAGAAATGTACGTACAACATGCATTTTTGCCACAAGATTTTGGGCTTGTTTGGGATTTTGTTATGGAAGGGCTAAAAGTGTTTTATGATGTCAAAAGAACTTCTAACTTCGTTTTGGGTGGAAAACCATCTTCCGACTCTTTAGTGGTTTTTGAAGAATCACCTGCTCCTGAGGAAGCACTTCCAACTGCTTAGTTTTTCAATAATTCTGTTTTTTAATTTTTTTATATGTTTATAATATAAGCACTTCTAACAGAAGCGTTGAGGAGAAGTGCTCTTAAACGAGCCATTTAACTACTTTATAGCAGTTTAGGGATTTTCTCTACACCGTCTAATTGCAAGGATATGGTTTTTGCTTTTTGTAAAATTGGAGATGATTTTGCATCATGTCTTCTGAGCAAACAAGTTAGGGTTTCCGAGATTGAACAAATTGGTTCCACAGTTGTTTGGATCTTCACTGGTCCTTTGATCTAATCATGTCAGTTTTCAAATGTAGGGATTTAAGACTATAGAAACCGATACAAAATAAATAACATTGAATCGCATTTGTTTTGTGAGTTTGCATGAATTGATTCAAATTTTGAAAACTCCTAAATGAAATTTCAAATCTTCTGATATTACTAAAAATAAATTGATAAACAAGATTCATGAAATCAAGTAATTAGGACTAATTTGATAGGGATATATGTGCTTACCTCAAGGATTATTCAACACCGAATGCCTCATTTCAAACTTGCAAAACACATAAAACATCAATAGTTTAGTCAGAAGAACGTTGCGAAGCTGAGAAGAAAAAGAATCTTAAGTAATGAATAATGTGACAAAATGAGTCAGGATTATGATATATAAGAGTTTGATACGGCCAAGACAATTAACCAAACAAATAAATGGTAAAAAGGTAAATGACAATGAGAGAAGATAATTATCTTTTAAAAGTTTTAAAAGGGAAAGTTGTGTTATTAGCTTTTTAATTAGTAAAATTCTTTTGCCAGTTATTCTTTTGCTTTTTTCTACAGTCAAAGACTCAAAGTGGGGTGAGACTACAATATGTGTCAGTCCCAGTTTCCACCTAATTTCTCTTAAGGGTGGACACATGGTCAAAAGACCGTAAAAAATGTCCTGCACCGTGTTTCTGACTTATTGAAAAGTTTCTCAGGTTCACTACAATAAAACCCTCACACACTCCTAAACCCATTCGTCATTTCACTTTTGCCGTGCTTGGAATCCCGCCATTTCTATCGCTCAACCTTCCAAACCTACTTATCTCTTTCGACGCAATTCTCTGGCCGATCCATTCACGCCGTCAAAGTAAGATCTCGAATCCCTAGCTGTCTCTCGAATGCAAAGTGCACCGTTTGGCTCTCACGGAGAAACTGCCTGAAGGGAAAGTTAATTTCACTTTCAATTTGGTTTCTTAGTAACCAAACGCAGCGATTAAATGTTCTTTTATTTTTGTTAGATTTTCTATTAATTTTCAGTGTAAATTTTGTTTTGTTGTCAATTTCGATTTCGATTGTTGTTTCAAGTGCTGATTTGATGCGTTGAGTTAGCTCTTTTTTTTCTTCTTCTTTTTTTTTTTATATTTTTTTTTTATGAAATTCGATTGAGCAGGGTGTTGATGTTCTTGATCTAAGTAATTCTTTTAAAATAATTTCATGTTGATTCTGTTTATATTAGGGTTTACTTACGATTTTTGGTTTTCGAAATCGAAAGTGAATTTTACCTAACAAAGATAATAGTCAAATGATTTCAATTTAATATCCACATGAGAGTGACGAGGTAAGAAGAGTGCCGGAAAAGCAAATTAAAATGAATATTCTTTTGAAATGTTATAAGAAATGTATGTACAACATGCATTTTTGCAGCAAGATTTTGGGCTTGTTTGGGATTTTGTTATGGAAGGGCTAAAAGTGTTTTATGATGCCAAAAGCACTTCTAACTTCGTTTTGGGTGGAAAACCTCATTCCGACTGTTTAGTGGTTTCTGAAGAATCACCTGCTCTTGAGGAAGCATTTCCAAGTGCTTAGTTTTTCAATAATTCTTTTTTTATATGTTTATAATAAAAGCATTTCTAATAGAAGTGTCGAGGAGAAGTGCTCTTAAACGAGCCTTTTAACTACTTTATAGCAGTTTAGGGGTTTTTTCTGGACCATCTAAATGCAAGGATAAGGTTTTTGCTTTTTGTAAGATTGGAGATGATTTTGCATCATGTCTTTTGAGCAAATAAATTAGGGTTTCGGAGATTAAACAAATTGGTTCCACAGTTGATTCACAAGAAATCGATCATCTGATCTAATCATATTGGTTTTCAAATGTAGGGATTTAAGCCTGTAGAAACCGATAAAAAATAGATAACATTGAATTGCATTTGATTTGTGGGTTTGCGGGAATTGATTCAAATTTTGAACACTCCTAAATGAAATTTCAAATCTTCTGATATTACTAAAAATAAATTGGTAAACAAGATTCATGAAATCAAGTAAATAGGACTAACTTGATAGGGATATATGTGCTTATCTCATGGATTATTCAACACCGAACGCCTCATTTCAAACTTGCAAAACACATGAAACATCAAAAGTTTAGTCAGAAGAACGTTGCGAAGCTGAGAAGAAAAAGAATCTTAAGTAATGAATAAGGTGACAAAATGAGTCATGATTATGATATATAAGAGTTTGATACGTCCAAGACAATTAACCAAATAAATAAACGGTAAAAACGTAGATGACAATGAAAGACAATAATTATCTTTTAAAATTTTAAAAAGGGAAAGTTGTGTTATTAGCTTTTTAATTAGTAAAATTCTTTTGTTAGCTATTCTTTTTTTTTTTCTACAGTTAAAGACTTAAAGTGGGGTGAGACTACATAATGTGTCAGTCCCAGTTTCCACCTAATTTCTCTTAAGGGTGGACGCATGGTCAAGAGACAGTAAAAAATGTCCTGGACCATATTTCTGACTTAGTGAAAAGTTTCTCGGGTTCACTCCGATAAAACCCTCACACACTCCAAAACCCTTTCGTCATTTCACTTTTGTCGCGCTTTGAATCTCACCCTTTATGTCGCTCAACCTTCCTAACCTACTTCTCTCTTTCGACGTGATTCTTCAGCCAATCCGTTCCCGCCGTCAAGTAAGATCTCAAATCCCTAACTGTCTCTTGAATGCAAAGCGCACCGTTTGGCTCTCACGGAGAAACTGCTGGAAGGGAAATTTAATTTCTCTTTCAATTTGGTTTCTTAGTAACCAAAAGCAACGATTAAATGTGCTTTTATTTTTGTTCAATTTTCTAATAATTTTCAGTGTAAATTTTGTTTTGTTGTCAATTTTGATTCCAATTGTTGTTTCAATTAAGTGCTAATCTGCTGCGTTGAGTTAACTCTTTTTTTTTTCTTCTTCTTTTTTATTTATTTATTTATTTTTTATTGAGCAGGGTGTTGATGTTTGATCTAAGTAATTCTTTTAAAATAATTTCATGTTGATTCTGTTCATATTAGGGTTTACTTATGATTTTTTTGATTTTTGAAATCGAAAGCGAATTTTACCCAAAGAAGAAAATATTCAAATGATTTCAATTTAACATCCACATGAGAGTGACGAGGTAAGAAGAATGCCAGAAAGGCAAACTAAAATAAAATTTTCTTTTCAAATGCTATAAGAAATGTATGTACAACATGCATTTTTGCAACAAGATTTTGGGCTTATTTGAGATTTTGTTACGGAATGGCTAAAAGTGTTTTATGATGCCAAAAGCACTTCTAAAATCGTTTTGGGTGGAAAACCGCCTTCCGACTCTTTAGTGGTTTTTGAAGAATCACTTGCTCTTGAGGAAGCACTTCCAAGTTCTTAGTTTTTCAATAATTCTTTTTTTATATATTTATAATAAAAGCACTTCTAACATAAGCGTCGAGGAGAAGTGCCCTCAAACGAGCCCTTTAACTACTTTATTGCAGTTTAGGGGTTTTCACTACACCATCTAATTGCAAGGATATGGTTTTTTCTTTTTGTAAAATTGGAGATGATTTTGCATCATGTCTTGTGAGCAAATAAGTTAGGGTTTTCGAGATTGAACAAATTGGTTCCACAATTGATTAGATCTTCACAAGAAATCGATCATCTGATCTAATCATGTCAGTTTTCAAATGTAGGGATTTAAACCTATAGAAACGGATAAAAAATAGATGACATTGAATTGCATTTGATTTGTGGGTTTGCGTGAATTGATTCAAAATTTGAACACTCCTAAATGAAATTCCAAATCTTCTAATATTACTAAAAATAAATTGGTAAACAAGATTCATGAAATCAAGTAATTATGACTAATTTGATAGGGATATATGTGCTTACCTCAAGGATTATTCAACACTAAACGCCTCATTTCAAACTTGCAAAACACATGAAACGTCAGAAGTTTAGTCAGAAGAACGTTGCGAAGCTGAGAAGAAAAAGAATCTTAAGTAATGAATAAGGTGACAAAATGAGTCATGATTATGATATATGAGAGTTCTATACGTCCAATACAATTAACCAAACGAATAAAAGGTAAAAAGGTAAATTACAATGAGAGAAGATAATTATCTTTTAAAATTTTAAAAAGGGAAAGTTGTGTTATTAGCTTTTTAATTAGTAAAATTTTTTTGCT